>NC_140582.1:1245665654-1246025654 GCF_964204655.1 Triturus cristatus | reverse complement strand
CATTCTGGGACACGTAGTCCTTTAGAAGTTGGGCACCAGTACCAGAAATAAATATACAAATGTGATTAAATGAAGTGTCTGGAAGCAAGGCAGCACCTTTTATTTAAGGCACAGCTGCTGCTTGTAAAAGGCACCATTGATACGGTAACTCGTCATACATGGAAACCTAACGTGGATTTATGCACGTGGAAACATACACATGAACAAATTCATAAGGGCACCACATAATACAGAACAAATTTGTCAATAAATTGTCAATTTCTTTAAGAAAACTACAATCAGTGCCTAGCAGCTTCTAAACTGAATAAAAATCCCTGACTTCATCCCTAACCACAATGGACACCTTACCTGCAGCATCAACCCTAAACTAATTGTACCCTACCCACATCTCTCACGCTGAGACTGACCCTAACCCTTAAAGGTTCCTTCCAGTGGTGAGAAAAGATTGCTCACTTGTAGGGAATTTGCATTTATAGTCATAAGCACTGAATAGTACCACCCACGTGCGGGGACCTCAGAGCACTTTTTCACAATATATCTTCTTAAGTGTAGATGTTCGCCTTTCTTCAGGATGGCTAGCAGAGTCACTTAAGAAAGAAAAATATTATGCAGCCGATAGGAGTAGGCACCAATGGACCAGTTCTTGATCTTGTACTTAGGAAACGGGCCATGAGAAGAATTGAATATGTGTATAATTTCATTATGTTTTTAATACAACAGCATAAATCTCTTTCTTAAACCCTTTTTTGCTAGAGCATAGAGATGAAGGAGATCAGGACAGAGTAGCCCTATAGGCTGTCATTATACTAGTTAAAAATAGAGGCTGTGCCTTTAAGAACTGAGAGACCACCAGTATCCCATCATGCTCATCAGTTGGCAGTAGCAGTTCTTTTTTCCGGCTCCTGCTGACAGGACCCTGGAGCATTGAGCTCGGCCAAATTTTGGATTTTCTCTTAAAAATCCTCAGCTGAATTTTGGTGATAACCTATTAATTTGATATCTTTGCTTTTTCTCTTACCTTTTCAGTCTTTTTTTGACAGAAATTAGAGCTTTTTGTGAGAAAAATTCAATCTCTTTTTGACAAATCCCACCCTGTGGGGGAAAAAAGGCCAAGACAGACCCTCATGACGTGTGTGTATTCGGCATCCCAGAAGATCATGTTCATGAGTCTTGCCATCACTGCAGGAGATTTTCAAAACGCACCCTGAGAGACTGAGAGAAGATTTGCCTCCATGGTACCGAGAAGCGAAGAAGATGACACACGAAGTCTGAAGGTGGGATCTCAGGGCGAGGAGAGGGTCAGACCTCTACCAGGGCTGTGTCATCTGTCTCTGGAGGATGTGCGAAGAAGAAAACGGCACCAGAATGCCATTGGTCCTGGTTGACGCCGAGAACATTGATGTCAAGGAGAAGTATGGGGCCGACCTGTTTGCCATCTGTACATGGTTCAGTGTTAAGTAAGCAGTGCAGATCAGCGTTGAGGCCAGGAGTATCAACGCCAATAACTACTCCATTGATCCGCAGGCCTTGCTTGACGTTGAGAAATCCCACGAATACGAGACCATCAAGACGGTCGCCTTTGAGGCACCATCGTAGATCGATGCCAATGCATGCTCTCAACATAGAGAGGCCATCAGCAATCACTGTCAACAAGCAGGATGATGTTGAAGTCAGTCGACATCGAAAACTCTTTCAACTTAGTCTACGCTACAGGAGGCAAGAAAGAAGAGACTACGCATTTAATCCTCCCCAGATTCGGAGTAGTCTAGAGAGTATTTTGCTTCTTCAGGGGTCCAAACATCTTCTCCACCATCAGCTCCGTCTCCTCCTCATCTGCCACCTCCACTGCCTACTCCTCCTCCGCCTCCAGCTCCATCGGTGATGGTCACTCCGAGACCCAGATCTCGTTTCAGGTCACACTATCAATCTCGACACCTTCGTCATAGCCCAAGGCACACGTCTACCTGCTTCCCTCATCATCATTATCATCATTCAGTTAAGACATCATACGGACATGTCCTACACTTTTATTGGACGATACTCCCAATACTTTCACACTCTCCACCTCCACGTATATCATCATTGGATGATATAAAAATATTTCAAGCGGTCCTCATGAGGGGTGCGACAAAACTAAACATTCCTAAGTCGACTCCAACACCAAAGACATCAGTCATTTTTGAGACTGTACAACACAGGTCAGCACCAACGCCTTTGCTGCCTCTAGTACCAGGTCTCCTTGAACCTGCTATGGACCTCTTGACACCAGTCTCCGTTAAGACCGCACCATCTAGGCTTCAAAAGAAATACCGCCCTCTGGAGCAAGATCATGCTTCCCTCCGAACAGATCCTACACCAGACTCGGTGATTGTAGTAGCGGCAAAGGAGAAACATGCCACTACTCCCTTTTCTACAGTTCCTCCATATTAGGAGAGTTGGAATTTAGACTTTGTAGGTCGTAAAGTGTGCAGAACAGCAGCAACCATCATTTAAGCAGCCAGCCCATTGCTCTTCTAGGCTGATATGACAGGGAACAGTGGGAATCCATGAACCAGCTTGTGGAACATCACCCTTTGAGATAAGAGGGAACACATAATTCTAAATCCTAAATGAAGGAGTAATGGTCTCAATTCAAGTTATTAGTGCTGCCGCAGACTCTTCCCTATTAGCAGCTCTTGAGTACTACCACAAATCGCTCTTAGAAGGCACTCTTGGCTCCAACTTACCTCCCTCAAGCCAGAATCACAGCAAAGAATAATGAATGTGCCATTCTCTGGTATCACTCTATTTGGAAGCCATGCCAACAATGAGATTGCATGGATGAAGGCGGAAATAGAAACTCTAATAGCAGTCGGCTTAGAGAGACCTAGGGAACAGAGGAAATCTTTTCAACACCACCGACACCGCTTATTTTCCCAGAGGGTTCAAACCCCTTACTGGTATCAGGGCCACCAGCAAAGTGGTGCATAACAATAGCACCAACGTCCCTACCAATCATATTAAAGAAAGTACCCAAGAGGGAGATCTACCCAGCAGCCTGGCAGCCTGTTCAAGGGGTCAAGCAGCCATATGGGTCAAAACCCTGAATCATTACTCCCCCCCCCCTTTTGTTACCTACTCTGGTGAGGGTAAGCATTCAGCATTGTCTGGCAGAGCAGCAAAACATTGCGCAATACGTCTGGGTACTGAATATTGATTGCAATGGAAATCGAGGTTCACCAGTCCTCCACCATCCATACTTCCGAAACCATCCAGTTTCCTACTCTCACTGCTACGATCGGTGGTCAACATCCTCTTACAAAAGCTGATGGTGGAACCTGTTCCTCACCAACAATGAGGTAAAGGAATTTATTCCAGGTACTTTCTCGTCAAGAAGAAATACAAGAATGAATTCAGACCCATTCTCAACCTCAAAACAGCCAACAATTGGATTTGGCAAGAAAAGTTCCGGATGCTCATATTACACCAAATTTGTTCCCAATTGCACCGGCGGGATTGACTCTGTTCCAATGACCTTCAAGACGCATACTTTCACATACCAATTGCCAGAAAGTATTGAAAGGTCTGAGGTTTGTAGTGGGGCAGGACCATGTTCAGTCCCAAGTGTTTCCTTTTGGCATGAAGTCAGCACCTAGGACATTCTCCAAGTGCTTGACAGTAGTTGCTGCCCATCTCATGAGACACAAAATATTTGTCTACCCATACCTAAATGATTGGGTAATCAAGGCGTCCATGTCTGGGGAAGCTCAGCTTCATTACAATTGGACTTGTGATCTCCTATAAAGGTTAGGCCTTCAGGTCAACCACAACAAGTTGACCACTGTCTCAGTTCAAACTTTACATTATCTGGGAGCTTTCATGGACACAATACGGACAAAAATGTATCCCTCTGATGAGGGACGCTTGTCAATCCTACAGAAATGTCATGCTGCAGTATCCTCCCTCCTCGGTTCGATGGCCTCCAGAATCTTTCTCACACCGAATGCCCGTCTCCACATGCGACCTTTACAGGAATGTCTCGAGGACCAGTGGAACCAACTGACAGACAATTGGAAAGACAAGATACAACCATCTCTTCATGCGAAGGTGTCCCTCAAATGATGGTGCTCTCCAACCAATCTCCTTCAAGGTACCCCATTTTATCAGGAGATTCCTCCTCAAACTATAGTCACAGATGCTTCACTACTGGGATGGGGAGCCCATATGTATCACCTACAAATCTAGGGCAAGTGAGAATCAACATACATTATCAATCTACTCGAGCTACGGGCAGTCCATCTGGTGATGAAGGTGTTTCATTTGTCATTCAGATTCCACTCTCTGCTTGTTCAGATGGACAATGCAATAACCATGTACTACCTCAACAAGCAGGGAGGGATGACGTCCATATTCTTTTGTAATCACATAAGTCTGGCCAATCTGTGCCACCTTCGCCCTTGATTCGCGATAAAGTTAGCACCACTTGTTGAAGTATTTTGTCAGAACCCACAGCTTGCTTCCACTCATGCTCAGAAATAGCCCCCTTACACAACTCTTCCACATTAGCCTCAGCCCAATCTTCATACTCCGGTTCATTTTCAACCTGCATAGGCAAAGGGGACAAACAATCTGCATTTACATTTTATGTATCTGGAACATATCGAACGGTAAAAATGTTTTCCTGCAAATGATAAAGCCATTTGCCATTCCTGGGAGTTGCCTTTGCAGCACCGCTGGTAGAAAACAGATCTACCAAGGGCTTATGATCGGTGCGCAACGCGAATATGTTACCCCATACATATGTTTTAAAATGCTGCACGCCCCACCAACCAGCTAAAGCCTCCTTTTCTATGGTAGAATATGATCCTTCTGCATCTTTTAGGGTCCAAAATGCAAAAGCAAGCACTCTTTCCTGACCACCTCTTTGCTGAATCACTATGGCACCTAACCCATATGCACTGGCATCTGCTACCACCATTGTCTTATCCTGTGGTTCAAACGGTTTCAAAACCACTGCTTTAACAATGGCTTCCTTGACATCCTCAAATGCAAACTGACCCCCGGGGTTCCATTCCCATTTTGCTCCCTTTTTAATTAAAAGGCTCCGTACATGTACCTTATGTGAAAAATGCTTCACAAACTTGGAATTATATTCGGCTAGACCTACATTTATTTATTTATTTATTTATATAGTGCCTGAATCGACTCCCGAAGGGGTATCTCTGCGCTGCGGACAGGCAATTGAAAAACTGAGGGACTGGATCAGGATTAGAGACAGAATAGGAAGGTCTTAAGGTGCTGCCTGAATTGGAGGTGGTCAGGGCATTGTCTCAAGTACAAGGGGAGCTGGTTCCAGTAAAGAGGCGCAAGATGGGAGAATGCCTTTTCACCGAGTCTGGCCTTCCTTACTCGGGGGACCACGAGTAGAGATTTGGTTCCAGAGCGAAGGAACCTTGAGGGTGTGTACGGCGTGAAATTTTCGGCAAGATAGGCGGGGCCGAGATGGTTTAAAGCTTTATGGACCGTGCAGCAAACTTTAAACTTGACCCGCTCTCGTATCCGGAGCCAGTGTAGCTGACAGAAGAGAGGGCGAGAGGCAGTCCGGGGGGGGCATTTAGGACCAGTCGCGCCGCCGTGTTCAGGACTACCTGCAGTTTGCAAAGCGAGGACTCATTGCCTGAGGCCAAGAGGCCATTGCAGTAGTCCAGGCAGCTCAATATCAGTGCCTGCTTCAGGGTCTTCCGAGTGGAGTTGGGAAGCAGGGGGAAGACTCGGTGTAATAGGCCTAACATATGAAAGCAGGAGCCAGCTGTCTTAGCGACGTGCTCCTTCAGGGTGAGAGCCTGGTCCAGGCGAATGCCTAGGTTCTTGACAGTTGACTTGGGGGGTGCCAAGGTCCACAGGCCACCAATCAGGTGTCCATAGTAAGGGTGCGTCTCCAAAGAGCAAGATTTCTATCTTCCCCACGTTGAATTGGAGGAAGTTACATCTCATCCAATTGGAGATAGCCTTCATTCCAGAAGAGAAGGCCTACTGTATGGATGAGGTAAGTTAATTGAAGGGAAATAGCAGCTGTGTATCGTTGGCGTAGGAGATGGGAATGAAACCACACGTTCTGAGAAGGTTGGCCAAGGGAGCCACATAGATATTAAACAAGGTAGGGTTCAGACACGAGACCTGGGGAACTCCCTTGGTCAGCTTCACAGACGCCGAACGATAAGGGCCAAGGTTAACGGTCTGGGTCCTGGAGGAGAAAAAGCTCATCATTCACCTAAGGGCAGAGTCTCTTAGTCCAATCTCTTCCAATCTCCCGAGCAATAACTCATGTGAGACAGTGTAGAACGCGGCAGAGAGGTCCAATAGCACCAGAATTGGCCCCTGTCTAGGTTCATCCTGATTTTATCTGTGACAGCTAGCAGGGCTGATTTGGTACTGTATTTGGGCCTGAAGCCAGACTGGGAAGAGTCTAGACTTCCAGTGAGTTCGACATGGTCGGACAGATGTTTGTTGATGTGTTTCTCTAGTAATTTGCTCAGGAGAGGGAGAAACAAGATGGGACGGAGATTGGAGAGATCAGTCATAGGGGCCTTGGAGTTCTTGTGGATGGGTATAACCTGTGCTGCTTCCCATTCCAGAGGAGCGTGACCCTCTTTCAGAGGGAGATTGAGGAGGAAATCTATGGAAGGAGATACTTGATAGCACAAGGATTTTGCGACTTTGGCCGGAATAATATCCAAGGGTGAGCCAGATTTTACGATACGTAACAGTGCTTCAACATCTTCCAAGGTCACAGGAGGAAAACTCACTAACAGCTAGATGTATGCCTGGTCTGGCAAATCATGAGTCATGGCGGCCGGAGGCTGGCTCCCAGATTAAACGTTTTTATCGTATATAAGCTCTACTTTCTGAGAGAAGTATTGTGCGATGTAATTGCAGAGGGATTGTGAGCGGTCCTCTAAGTTATTACATGCCGAGGGGTTGCTAAAAGACTGGAGAATTCGGTACAGGGTTTTGGGGGTGTTGCCAGCCTGGGCTAATTAAGACGTGATATGGGCTTTCCTGGTGGCCTTGATGTTTTTGTGATAGTCAGAGAGGGCGACTCATCAAGAGAGCAATGCCAGCGTCTTTCAAGTTTTCTGCATAATTGTTTTTGAGTACGCAGCTGAGGGGAAAACCAAACTGTCTGAGGGCGCTTAGGGGAGTCTGGGAGAGATTACCGTGGTGCGTGCTGGTCTAAGGCGCATGTGATGGCAGAATTGTATTTAGCAAGAGCATCCTCTATGTTGGCAGGTGCGGCACCCCAAGGCGCCAGTAAGGAGGCTTGGATGCGCTCTGGGGTGATTTGTTTCCATTGTCTAGATGCAGACTGGATAACAGGGGTGGGGCCCTTCATCTCTCTAGGACCATGGATAGAGAATTCAATTAATGCATGGTCCGACCACGTCAGCAGCTTAGGGGTTTCACACAAAATGCAGGAGGAATTAGACAAAATAATATCCAATGTGTGACCTGCTGTGTGGGTAGGGCCTTCATTGGGCTTAAGTAAGCCCAGAAGAGCGAGGTCTGCTATAAGTGTCAGTGTGTCGGTATTAGAGCTTCATTCACTGTGGACGTTGAAGTCTCCCAACAATAGAAATTTGTTGGTCAAGATCACATGGAGAGCTATTAGTTCGGTAAGTTGAAGTGAGAAATCGGCTAAGGGGTCTGGGGGCCAATAGACTAAGGCCCCCTTCCAGCTGAATTGTGACAGAAGATCCAACCGAAAGACCATGATTTCAATATTAGCTTTGCTCCGCTCTTCCAGTGAAGTAACTTTGATGCTGTCCTTATGTACAATTGCTAGTCATCCCCCCACCTTTGACTGTCTGTCCGTTCTTAAAACCCTGTATCCATCAGGCAAGGCTAGCGTGATGGCGGGAGAAGAATAAGGCTTAAGCCATGTTTCAGTCAAAAACCCAATGTCCGGCTGTGCGGAGGAAATGGGGTCCCATATCTCAATGGAATGCTTGGACAAGGATCTGACATTGCAGAGTATGCTTTTCCATCCTGGCTTAGTGATATGTGGGGCTTTTCCTATACCATGGGAGGGGACTGTCTCAATGAAAGTGCCTAGATATCGGCATGCACGGCATTAGAAAGGGCCCTGCAAGATTGACCGAGTCCCAAGCCGGCATTGTGTCCGAAGGTCAGTTCTTAGAGCTAAAAAGGAAGGCAGCTGTTCCTTGTCAGTTGGCGAAGGTGCTTTCTCAATGGCCTAAACTAACTTAGGCCGAATACCATTGAACAACAACGTGTGTCCCAAATACTCCCCTTCTTGTAGACAAAATTTGCATTTTTCCTTCCTTACCATCAAACCAGCATTCTCCAATTTAGCAGGAATATTTTCCAATACTCTGTCATAACCTTCTTTATCTGTGCTCCACACCAAGATATCATCTTGAAAATACCTCAGGTTGGACACACCTTTTAAAACACTTTCCATTACATGCTGAAATACTGCTGAAGCAGACACCAGACCAAAATGCATGCACACAAATTGAAATGCACCCTCGGGTGAAATGAATGATGTGAGATGTTTTGACTCTGAATGCAGACGCACTTGATGATAAGCGCTAGATAAATCTAACGATGAAAAATACAGAGGATGGCGATCAACTCAGATACATTCATTAAGGTCTCTAAGATTGACACACATCCTCAATTTTCCATTGGATTTGCTCACCAAAACCACTGACTGAGCCACTCTGATGACTCGATTGGGTCAATCACACCTGCAGACCACAATCTGTCCATTTCTTACTTCAACTGACTCCTCAAGGCCAAAGGCACATTCCTCACTTTGTGTACTTTGGGAACACATCCCTTCTTCAAAACAATACAATGCTCAATCTACTTCAAACATCCTAAACGACCAACAGACAAATTTGGAAACTTACCACACCACCTTTCACCAATACACTCGCCATCGGCATCAGTGAGAAGCACTTTATTAGAGAAAATGAGATTCAGAATTGTGCCCAAAGCTCTTTGCTCTCGCCACCCTAAAAGTGACTTGCCCGTCTCAGCCACATACACCTTTGCCACAAAATAACATCCCATATATTCTAATACACCCATGAAATACCCCAAAAGCGGTAGTTTGCCTCCACAATAATCCTTAGGTTCCAATATCTGCTGGGTACAACTGGGACCCCTCCAGTTGTTTCCACACCAACTGATCAATGAGGGTGTAAGAAGAACATGAATCAGCCCACATGCATATACTCTCTGCATTGACTTTCACATCACACTTCGGGGCCGATATTCTCCTTTGATATCCTCCACAACATCCTGCCGCTAACTGTTGTCACTAACCACTAGAATTTCCACCTCCCCCTCATCCAAATGATTCTTCATCACGGATGACCTACTGGTCCCATCTTGTACCACATTGACATACTTACTATTTCCCTGTACTTCCTATGTACGCATTCTGGAAAAATGTCCTAATCTCTTGCATTTAAAACACCTGAATTTCATGCCAGGACAAAAATCAGACTCAGTCGAATGCCTTGTGCTTCCACAGCGATAAAACACCCACTTGACAACATGACCAAAAGATGATCCCTTAAGGCCTCCATAGTGAATTTCCACTACTTTATACAAATCAACATCAAGTTTCTAACTAATACATCAACAAATCAAAATAAAGAAAGTTCTCACAGTTTTCTGCGGCAAAACAAAAAAACAACAAACAAACTAAAATAACAGACGTAGTCACCACTGTCACTCCAGTAGCTATGTTCCACAAATCGCACTACAATGCAATTAGTCTCCCTCCCTAATGAGGATCCTAGTCCTGCTTCAGTGTTTGTTGTTGGAGAGTCCTTCTTCAGTGTTGACTGCTGGAACGGAGGGCTTAACTGAACACACTCAGACACTGCCGTAGTTGCAACAGTCGGTAGGGGAAACTTCTGGAAAATAGGCGGGGCTCTTAGGAGGAGCCTGGCACACACAAACACAATCACTTCAACACTTGGTGCGCGTCTGGCTGCCTTCTTACAATAATGGTTCAGGTAAACCAGCTTACCAAGCGCAGGCTCGCTGACACAGAATGGGGCTGGTGGAATAGGGCCTCCAACATCCCATCCTCCTTGCCAGTTTTACGAAGTAATCACACTCTATTGAGATTATCAACAATCTTTAATTTCAGAAGTATTATGGAGCAACCAGCCCCTGGCAAAAGAGTCGTTATCTGTCCTCATAACAATTCCAAAACCCACGAGGCAGACGCATGCAGCGATCTAGAACCAAGACGATGAAATGCAGCATTGTATGTACAAACAGTAAAGACACAACACATCAACAAGCATGAATACAACACTTCTCAAACCCCTGTTTTCAAAATCCCTGTCATCAAGGATTTTCTAGGAGGGATGAAGTAGGGTTTCCTTTCCAATATGCGTCTTTCCCCTCCCTGGGAGCTTAACATAGTACTTTCATGTCTTATGCAGGACCCCTTTGAGCCGAACCACAAAGCCTCCTTGCAACACGTTTCTTGAAACACAGCTTTTCTTAAAGCAATAACATCGGCTTGCAGGGTTAGCAAGATCCAAGCGCTTTGTTCTCACAAACTATATACAGTCTTCCACTCGCAAAGTGGTTATGAGAACTCACCCAAAATTCCTCCCCAAAGTTAATACAGGCTTTCATGTTAATCAAACCATCTCCTTACTACCATTCTTTCAGACTCCCTCTACTCTAGCTGAAAGATCTCTTCATTCTCTGGATCTGAGGAGAGTTTTGAAATTCTTCCTCGATAAGACATGGGACATCCCCTGATCGATCCAATTGTTTATCGACTATGGTCCGGTCTATACGGGTTTAGCCAGTTCCAAACAATCCATCTCCCGATGGATAGTTTCCTGCATCCTTTTGTGCTACCAAAAAGCTAACAAGACACTAGCAGCTAAACCCAAAGCAGACTCCACTAGAGGTAAAGCAGCTATTGCAGCTTTATTGAGGAATATCTCTATTCCGGATATTTGCAGAGCAGCCACGTGGAGATCTGTCCATACATTTACCAAGCATCGTGCCTAGACTCGGATGCTAGAGCAGATCTATTTTCTTAAAGGGCTTCCTTAGTTCCCTCTGTCTTCTTCATTGCTCCTAGTAGGGATGGGCCTGATACTCTCTTCAGTGCTTATAACTATAAAAGGTAATCCCCTACAAGAGAAGGGATCGTTTCTTACCTGTAACTCTAGTTCTCTCGTATGGGAATCTCCATTGTATTCATAAGCAACCCGCCCTCCTCCCCGGTGGAGTGGACAGAGAAAATCATAGGATCTACCTATCATCATGCATAGCCTTAAAAAAACCGAAGCCAATGCCACCTGCTGAGCATGATGGGATACTGGTGGTCTTTGAGTTCTTAAAGGCACAGCCTCTATTTTTAGGTAGTATAATAACAGCATGTGAGACTACTCTGTCCTGATCTCCTTCATCTCTATGCTCTATCAAAAAAGGGTTTGTGTAAGAGATTTATGCTGTTGTATTAAAACATCATGAAATTATACACATATATAATTCTCCTGGCCCCTTTTTTAAGTACAAGATGAAGAATTGGGCCATTGTAGCCCAGTCCTACAGGTTGCATAATATTGGTCATTCCTAAGTGACTCGCTGGCCCTACTGAAGAAAGGCGAACATCTACACTTAAGAAGATATATTGTGAAAGAGTGCTCTGGGGTACCACGTGTGAGCGGGACTATTCAGTGCCTATGACTATAAATTGATATTCCCTATGAGAGAAATGGAGTTACAGGTAAGAAACTATTCCTTCCAGACTGTCCCTTTGTATGATAATATCAGCTAGGGTTTTGAGGTGCTTTGTGACATCGTTCTCTGGGTCACCCCTTTTATTTATTTAGGCGTCTCAGGATTGGTGTTAAGGATTAAACTTTGTTGAGGGTTAGAGCTTGCATAGGTTAAAAGGAATTAACCTGTGAATAAAGGTCAGACATAAATCCCAGCAGATGTCATCAAACAAACATTCATTCATGGGTCTTCATGGTTATTGTTAGAGATGTGGGACTGAGCAGAGAGAACTCTTTTCTTCCTCTTCACTGGATGACTCTTTTAATAACAAGAAAATTACTTTATATTATGTTTCTTCATTATTACTCCATGTAAGACGTCTTCATGATCAGAGAGCTCTGCTCAGGGGGAAGAAGCCGAGTATTTTATATATGCTGCATGTTTCACTTTGGGAAGGTCAATGAAATATATAAACATTTTTTTGTATTTTGGTTTGTTGTAGCTACTTACTCGCTGGGGGATTAAAGTTAGTTTACTGCTTACACGTGTATCTTTTATTAATTTTACTAGAATGACACAACAATAAGACAGATGTTTAAAGGGTCTGGAAGAAAGCCATGCCTCAGGAAGATCAACGCTGGACACCACTCTATACGGAAATGTTAAAGACCTTCTAAAAAATCTCGTTCCTGATTGGATGACTGATTTTTACAAACCGGCTGAGACCCTCTGGAAGAAAGATCATGCTGTTCTGTTACTCGCTGTATATACACGAATACTCTGCAGCTGTACAATCTATGCATAACCTTTTTTATTGTTTGCTCACATTTTTAAATAAAGGGTGATTGAAGTGTCAACATTTGTCCTCCCAGAATCTTTCATTTTATGGTCTGGTTTGACAATGGAGCTGTCACCAGATAATTATGTGAGCATCACTAGAAATGGGTTTTGGCTCCTCCCACTTGTTGTGAACCAGAAGTACATTTCTTCATTGGACAGACGTTGTGTGGTTCCACAAAATAAAGTGCTTGCTTTCAATGCAGCTGTGCTAATTTTGTTTAATAGGTGGAGCCTAGACTGCGCGAGATATGTTGTATACACTTTGTGGGGTTACAGCACGCCCTCTAATTTTCATTTGTTTGTTTCAGTGTTCTTACTTCTAAGTTTCTATTTCTCTCTCCTTTTCATTGTTTGTTCCATTCCATGGAACAGACCCCCATTACTTGTAGCCTTCCACTTGTCCCATTTTAGTTCCTGGCTTAAGGACTTTTTTTCAATTCCAGAAGAGCACTTCAAGCAAGCATTCATGCATTTTCCTGGATCAGCACGGCACCCACTTCATGGCTGCCGCACTTCATCTTTAAGCCTGGCGGCCGCTTCTGGAGTTCACAGGCCTTTCTTTTTTTCTGCATGCACCAGTTTGTTTTTCTTAGCCTTTTCTAAAATTGAATGTCGACTGTCAATCTTAAGATGGGCTTCTTTTGGTAAGATATTCGTTTTGTTTTGGGCTTCCATTTCAGGGGGTTCGGAATTGTTTTGGATGTTCAACCTGGCGGCTTTAGCCATGTGCCTGCATCCTTCCCACTGTGAGTGAAAGAGGAAGCGTACAAGCTCAAGAGGGAAGTATGGGAGGGGATAGAGTGAAGAGGACCATGCCCCCCAGGGGACAGCAGGTCAGTGTCTTGTGACCCCAGGCCAATGCCTGACCCCTTTGAGGCTTTCTTTGAGGTTGTGTGCCAGGGTACACAACACTGTTGTTCAAACAGGGGAATGCTTATCTTTCAGCTACTCGTCCCACCATACTCCTACCTTTTTAAGAAGTATGGAGCAATGTACAGTTATTATGAGGGCAATCTTTATTGTCAGCACCCGGCAACCCCGCACTGTCAGAAATGGTGCTGCCTCACGTCCTCTGTGAAGGCTTCGATATCTTGTTTATCCTATGATGAGAGACTGACCTCTGCTTTTAGTCATAAGGTCCGTTGGCGGTACTGCTGGTCAGGTGGAATATAATAGTAGTATAGTCTTGCATGTTCATTTAACTCATGTCCTGGTTTTGTCAGCTATTATCCTGTCAAACCTGCAGGGAGGTAATTTCCTGGTCGTAGGATGCTAATCCACCAAGCGGCATATTGAACTGTGAAAAGTTTGATGATTGACAGCAGGAATATAGTATTTTATTTTCAAAACAAACTTGAAAAAATTAAGCAGTGCGGGCTGCATTCAGATTGTGATAGGCCTGTGTATAGTTATCAAGTTACAAATAATTATTAAACAGTCCTAACAGACATGCTTGACAGGATCACGAAAAATTAAACAGTTTGGAAAGTCAGAAAAAGCTCATGTTTCCCCTTTTAAAATGTACACTTAAAACAGCAAATAAATAACTGCATCTTTATTAGAGTTTCAAAACTATTCCTGCAGGATTATTAAAGCAAACAATGACAGAATTGCCATGTAAAACAATGCAGAGGATTTTACAAATTCTTATTTTAGTAGCAGTCCCTGTCCCTCCAGAACCTCCCAGGCCATCAAAATGGGAAGAAATGTAAGTGGCTTTTCTCTGATATAGTTTCTATCCCCAGAGTAAGAATGTTACACCAAGGTGCCGATTCCGATCCTGTAAAACCCGGGTACGAATGGTCGTACAGAGCGTATTCTCCGTACGACTCGTACCCGGAAATCCTCCTTACAAACCAGCAAGTACGAATCGCACAGAAATACCATTTCCGTACGGTTCGTAAAAAACTACGTGCGGCTAACAAATGCCCACAATTCTGATCCGGGACATCGCGTACATTACGTCCGGACGGAGTCAGGCAGCGTTTTACGGACCAGCAAGTACGATTCGTGCCTACATCACTGCGCACGGCTCATTTTTTACGGCAGCCAAAAACTCCCGGGAAATTGAAGACGACACGAAGAAGGAGCACCGGTACGCGACGGACAGCCATGGACCCCATCCTATGTGTCATCCCGGCCCTCCTAGCCTACGACCTGGTTTACTGAAACCACCGCGCACGCCGCAGAAGGTCAGAACAACACCCAGGGGCAAAGGTGGGCGAGGGGCAGGAAACATAACCTCTACCTAATTTTAAAAATACCATATTCTGTGCATACATTACCTCCAGGGTCTGGTCACTTTGGGGGGCGTGTCCACCAATCCCTGCGTTCCACTACAACGGCAGTGGGCGTGTATGCGTACCCGTCACCACTACAATGGTGGTACAGGCCGTACCCATGCCCTCAGAGCGTGGGTACGGCCCGTACCACCATTGTAGTGGTGATGGAGGGGTACGCATGGTACGGGCCGTACCCACGCTCTGAGAGCGTGGGTACAGCCCGTACCACCATTGTAGTGGTGATGTAGGGGTATGCGTGGTACGGGCCGTACCCATGCTCTGAGGGTGTGGGTACAGTCTGTACCACCATTGTAGTGGTGATGTAGGGGTACGCGTGGTACGGGCCGTACCCAACCTATGAATGCAGGGGTACGGACCGCATCACCCGTACCCCTAGGGCACCAGTACATTTGTGATACAAGGCGTACACACGCCATGAATGTTGGCTTAGGGCCTGGTGCAGCATATAACCAGTATATTGGGGTGTGTTCATGGCCAGGACTGCATTGTACTGCACCAAGGGTGCAGGTGGGTGGGTGTCTGCCTAGGATTCCCAGCAGTGAACAGAGACATGTGAGGGGTGGGTGCCTATCACTCCCAGCAATGGACAGAGACATGGAAGTGGGTGCCTATCACTCCCAGCAGTGGACAGAGACATGTGAGGGGTGGGTGCCTATCACTCCCAGCAGTTGACACAGACATGTGAGGGGTGGGTGCCTATCAGTTCCAGCAGTGGACAGAGACATGGGGGTGGGTGTGTACATCATCATTGGATGACCACAACTCCATGGGTGCATGTACGCATCCCTAATTTTCATCTATGTTGATAGTGCCATGACAACACATCACTGACAGCAGTGTCCCACTCCCAGGAGGATGGATGTCTTTCCCCCACTGCATGACACACCACATGTGGGTGTGAGGACTAATGACACATGCATACCCACCCACGGACGCAGCACAATACACACCCTGATCTCATGCCACAAGACTGTACAGTCATGTTAAACCCTACTAAAATAAGAGAACCAAAGGGAACACACACTGTCACGCACATCCCAGGACTGATAGGAATGTACCGGTGCTGGGACAGCCACCAAGATGTTGTCTCTCATGGAAGGACTAGGGTGGAGTTCCCACAGATACAATGCCCACAATTGTGAGTCAGGTGCCCAAATACCCTGCAGAACAAGTACCATATGTGTACTAGGCTGGGATTACACACATGCATTGTGCGGAAAATGGAGATTTTCACCATTAAGGCATTACAATATACTCAATACACAAGTACAGTGACTAGCAAGGATGGCACAGACGATGCAGCCGGAGACATTGCTGAGCAGGCATGGCCATAGTTGAAGGGATCCGTCACCAACAAAGGAAATGTAGACACAGGTCAGCACAACAATTGGGCAACTCCCTGCAGGGAAGATGTCAGGTGCCACAGAGGAAGGAACACTCCTTGGAACAATGTCTCCAAACACAAATAGCACACACAACCAAAGATTCTTTGCAGAGACCTTGTGATGGCACGCAGATACCATGGTCCACCCCATGAGCAACAGACTACAACATTTCCCTGAAACCTAACACATTACCACAACCCCAACTCCTGGAGCATCAGCACCAACATCAATACCTGAAATGCAATAGTGTTCAAAGTAAAAAGAAAATGCTTTATTCAGCATTAAATCAAAAATTATAGAAGGACACTATTTACAAAGGCCAATGGCCAGTCCAGATCAGAAGTCCTTGGGGGGGACACATGGCCACGCGTCTCCCCTAGCTTGCCTGCACACTTGAACCCTCAGGTACGTCGACCGGGGAGGGGGCATCAGGTGGGGAAGGACCAGGCACCGCAGGGACAGGAGGTGTAAGGGTAGGTGTGGTGGGTGCAGGGCTTGGCGTCTCCACCACAAGGGGTGGTGCAGCGCTAAAGGTGGATGTTAGCACGACGCTGCACACTTCAGCCAGGTTGTCCAGAGTATCCCCTGCACCCGAAGAAGCCACAGGCACAAAGGAGGGGGGGTTCAAGGGATGGGGTGCAGCGCTTCTGGGGGAGGGGGTGGACATGGGGGGGACTCAACTCCCCTGCCTGTGGAGTCCCTCGCCCGCTTGTGGGGTGGTGAGTCAGTGGGGCTGAGGGCCAGCACAGACATGGAGCCCTCCTTGTCTGACTGTGTGGCAGGGGAGCCAAGGGGAATGGTTTTGCAGGTCCTGGGTTGTGAGGCATGCAGACTCAGACTGTGGCTGCGTGTCTGTCTGTGTGCCCCAGACCTAGTGGGTGTGCCTTTCTCCCCCTGAGTGTGCGTGCGAGGAGGTGTGTGCTTGCCCTTAGGTGGTGGTGTGCTGCCTGTGTCTGGTGGGGTGCGTGCTTGGGAATGTCTGGGTGTGCATTGGACAGGTATTGGGATTGGGAATTGTGGATGGTGCTGGGGTAGGGCGGGACGAAGCGCTGCAGGAGACCCACTGATGCCGTCAGTGAAGAGTCCATGGACCGCAGCAACATGTAATGTAATGTAATGTAATGTAATGTAATGTAATTCGGTTTTGTATAGCGCTGGTTGCACTCCATGGAGCATCTTTGCGCTTCTGAGTACGAAACAGGATCTGATGAAAAGATTCTTATGATGTTTCGGAGATGGAGTGTTATATCAGATTTTTACATTTTGTGTCAGATAACGTATAGATCCAGGTTTTGAGGGTGCTTCTGAAAGAAATTTCTGTGGAAATTTGCCGAAGGGAGGACGGCAGAGAGTTCCAGGCTTTGGATCCCAAAACTGCCAGGGACTTGCCTCCTTTGGTTTTAAGTCTGAACTTAGGGATAGTGAGAAAATTCTCATTTTGAGATCTCAGACATCGTACAGGGGCATAGTGTTGGAACATGTTTTCAATGTATTTGGGTCCTGTTTTGTTAAATGCTCTATAGGTAATTAGCAGGATTTTAAACAACACCCTTTTGTGTATTGGCAGCCAATGCAGTATGTTCAGAGCTGTTGAAGCTGAGGTCCTTCTTTTCCAGCCCAACACTAATCTGGCCGCTGCATGTTGTACAATTTGCAGTTTATGGCATACTGTCCTATTTGTTCCCGCATATATACTATTACAGTAATCAATGCGGGACGTGATAAGGGCAACCGCCACCGTCTTTCTTGCTGCAAAAGGGATCAGATCGAAAAATTTCCTAAGTCCCTTTATTATGCCGAAGCAGATCCCTGCCACGGCATTTGCTTGTTGTTTAAAGCTCAGAGAAGGGTCAAATTTTATTCCCAGATTACGGACTGCATTTGCTGTATTGGGAGGGACGGTGGCGTCTTCTGGCCACCATAGAGTTGGATTGAAGGTGTTGTTTTTCCCAACAGGTAGGATCTCAGTTTTCCCTGAATTGCATTTGAGATGATTTGTGCTCATCCAGTGGAAAGTAGCCTTCAAACAGTTCTGGAGTCTGGCTTCTGCTTGGCTGGATTCATCCTCCATCACTAGGATGAGTTGTGTATCATCTGCATATGCGATGGTAGCTATGCCGAAGGATGATATGAGGGCAATCAGGGGAGCCATATATACATTGAAAAGTGTCGGACTCAAACACGAGCCCTGTGGCACACCTGAATTCAGTGGGATTTCTGCTGATCTAAATTGGCCCAAGGTAACCACTTGTCGTCTGTTTGTCAAAAAACTCTTTAACCAGCTCAGTACCTTGCCCGTTATTCCTGCCGCGGTTAGTCGGTCTATCAAGATGGTATGCGACACCGTGTCGAAAGCCGCGGATAGGTCTAAAAGTATGAGGACAGCTTTTTTTCCCTGGTCTAGTGCTGTTCTAAGTGTTTCCACGGAGAAATTTAGAGCCGATTCAGTCGAATGTTTTGCTCTGAAGCCAGCTTGGTTCGGGTGCCAGATGTTATTTGCCTCTAAAAAAGAAGTGAGCTGTTTATTTACTTCCTTTTCTGTAAGTTTACAGAAAGTAGGGAGTAATGAAATTGGTCGTAGATTGGTAAGAATGGCGGGGTCTGATAATGGCTTTTTCTGTAGGGGTCTCACTGCTGCAACTTTCCATTCTTCAGGGACTACTCCCTGGGAAAGTGAGGAGTTAATGATGTTATTAATGATCGGATTTACGATCTCCACCATGGTGTGGAGGACGTAGGGGGGGCAGGGATCAAAGGGAGAACCAGATTTGATTTTAAGAATTTGGCTCTTGGATTCTTCAAGGCTGACTTCCTGAAAGAAAGGTAACTGGCTTCTTGTGTGATTATTTTTATTCTGTAACTCATTCAGGGAGAGGGGATCTGGGAAGTCTTTGATGATCGTTTGTATTTTCTCGTGGAAATAGTCCGCGATATTATTACATAGGGTTTGCGAGGGGGGAATATCTCTCTGCATGTTCTTTGGATTTATAAAAGAATTAACAATATTAAAGATATCTTTTTGTTTATTATTACTGTTAATTATGGCATCAGTAAAAAAGACCTTTTTGGCTGTTTTTATCATCCCATGGTAGTGTCGGCGGGCTATTTTGTACTTGGTCTGGTCAGTTATATTATATTTTGTGCGCCAGGTCCGTTCCAATGCTCTAACTTTCCTCTGTTCTTCCTTTAGTCTTTGAGAAAACCAAGGGGCAGAGGTTCTATGCTTATTATTACGTCTTACACTTGGTTTTATTTTATCATTTTCCATAGCTAGAGCATCCATCCATTTCCTGAAGGACTGACTGTCCTTCTCAGGGTTCCCAACTACTGATGGCCTAGTTTCAAGTGCCTTGGTTAGAAGACCCGGGTTTTCTATCAGGTTCTTCCAGTGGGACCCGCCCTGAGGGATGCAAGGCTTCGTCCGTGGTCTATGTTTCATAATTCCTAGGAGTTCGAAAGGGATGTAGCAGTGATCTGACCAGGTTAATTCTTGGGGGGGTTTTACGAGAAGTGTGTCCAAATTTGAGCAAATGCAGTCAAGAATATGACCTGCATTATGTGTGGACATGGTAGTAAGTATTTTGAGGCCAAGGACCTTCATTATTTCCGTAAAACCTAGGGTAGTATAATCTGAGCAGGAGTCAAGGTGTATGTTAGTGTCTCCTAAGATTGTAAAATTAGCCGATTTTAGGGCTAGATCTCCTGTAATTTCCCCTATGCTACTCAGAAAATCAGTAGGTGTTCCTGGAGGTCGATAAATTAGTATACCTGAGAAGGTAAAAGAGTCGTGAATTCGTAGGGCGAAGCCTATGCTTTCCGCACCTTTGATACCTGGGATAGGGAAGGTCGTGCAGCTCAGAGAGTCTCTATGGACAATTGCTATTCCTCCTCCCCTCTGGAGGGGTCTATCTTGTCTAGTAATACGATACCCCTGCGGAAGAGCAGTTGTCACGTCTGGATTGCTGTTTGAAGTTAGCCAGGTTTCTGTCATAAAGAGACAGTCCAGCTCCCTTTCCAGGATTAGGTCAAAAATGTGTTGTGCATGCTTAGCCATGGACCTGACATTAACAAGCCCACAAAGTAGGTTTTCCGTTTTGTTGGCCCTTAGGGGGCTCTTTATTGGAGTGTTGCCAAGACTGTTCGTACCCACATTGCAGCACCAAGGTTGTGCCCAGTTTTCCATGTTCCGTGGTGGTATACAGCTGGAGGTTTTGGTCTGTAGTCTTAGCAGGGTATCCCTGGAATATTGAAGGAGTCGGCCGGGGGGTATGGCCCTGGGCCCGGGCGAGGCACGGACGGGCGCAGACGGGCTTACCTTTGGCGCACCTTCGGCGCTCCGCTGCGCCCGTTCGCTGCGCTCCCCGGGAGAATGCGTCATTTTATCCCGTTGGTAACGTGATGTCGGGGAGGGGCCAAGCTATCGTCTGCTCGCCCTATCCAAGATGGCGGGTTCCCAGGCAGCGCCTACTCGGCTGCAATGGGGCTAAAGGAGGCACAGGTTGGGAATACATCGTTGCTGACATGCCCTCCATGAACGACACCATCTGTGTCAGCAGTCTGGTGTGGCCATGGAGGACATTCAGCATCGATGTCTGCCCAACCTGCAACTGCCGCTGAATGTCCACAGACTCTGCAGTGAGGGCAGCAGGGGTGACAGGGGCAGGGGGTGCGGTGCCTGGCACGAAGGAGACATGGTGGTGCCCTGCACGGACAGAAGGGACCAGAGCAACTGGGAGGGCGGTGGTGGGAATGGAGGAGGCGGGGACAGATGTTGTGCTGCTGCCAGGTGTAGAAGCAGCCTCCGCCTCCTCGATGGGGTCAGCCTCGGACCCGTCTGCGTCGTAGTTGGTGTCACCACCAGACAGGTCCTCTGACTGACTCCCCTCGCCCTCGGTGCCACTTGCTCCCGCAGACTCGCCAGCAGTGGTGGCACCAGTGCTGGATCTCTCCTCCAGGTCCGTGCAGGTGTCTCCCTCGGTTTCCTCCGATGATGCTGTGAGCAAGGAGAAGATACAGAAAACAATCAGTCACCTGCATACATCTGACACATGATTCCAAACAAAATAGGTCACAGTGCATATCAGACAATGCATCAGGACTAACATCTAGATTACTCTGCAGATATGTAAGCCCTATACTCCCCAATTGGTTGACCCACCATGCCACTTGGAAACAAGGAAAAATAGGACACACCAGCAAAAAAGATTAATGACAAATATACTACGAAGCTAGTGTCTGGGACCAGGTGAGCACAGCAATACTAAAAAGTCATGCCACCTCTTGTTTACTGGGAAAAAAACAGTATTGGTGCAGCCAAGGCTAAATAACAGACCTCAATGCTAAAGGTGTCCCCACACTCAGAGACCTGTAAGTACTTTGGAAACCCAAACGACATACATCTCGATCCCTTGGGAATCACACCACTTTACACAATCGACATGTTCAGAATGTGTGAATGTGCCACTTGGTGAACATAACACACATGTGCCTGTATGAAAGAAGTCTCACAAGGAGATGCACACAAAACTACATTTACACAGTCATTGTATGAGCTGCCAGCCTATTTTAAAGAAGACACTGTTAGTAATAAATGGTGTTTCAGAAAGTACATATACATGGGACCACGGCGGCATGGATGACTTGACACTCGTAAGTTGGTATCAACAACAAACCAGGACTTACCCAAATTCCTACACACCGTGGGAACATGGAAATGTATAATCTGAAAAACAGTCTTATTCCAACTGTGCCTTTCTTTCAAATGTGCCAGCGTGTTCCCTGAAAGTGTAAAGGTGGTTTCTTGTGCACTTCCTTGGGAGACATCTGTCATTCAGGCACATTATTGTCCTGCACAACAAAACATCAAAATGCTGCATTTAAAACATGTAGACATGTTGACAAGTGTCGTGAGTGCCAAGGTACAAGACTTTTTGAGTAACAACTTGAATTATGCCACTTGTCACATGGCCATCCGTACCACGATGACACAGTTGCCAACACATCTGACCCACTGCCTGTCATGTGGAGTGGCACACATTTCCAAACACAGGACAATGCATAAGCTAATGTGCCTGCAATTGTATTGGAAAGAGGCATACCTGCACTGAGGAGACGCCCTCATGGCAAGCCTGAATGTCCACACAGATGTCAGCCCAAAAGACAAAACTACGTAGCATCTTGACCACACACTGGTCCCAAAAATGTATGAGCATGAGTCGTGTATTTAAACTATTGACACATGCTGCAAAGCACAAACATTAAAACCTGCACAACATGACTGGGTTACTGCATGTTGAGTCTCTGTCCAGCCAATTATCACACACAGGTCAGACATGGCAAGGAGACATAAGGTTTGGCCATGTAGGCCACGCCCGCACAAACCCCACATACATGAGACGATGTGATTGAGACAGATCAAGAAGTGACACCTCTTAATCAGAGTTTACCAAAATGTGCAGCAAGATATCCAAAATGGACTCCACATCACCTCGTGAGGCTGCCAACACTTATTTGTGAAAAACAACCATCAACAGATAGTTGGGAATAGACACACAGGCACTGCCCAGTGTGAGTATGCACAAGCCAAACGGGGTCCCCCTGTCCAGTGGACACATGTAGCACACTTTAGATAAATGCAAAAGAGGCCAGGGAACAATGCCGCAGAGGCCAACCTATGAACACACAGTGAATGGGCACAGTGTTGGATGACACACATGATTACGAGGCAAGGGTGTCTCAGGGGACTGTAGTGGGCACACTGCTCCATGGTCCTGGAATTCTCTGACTGTAACATGAGCAACCGTCCTGGCACTATGCATATCTCCCACTCATGCACATCATGTCTGAGGCCACAACATCTGTCATGCATGCTGCAAGTGTGTTCATTTGAAAACTCACAATCCTATTTTGAGAGTCAGCATCAGTGCCAACAAATGTGGACCCCCAAATGACTGAACAGGACAGGGCACAGGCAAGGTAACAACACATGTCACAGCCGCACACCCCCCCCCCCATGACGCAGAAAGCAATGTGCACTTGGATAAACTGGCAGCCTAGATGACCATGTGCAATAGTGATTACACACAGACCAGGGAACACATATCAAGGAGGGGAAGGGAGGAAGTACAGCACCGGTTGACTTGGGGGAACAGGATATGCACTGCACATATAAACCCTGGCAGTGTATCCAGGCGACTGAGCACTTCCAACACAGGACTACTAAATTGAGAAAAATCCTAATTTTAAGACTTTCGGTATTCACAGAAGGCATTTAGGAGTCCTAAAGTTAGGAGTCCTAACTATACTACTACTAAACTGCGAAAAATCCTAATTTTAAGACTTTCGGTATTCACAGAAGGCATTTAGGAGTCCTAAAGTTAGGACTCCTAACTTCTGTGAATACCGAAATGAGTAAGTGCCTTCTGTGAATACCAAAATGAGTAAGTGCCTTCTGTGAATACCAAAATGGTAGTAAGTTTAGGATTTTGTCTTAAGTTAGTTCTGTGAATCGGGCCCATAATTCGGTTAATTAAAACCATAAAAGCAATACATAGTACATAAAACAAGGTTAAAATACAATTAAACAAGTTTAAAGGTGATTGCCAATCCTGGATAAAAAACATGTTAAAAAAAGGATTTACAAGAACAAGTTTAAAAAATAGATATAGGGAGTACCCATTTCAGTATATTTTAAACATTCCCACCAAAATATTTTTTTTTTTTTGTTTTTTGTGCAAGTGTCACGTTTGGTGGTTGATTTTTGGGACAAGTCTTGTTTTATTTTGTCTAACGGCTGCTACCAAAAAACAAGCTACACCATATGTGACCTGTACCGAGTTCAACATCTGTAGGTATAATAGAGCCGGCCGTACCTGAGCAAAGTTTAAGTCTTTCAAGATAGGGAAAAGAAATTTTTTACGGGCCACCAAATAATGTTCACAAAGCATAACTAGGTGCAGAGTGTCCTGTGTGGAAAAAAAATCGCAGGTGCAGGGTGGGGAATCTTCTGGAGTACCCCACTTTGTGTACGAGCCAAGCACAAGATGTATCAGGTTGAACCTGAACCTTATAAGTAGGAAACGATGATATGGTTTGGTTACATGTTTTAAATAAGGTTCCATAGCCATGGACGACGAAAGTTGGTAAAATGATCTTACCATTGGTTTACAAAGCTCAACCGTTTCCCTCTCAGCCTCCAACATATTTCGAAAGTGCTGCTTGACCCACCTTACATCCTCTTTCTTAAGATTCTGTGGAAAAGAGTACATATCCGGGCGCCCTAGCCTAGCGCATGCCGCTCTAACATACGCCAGCCACAGTATGCTGTCTGCTTTATCCAGAGTCATACAATCTTTGAGAATGCAATGATTCAATGTGATCTCCTCATTTGTCCAGGTTTTAATCCAACATAACAGTGGGGACATTTTTAAGAGATCAGTGACATGTCCCAAGCCTATTTCGTTATGGATTGAATATGTAGGAGATGATTTCGGGAGTGATAACAAGGCTCGTATAAAATTGTTTTCTGCTATTTGGATGCCTGGGGCTGAAACGTAGCCCCAAATATCTGCCCCATAGGATGCAATTGCCACACATTTGGCTCTATAAATACGAGTCATGGCTTCCATGGGTCTCGAACCCAATCTTTTGGAGAAATGCATAAGAGCTGTGGTGGATTTGCTAACTCCATTCTCCTTTAGTTTCAGTTGGGCACCCCAAGTTCCTTTCTCGTCAAAGGTGACTCCCAAATAGCAAAAGAAGGGTACCCTCGAAATTGGAGAACTGATACAGCTGAAGGACCTAACCTTCATATTTTTCTTCCGTGAACCTGTAACCATAACATGAGATTTAGCAGTGTTAATCTTTAGGTCCAAGGCTTCCATAAAACCACCAAAGTGATCTAATAGTCTTTGCAGGCCCGTACCAGTCCGAGCTATAAGGACAGCGTCGTCCGCGTATAGGAGGACCGGAATAGGTAGCCCCCCCATACGCGGCATGTCCAAGGTAGCTGAGTTCAGGGATTTCCCCAAGGAGTTAATATACAGTGTGAAGAGGAGAGGGGCCATGATGCAGCCTTGTCTGACCCCTCTCCCTGACCTAGGTTTGTGTACTCACCAGGCTCTCGAACTCCTTCGACTCCGTGTACTCCCACCGGCGGAAGCAGGGCCATCACCTTCTCCTCCCAGGGATGGTAATGTACCGGTCTGCGGGGCAGCCCACCTCCTGTGATGTTACTCTGGGCGTAGTCCTCGTTCATTTTGCGCTTGACTGCCCTCTGCAGATCGTACCACCTGGCTTGGCATTCATTCCTGGTCCTTCTGATGGGCGCAACAGCATTCACCCGATCAACGAGCCTCTGCCACAGGCGTGTTTTTTCGGCTATGCTGGTCTGTCTGACCAATGTTCCAAAGAGCTGTGACTCGACTCTGATAACTTAGTTGACAAGGATGTCCAGCTCCTCCCTTGCGAACTTTGGATTCTTGTCTGTGGGCATGGTGTGGGGTGTGGGTGTGGATGGTTGTGGGTGTGTGGGTGTGAATGTGTAGGTGTGTGTGTATGTGTAGAGGGGGTATGTGTGAAGGAGGTTGTGTGAAGGTGTGTAAGTTAAGGTGTATGGGTGCAGTTGTTTGTGTGTGATGTCTGGCAGCAGTGGGTCTGTTGCAAAGGCTCATGGTTTGTGAGTGTGGGCCCTTTTTATTGGTCCATTTGTGGGTGTGGCTGGGTTTGAA
The DNA here is from genome assembly GCF_964204655.1 of Triturus cristatus. Taxonomy (NCBI): domain Eukaryota; kingdom Metazoa; phylum Chordata; class Amphibia; order Caudata; family Salamandridae; genus Triturus; species Triturus cristatus. The sequence goes on along the minus strand of NC_140582.1, from coordinate 1,245,999,623 downwards.
CTTTTGGTGGGTGTGTTATAAGAGGTGGTTGTGAGTTTGGGCCTCTGTTTGCCTGTTTGGATGTGCCAGGTCAGTCTTTTAGATGTTTTTTGTCCTGTAGACGTGTTTTGTGGTGTTGTGTGAGTCGAATTGACCCTCCTTGTGCTGTTTTACAGTGTCCTGGTTCAGTACGAGTCGTTTTCACGTGTGTAAGGTGCGTACATACGCTATGTTGTTGTACAGTGATCACATATGCAATGGTGTTGTACGATTCGTACATACGCGATGCTGGGGTACGGTGTTGGGTTACGGTGCGTCCAAGTACGGTGCTGGGGTGGGGGTACGGGGCGTACATACGCGGGTGCTGGAGTACGGCGTGTACATACGCGGCTGCTGGGGTGGGCGGTACAGCGTGTACATATGTGGGTGCTGGGGTGGGGGGTACGGCGCGTACATACGCGGGTGCTGGGGTACGGTGCGTACATACGTGGGTGCTGGGGTGGGGGGTACGGCGCGAACATGCACGGGTGCTGGGGTGGGGGGTACAGCGCATACATACGCGGGTGCTGGGGTACGGCGCATACATACGCGGGTGCAGGGGTGGGGAGTACGGCATGGACATGTGCGATTGGGGTTGGGGGGCCGTACGACTCGTACCCCAGGCCCAAGTGTACCCGGGGTAGGGGTCGTACAAAGTTCGCTCCGTACGGGACGATTTCCATACGCTTGTGTATTCGGGACGCCAGTACGGATCTGACTTGTGCGCTCGGACTTCAGTTTTACGACTTGTACGTAAAACTGTCCGGGGACGTCTCGTAGACTTTTCCCGATACGATTCGTATGTATTTTTACCGTACGAATCGTACTTCGCCGTTTGTATGGGACTTGTACGACTCGTACGTAAAAAAATACGGATACAAGTCGTACGGTAATTTTTTTTACCGGATCGGAATCGGCACCCTAAAGTGTGAGCACCACAATTAAATACATACGGTTGAAATCAGACTCGTAGTATCTGTTCAAGGAGATAAAGTGACAAAGAGATTAGTACATATTGCCTGCCCACCTTTCACGTGGGCAGTTTCAAACCATGTGCATTGCTTAAATCAATGTTTTCCTCTATAGTTATTGTCGGTGCCCTTAGTAGTAACATTTATAATTAGTGCTTGTATCCAATATGACACCTTGGAACACAAAGGACTACTCTATTGTGAGAAAGCATGGTTAATCGTTAAAAACATTGGTAAAAAGAAAGAAACACTTGTGAGCAAACATTACAAAACAAAACAAATATTTAAACATACTGTTCACAATTTGTAAGAACATACTTTTGTTTTGGCAATGCTGTGCCTCATGGACTGCCAGGGTGGAGGGGCTTGTAGTAACCCTAGAAGAATCCATATAAAGGTGGCGATTCCGATCCTGGTAAAACCGGGTACGAACCGTCGGACGGAGCATTTTCTCCGTCCGACTCGTACCCGGTTAAAATACATTACAAAAATGCAAGTACGATTCGTATGGAAACACCATTTCCGTACGAATCGTACAAAACACCGACCGACTCAAAGATGCATACAAATGTGATCCGGAAAAGCGCCGACGTGACGTCGGGACGTATACAGGCTGCGTTTCACGAACCAGGAAGTACGATTCGTACTGACGTCACCCCGCACGGATTATATTTTCCGGCACCCAAAAACTGCCGGGAAATCTGGACGACGTGCACAAGGAGCACCTGTACGTGACGGACAGCCATGGACCCGAACCTACGTGTCATCCCGGCCCTCATAGCAGTGGACCTGCTCTACAGGTACCGACGCAGACGACGCAGAAGGTCAGAACCACACCCAGGGGCAAAGGGGGCGGGCAGAGGCAGGACACATAACCCCCACCCAAGTCACACATCATACATGCCCTGGACATACCTGACCTCCAGGGACTGGTCACTTCGAGGGGGTGGGGGCGTGTCCAGCAACGCCAGCGTCCGCCACAACGGAAGTGGGTGACGACGCGAACCGGCAACACTACAATACTGGTACGTACCATACCCACGCCTTAAGAGCGTGGGTACGGGTCGTACCACGCCCACCCCTACGTCACCCCAACAATGGCGGTACGGCCCGTACCCACGTGCTAAAGGCCTGGGCACGGCCCGTACCGCCATTGTTGGGGTGATGTAGGGGTACGCGTGGTGCGACTCGTACCCACGCTCTGAAAGCCTGGATACGGTACGTACCGCTACGGCACCCCAACATTGGTGTTCCGCACCGTACCCAGGCCTGCAGAACGTGGGTATGGGTATGTACGGAGCGTACCCCCACCCCACCAGTGTATGTATGGAGCGTACCCCCACCCCACCAGTGTATGTTCGGAGCGTACCCCCACCCGTGTACGTACGGAGCTTACCCCCACCCGTGTATGTATGGAGCATACCCCCACCCCACCAGTGTATGTATGGAGCGTACCCACACCCCACCAGTGTATGTCCAGAGCGTACCCCCACCCGTGTACGTACGGAGCGTACGCCCACCCGTGTATGTATGGAGCGTACCCCCACCCCACCAGTGTATGTATGGAGCATACCCACTCCCCACCAGTGTATGTACGAACCGTACCCCCACCCGTGTATGTATGGAGCGTACCCCCACCCCACCAGTGTATGTCCGGAGCGTACCCCCACCCATGTACGTACGGAGCGTACCCCCACCCGTGTATGTATGGAGCATACCCCCACCCCACCAGTGTATGTATGGAGCGTACCCACACCCCACAAGTGTATGTCCGGAGCGTACCCCCACCCGTGCACGTATGGAGCGTACCCCCACCCGTGTATGTATGGAGTTTACCCCCACCCCACCAGTGTTTGTATGGAGCGTACCCACACCCCACCAGTGTATGTATGAACCGTAGCCCCACCCGTGTATGTATGGAGCATACCCCCACCCCACCAGTGTATGTTCGGAGCATACCCCCACCCATGTATGAATGGAACGAACCCCCACCCGTGTATGTATGGAGCGTTCATGGCCAGACATAGGAGGGGTGGGTGTAGAGTCCTCCCAGCAGTGCCCAGACATAGGAGGGGTGGGTGCAGAGTCCCCCCAGCAGTGCCCAGACATAGGAGGGGTGGGTGCAGAGTCCTCCCAGCAGTGCCCAGACACAGGAGGGGTGGGTGCAGAGTCCTCCCAGAAGTGCCCAGACACAGGAGGGGTGGGTGCAGAGGAATACCAGCAGTGCCCAGACATAGGAGGGGTGGGTGCAGAGTCCTCCGAGCAGTGCCTAGACATAGGAGGGGTGGGTGCAGAGTCCTCCCAGCAGTGCCCAGACATAGGAGGGGTGGGTGCCTACCACTCCCAGCAGTGCCCAGACATAGGAGGGGTGGGTGCAGAGTCCACCCAGCAGTGCCCAGACACAGGAGGGGTGGGTGCCTATCACTCCCAGCAGTGCCCAGACACAGGAGGTGTGGGTGCAGAGTCCTCCCAGCAGTGCCCAGACACAGGAGGGGTGGGTGCCTATCACTCCCAGCAGTGCCCAGACACAGGAGGTGTGGGTGCAGAGTCCCCCCAGCAGTGCCCAGACACAGGAGGGGTGGGTGCAGAGTCCTCCCAGCAGTGCCCAGACACAGGAGGGGTGGGTGCCTATCACTCCCAGCAGTGCCCAGACACAGGAGGTGTGGGTACAGAGTCCCCCCAGCAGTGCCCAGACACAGGAGGGGTGGGTGCAGAGTCCCCCCAGCAGTGCCCAGACACAGGAGGGGTGGGTGCAGAGTCCCCCCAGCAGTGCCCAGACACAGGAGGGGTGGGTGCAGAGTCCTCCCAGCAGTGCCCAGACACAGGAGGGGTGGGTGCCTATCACTCCCAGCAGTGCCCAGACACAGGAGGTGTGGGTGCAGAGTCCCCCCAGCAGTACCCAGACACAGGAGGGGTGGGTGCAGAGTCCTCCCAGCAGTGCCCAGACACAGGAGGGGTGGGTGCAGAGGAATACCAGCAGTGCCCATGGCAAGAAAAGGGTGGAGTACCCACAGATCCAAAGGCCCCAATTGTCAGTCAGGTGCACAAAGACCCTGCAGAAGACGTAACACATGTGTGCGAGGCTGGGAGTACACACATGCATAGTGCGGAAAAGGGAAGATGTCCACATGAAGTCATGTCAATATACTCCATACACAAGTCAAGTGACCACCAAGGATGCCAGTAATGATGCAGGTGGAGACATCGCTAAGCATGCATGTCCAAAGATGAAGGGGTCCGGCACACACCCAGCTAATGTAGACACAGCTCAGCACAACATATAGTAAACACCCTGCAGGGAAGATGTCAGGGTACACAGAGGAAGGAAAACACCTTGGGACAATGTCACCATGCAGTAACTGCTAACATGAGCAAAGCTATTTCGGCAATACCTTGTGATGGCATACAGATACCAGGCTCCACCCCATGACCAGCACACTACTACATTTCCCAGACACCCAACACATTATCACCACCCCAAATCATGGAGCAGCAGCAACAACACCAATAGCAGAAAAGCAGTTGTGTTCAAAGGAAAAAAAATAATTGCTTTATTCAGCATGATCAAAATTATTGTCTTTCAAAAGTCAATATTTACAAGGCCCATTGGGCAGTCCTTGAGTTAAATCCGGATAGGGGACACAGTGGGACGCGTGTCCCCTAGCTTGCCTGCACAGTTCAGACAACCTTGTCTTCCACAGGGGTGGGGGCATCATGTGGGGGGCAAGGACCAGGCACCGCAGGGACAGGAGGGGCAAGGGTAGGCGTTGTGGGAGCAGGGACGGAGGACTCCACCACAGGGGGTGGGGCAGCACCAAAGGTGGTGGTTAGGATGGCGCTGCACACGGTTGCAAGGTCCCCCAGCGTCTTCCCTGCACCCTAAGGAACCACAGGCCCCAAGGAGGGGTGGGAACGGAGGGATGGGTCGCAGCACTACTGGGGGAGGGTGTGGACAGGGGGTGGGACTCAACTCCCCTGCCGGTGTCCTGCCTCCACCGCTTGCGGGGTGGTGCCACACTGGGGCTGATGGACAGACTGGGCAGGACTGACCTTGTGTCCGACTCTTGGCCAGGAGAGCTGAGGGGAGTGGATTTGGAGGGTGTGGGATGTGAGGAATGTGGACTCCCACTCTGGCTGCGTGTCTTCCGTTTCCCCCCGACCCAGTGGGTGTGCCTACTTCACCCTGTGTGTGAGTGCCAGGAGGTGTGCGCTTTGCCTTCCCTGGTTGTGTGGTGCCTGTGTCTGATGGGGTCCGTGCATGGGGACGTCTGGGTGTGCTTGGGACGGGAGTGGGAAGTGTGGATGGGGCAGGGGTAGGGGGGGATGAAGCGCTGCAGGAGACCCACTGCTGCAGTCAGTGTCGAGTCTATGGACCTCAGCAAGTTGCATTGGTCAGACTGCGTGGCTGAAATGCCCTCCATGTATGCCTCCATCTGGGTGAGCACTCGGGTGTGGCCATGGAGGACATTAAGCATCGCAGACTGACCAACCTGCAACAGCCGCAGGATGTCCACAGACTCGGCATTGGCGGCAGCAGTGGAGACAGGGGCAGGGGGTGCGGTGCCTGGCAAGAAGGAGACACGTGGTGACCTAGCACGGCGGGAAGGGACACGAGCAAGTGGGAGGCCGGTGATGGGAATGGAGGGGGCGGGTACAGATGGATTGCTGCTTTCTGCTGTGGGAGCAGCCTCCGCTCCCTCGGAGAACTCAGCCTCGGACCCGTCAGCTTCACAGTCGTGGGACTGGACAGGTCCTCCGCCTCACTCTCCACGGCCTCCGTGCCACTCGATGTGCCAGACAAGATAGCACTGCTGGCACTGGTGCTCGCCCCCTCCTCACGGTCCGTGCCAGTGTCTCCCTCGGAGTCCCCCGACGATGCTGTGGGCAAGGTGAAGAGACAGGAAAAATCAGACACCTGTATACATATGTCACATGAGTCAAATCTACATAGGTCACAGTGCATAGCCTGAAAAGCCACATGAGTAACATCTACAATAGAAGGTACATATGTAGGCCCTGCACCACACAGTTGGTTGACCCACCATGCCACTGAGAAAATATGGAGAGCATGACACAATATCAAAGAACTTGTTATCAAATTGGACAGAGAAGCCAGGCTCTGGGGACAATCGAGCACAGCATCTGCACCACACAGTGTTGCCAAAAAAGGGATGAGCAGGACCCATGTCTATCAACTTTTGACACATGCTGCAAAGGTAATACTTTAAACCATGCCCAACATGACTGAGTGACTGCACCTTGAGCGTATGTCCAGACAAACATCACACACTGGCCAGACCTAGCAAGGAGACTTCAGTTTTTAACATGTAGGCCTTGCCCGCACCAGCCACCCCCTACCTGACACAACGTGATTGAGACAGCGGAAGTACTTACACCACTTACTCTGGGATAAAAAGACATGGCCTGCAAAAAATCCTGATTGTACACAAAATACCCCTGGTGCGCCTGTACACAAATATCATTTACAAACAAACATCATCAGATAGTTGTACCAAGACACAGGCACTGGCCCCCGTGAGTATGCACAAGCCAAATTTGGTGACCCTGTACAGTGGACAGATGTAGCACAGTTTACGTGAAGACTAATGAGGCCACGGTACAATGCCACAGAGGCCAACCTATGCTGAAGACACAGAGAATGTCAACATTGTTGGATGACACACATGATACCTAGGAAAAGCTGCCCCAGGGGACTGTAGTGGCCACACTACTCCATGGTCCTGGATGTATATGACTGCAACACAAGCCACCATCCCTGAACTATGCATATCTCACACTCATGCACATCATGTCAGAGGGCACAAAATTTGAGATGCATGCTGTAAGTCAGTACACACTTAAGACACACTCCTATGTCGGGACGCTGCATCAGTGCCAACTGACATGGACACCACAATGACTGAACTGGACAGGGCACAGGCAAGGTCCCAAAACCTGTTACACACCACCCCCACACATGATGCTGCAAGCATTGGGCACTTGGATAAACTGGCAGCCTAGATAACCTTGTGCAAGAGTGACTACACACAGACCAGGGAACACATGGCAAGGAGGGGAAGGGAGGAAGAACAGCACCGGTTTACTATGGGGAACAGGATCTGCAGTGCACATTTAAACCCTGGCAGTGTATCCATGCAACTACGAACTTCCAATAGCTGGTGACACACAACAAACACACATGTACCTACCCCCTTCCTGCTGCTGCTTCTCCTGTAAGCGCCTGTCCATGTCAGGGAAGACCACCGCCAGCACACGCTTGTGGATGGGGGTCAGACGGCGGCGCCCATGGTTTTTACGGCTCACAGGTGAGTCCCCCAGCAGGACCCGTGCAATCCTCCGCGTCCAGCACCGGATATCCTGCCAGCGTTTTCTCACCTGGGCTAGGCTCCACTTCCGACCCTCCGTCTTCCTCATGGCACTGACGGCTTGCCTCCAGATCTCCCCCTTGGCATAGGCGCCTACCTGTGAGGATGAAAAAGTGAGACAACATCAATACACCTGCTACATGTCACAGAGACACACATTAGAACAATTTGGCTGGTGTTAACAGGGCATAGTATGCAGCAAACTCATTGCACCTTTGTCATAGGGACATTATCCTCTGTGGAAGGCCAAATGCACTACGTGCCATTGAAAGTACACAGGTGGCATTAGGGGTGCGACACAATCAATGATCCAGGCTCACACTGTGCATCACAAGCTACACCAGGATTATGTGCAGCAACTCAAAGCAGTCACATGCCACAGGCCACTGACGCTACCTCAGCAGAGTACACAGACACACACAGGCACAGGACAATCACCTGCCATTGCCAACTGCGGCTACAAACCTCACTCTGCACATGTGCCAATAGACTGGGGGGTGTCACAGGTGTGGGTCTGGCTCAGAACCGCAGACACACAGCACCGCTTCCTGCTCACATCTGTTGGGCAGGGTATATCCATCCCTCATGCAGCTGGGGTGCAACACTCCACATATGCACTCACCCACATGACAGGGGACTTACACACACACCAATGTCCAGGGGATGACCACATCATTTGGACACTCTCACCACAGGTACACTGAAAAAACACACATCTGTGGGTACTGCCACCTGTCACACTGGGGGGACCACAGAATCACATCAGGACTGTAGAAACAACATTCCCAGAAGGATTAGACAGGCAGACAGACAGAATGTGGCATGCACCATGCAGTGATTGTCACAGTAAACACAATGCAAGTGAGGAGTGCAGACATGCACTACAGCATACTCTGGCTGGGAGACATTAGGCATTCCCCCCCCTGGGACCCACTCTAAAGTACATTGCATGTTTGTCACACCTGGACACAATGCCAGAAGTCACAGTCACAAAAAAGGGGCACAGTCTAAGCTAGTGGACTCAGCACTCACCTGCTCCCCTGGTCGACCATACAGCATGGTGTACTGTGGGAGGATCACATCCACCAATGCCACATTCTCCTCCATGGTGAATGGCTGGGCCCTCTCCACAGACCTGGACATGGTGCCAGAGGAATCACAAGCAGCAGCAGTGTTGTGGAATGAAAGGATGTGCAGGCAAGTGCTCTCTCATGGGACCTGGCTGCCTTATATCTGCCTTGCTGGCCTGTTTCATTTACAGGAGTGCAGAGTGATTGGTCAGTCACATTTGCATCCTACGTTTCCTCCAATCCCTTTAAACCTACCCCATTAGTGGCTTTGCATGGTTTTAAAATTGAGCATGATGTCAAGTCAACAACCATTTTGCAACAAAGTAGATTGTCTCCAACCGACTTTTGCTGGCCACCTGATGCAACAACTTAGAACTTTAAACTCGGTCTCCATGACAACCAGCATGCATTTATGCTTTTATACTTGTCCCTCATGTGTCCCCTAAGTAATTTTGATATTCACACACAGGTACGGTGCGTTCCAGGGCCCTAGGGCACCCCAAATGCATAGAAACGGGCCGTACACGCGTGTGTACGGTCCGTATCACTATGGGTACGCCTACGTCAGCACTCCCATAGTGATTGGGACCGTACACACGCGTGTACGGTCCGTATCACTATGGTAGTGCTCGCGTATGCGTACCCATAGTGATACGGACCGTACACGCGTGTGTACGGTCCCAATCACTATGGGTTTTCTCGCGTATGCGTACCCAATAGTGAAACGGCTCATACACATGCGTGTACGGTCCGTATCACTATGGGTACGCCTACGGCAGCACTCCCATAGTGACAGGGAACGTACACACACCCTCAGAGCGTATGTACGGTGCCTTTCACACATGACAGTGGTGACAGGTGGCACACAGAAAGAAATTTAGCTGACATACTTGTCCAAGGCTGGACATCAAGGCATTGTCTGTGCAGTACTACATGTGTGGGGCACAGGTGTGTTAGGCTGTGATGTGGCACATAACTCCTGAGTTGTGAAGGCAATAGATGTGTGATGAGATGTGTACACATGTCATGTGTGATGGTGCACTATGTGGCAGACATCCCCTTCACTCCTTTGACATGTGTGCATGTAGTACAGACTACTTGAGAAAAGCGTCACTGGCATGGCACAGTCACCAACACCCGCAACTGTCCCCTGATGCCAGGTACAGGGGTTTTTACACCTGACATGTGACTACCCGCGTTGCACGATGTGACTATGTCATGTGTGTGTCGTGTGTTCCCATAAGCTTGCTGTTGGTGTTCCCTCAAAAGCATCTGCAGTTGCTGCAACCAACATGTGTCTGTGTGTAGATGGCCATGGCACACTGTTACGCACACCAGGCCACATGTGGAATCGGACGTAAGGTGTGTATGTATGCATGGAACAGGGAGTTGCAAAACAAGGACATATCTGCGTAGTCTCAATGTATGTGTGATCAGTCTTGACATGTACACCTTCATGGCAAGGTGTGTGGTCTGTCCTTATTCTATGTCATGTGACCTGTGCCTCTAGTGTTCCGCAACGTGTCTCTGCGATCAACATCCGTCATCTGCACATATGTGGATGTCTGTCACTCCTGTAATGCGTCTGGCTGTTCACTTACACTGGCCCACAGCTAGTCTCATGGCATGGGATGTGGAGGTTCACTATCCACGTTTGTAGCTGGTTCTTGGTAGGAGTGTCACCTGCCTGGCATACGTGTCCAGGGCATATTGCACAGACCTGACTCTGTATGTAGCATATGTGTATTGACAGATGAACATGTGCTCAGTACATAGAAATGGTTGTTGTAGTGAACTCACTCTTCGTTGTCCCTTCACAATTACTGCAGGGCTCTGCCTCTCCCCCGACCAATTCCGGACTTGGCTGACATGCGGGAGAATGACTGTATACGCCGCTACCGCTTCCCCCGACGGTTGATTGACAACTTGACGGCAAGGCTGGCACCACACCTGCAACCGCTACACAGGTATCCTATGGCACTGACACCCAAGATGAAGGTAATGGCAGCCCTACATTTCTTTGCCACGGGTACCTTTCAATATACCATTGCTCATGTGGGTGGGATGTCCCAAACGATGTTTAGCCGGGTTCTGCATGATTTTTTAGAGGCCATGTTGCTGCACCTGGATGACTTCATTAAGTTCCCAACTCCTGAGCAGTTGACAGGTGTCAAGCGGGAGTTCTATGCCCTGGGAGGGATGCCCCATGTCATTAGGTCCATAGATGGTACACATGTGGCGTTGGTACCACCACAGGCACAGGAGGTAGCGTACAGGAATCGCAAGCATTACCACTCCATCAATGCCCTTGTGGTGTGTCTTGCCAACATGGTGATTTCCCATGTCTGTGCTCGTTTTCCAGGATCAGCACACGATGCCTACATCATGAGGCGTAGCAGGGTGCCTGAAATGATGCTGCAGCTGCGCAACGAGCGAGCATGTATTGTTGGTGGGTACACTCTGTCAGTCCTGTAATTTTGCGTTAAATTCCTGTCTGACTGCTTCTCCTGACCCACTTTTGTCCATGTGGTTTCCATGTAGGGGACGCTGGATATCCCAACATGCCATGGCTGATCACGCCTCTCCGCAACGCCAGCACGCCGGCCCAGCACCGCTACAACACCGCCCATGGGTGGACCAGGCGAGTGATAGAGAGGATGTTTGGCCTCCTGATGAGCCGATTCCGTTGCCTCCACAAGACCGGCGGCGCACTCCCATATGCACCGGTGAAGGTCTGCAACATCTTCATCGTGTGCTGCATGCTGCACAACATGGCAGTTGAGAAAGCTGTGCCACTTATCCTGGATCCGGATGATCAGGACCATCCACCCGTGGAGGATGAAGGGCTTGGTGATGAGGCTAGTGATGTGGAGGATGTGGAGCCGCAACAGGACATCCGGAGTCGGCTCATACGCGACTTCTTTGCTTAGTGGTGAGTTCCAGTGTCTGAGTGTGCACGCATTGGGCCTTGTGTGGCATGTGTTGTGATGTGTATGGACATCTGCATGTATGCCACGTGAGTCAGAGGTGTGTTTGGATGTGTCACTCGAGTGATGGTGCAATTGATGAATGTATTTCCTGAGTCATCATTGTCACCTAGCATGTTGTCATCCTTATACGTGTCGAGTACATGCACATGCTAGCGGATGTGCTTCTTGTGGCTGACTTCTTGTGTGTCTCTCATCCCCAGGTACTTGCACATGCTGTCTGCTGGTGGCATTGTTGTGGTCCTGCTATTCCTCATGAACACGGCGACGTGTGCTGACTCAGCGTTACATGCACGGACAAGTTTGAAAATCTCCTTAGGGTAAGGGATGCATCAGGGGTTTTTGGGTGTGGTATTTGTTTAGAATGTGTGCACACTGCTCCTGTTAATGTTTGGTTACTTTGCATACATGTAGCATCACCATGGGGCACATGACATGTAGCTGGATTCACCTGATTTGATGGTCAGACTTGTTGACAGTCATCTGTAATGGGATAGTGGATTGTCATGAAGGCATCAATGTGTGTAACACTGCCCTCGGAAACATACGGTTTGCACCGGGTTGACATGGTGTGGGACTTCCCCATTAGAGGATCAATGGTGTATAGCAGCCTCTCCGTGAGCAGCAGGGGGGGTTTAGCTGTAACCCGTCACTTGTGTGGCAGTTCCATGGATTTCCAGCATCTATGGTGCCAAGGGGGGTGCCGGTGTCGGACTCACATGTTCATCCACATGACCTGTGTATGTGTAATCAGAGATGCATTTGCATTCCGGAACACATGACTAATAAAGGTGTCCCTCTGCCTCCAAGGTGCCTCATCTCAGTCAATGCTGGTCTGTTGCCACGGTGCATACGGCATGTCTGGCATAGGTCTCAGAGATTGTGGCTATGAGTCTATGTGTAGAGTAGCAAGATGCAAGCTGTTTGTCAGGGATTATAATCTGTATTGTGCCAGATGTCCATGGCTGTGTAGGTATTGTGGCATGTCAGTCTCCTTGACCGCCACTGTGCTGCATGTGCATCCATTGTGTGTGTGTGTGGCATGTTGAACCAGACATTCCTTAGTTGACATACACCATTTCCACAGTTCCATCCTGAGATCCTTGTCTTTGTGTGCAACTTGCGGCCTTGTTTACATGACATGGCGCATGCTGCTACAGGCCCTGCAGCAAGGGAACACAGTGTCGATGCACACGCGCTGGTGCTCATCATGGATTGCTTGCTTACATGTGCTATGCTGACCAGCAGCATCTGTGCCTCATGCTGCAGCACACTCTGCATTATGCGCAAAATCCCCAGTTCCATCCACCTCAGTGCAAGAGAGACCATCCCCCAGGTCAACTAGGACATCCGTGTCTAATCCTTCCCTGCACTCTACGGACATGTGCCTTACAACTCCCATGATACTTGTCCACATACAGGGTGCAACTGCACAGCTCTGCTTCTACATCCGGCGACCATGCCACATCGACGTCCAACAGAGATGGGGGAATGGATCACTGGCAGCTGCAGGATGACCTCCTCAATCCACACACACACTCAGGATGCAGCCCACAACCCCAACACAACCTTGTGACACTGTGATCCCAGACCCCATTGTGCCATCCCCATGCATCCAACTTTGGCCAGCCCACCATTCTCCACATCCACCTGACTCCAGCATGCAGGACATGGTTCTGCCACCTGTCTACACATACCTGGGAGTAGCACCCCAGGAAACTCCACATGATCCCTGACCTCTGCGCATGACTGTTGCTCTACTAAAAAGGTCTGTCGGCACAGTTGTGCGGGCACCCCCTGAGCTGGTTGGGCCCATCACGGGTGAGTATGGTGCTCCATGTCTGTATTGGATGATACATTGTGACCCATGTGCGTCCTGTGGCAGACTCAGACCCCAGGGGATGGATGGTTGATGACATTTAAAAACTCAGGCATGGTTTGACTTTACAACACACACATGTAATGGAATAATTCAAAATGAAGGCATCATCTCTTGATTGTGATGATTTTTATTTGTGTTGGGGTACGTGTTGGGGGGAGGGGGAATGACATGAGGTGCTTTCCGGGTGTGTAGAATCCAAAGTTCACTGGGGGAGTTGGTATCCTTGCCATTGTAAATCAACAGAGTCCATGCCACAGTCTTTGTCAACATTGGTCAGACAGTGACCAGCAAGTCCATGTGGCAGAGAATGTCATTTGCTGATGTGCTGCTGTTGGGCCAGTGGGCCAGGTGCCAGGCCAGGTGACCTGGGAGATGGTGATGTTCCGCTGACTATCACAGTCTTTTCCGTGGATGACCCGCCTTCCTGCGGGGACCCTCAGAAGCAGGCCGTGACGATGCTTGTGATGCTCCGTCGGATGTATCCTCCTCCTCCTGATCCCTCCCTGTGGCTGGTGATGTTCTTCGCCTGGTGACACAGGGAGGGTTGCCCATGTTGTCGGCAATCCGACGGAGTGAACGGTTCATTTCCGTGTGCACCATCAGGAGCTCAGCCAGTCTTGCCTCCATCCGTCCTTGGTGTCGCTGTTGACTGGCATATTGCTCGGCCTGCATGTTCTTCATCTCGTTGAGGGCCTCCACTACCTGGCTGATGCCCCTGGTGTCACACCAGTATGTGTCCAGGATGTTGCTGACGTGGGACTATACCGGTTCCGCAGCCAACTGGTCAGGCTCGCGCCTCCGCCATCCTCCACCCCCACCACCCCTGCCCACTTGCGCCTGCCATTGTGGGCACATCGGGTCCCCGGGACCCCTGAGGGATGGCATTTGCGGTGTCGCCTACCTCCTCCTGGGTGCCCGGAGAACCTTGTCCCTCATGGTCAGACTGGCTGCGTTGTGGTGGGCGGGCAGATCTCGTGGGTGTCTCCTGGGATGAGGCAGGAATGGGGGTGGTGGTTGGCCCAGTTGTACCTGACGCAGGTGCTGCATGTGCTTTGACACCAGAGGGGCCAGGTTAGTCGGGGTCATCCACAGAGTGGTGAGAGTCGTCGCTGCCGGTGGGATCCTCTTCCCGCAGAGCCTGGTCCTGTGAGTCTTACCCCCCAGTGTTGGGGGGAGATCGACGACGTTGACCTGTGTGTGAGAGAGACAATGTTAATTGTGTTCCATGCGACATACATGTTTCATTCATTTTAAAGTTGGCACAGTTCCTCTGGGTAGTTGGATATGTCTCGCATTCCGCTCACAGTGCACTTGTGCATGGGTACGTCCCTTCGCCACAGCTTTCGAGACTTTACCTATGTGTGACACACTATTACTTGCTGCGTCATTTGTGACTGCAGTCAGCAGTGTAGTGAGCAGGTGTGGCGAGCCATGCATTGCCGCCTTCCGTATTGCACTGTACGTGGCCAAATAGTGTTGTTCCACACACTTAGAGAATGCAGGTAGGTAACTTATGCATTTGTGACTGTGTTCTAACACACACAGTAAGTGGGTATACTGTGTGTAAGGTTAGGTTTGTGCCTGCCGCACCAATCTACTCGTGCACAGATTGACACATGGCCCAGTGTTTTGCCATGGAGAAGAGAGGGGGATTCAGGCACTGCCTAACCTTGTCTACATGCACGCAGTCCACCTGCTGACGAGCAGACATTCCCACACCACCCAAGGGTGAATTGGTCTCCCTTTCTCCCTCCCTGTGTCAGCCTCCTCCCTCTGTCCGTCTCCCTGTGTCTCCCTTTCTCCGTCCCTCTCTCTCCCCCTCTCCCTCCCTCCCTGTGTCAGCCTCCTCCCTCTGTCCGTCTCCCTGTGTCTCCCTTTCTCCCTCCCTCTCTCTCCCCCTCTCCCTCCCTCCCTCCCTCCCTCCCTGTGTCAGCCTCCTCCCTCTGTCCGTCTCCCTGTGTCTCCCTTTCTCCCTCCCTCTCTCTCCCCCTCTCCCTCCCTCTGTGTGTCACCCTCTGTCACCTCAGCCCAGCTTCCTAGGCACACACAGTTTGCAGGTCTTTGAATGGCCATTGTCTTGTTCATGTGGGTTTGTTTGTAATCTCCAGGCACCCATTGGGCGGAGTGTCTGAGTCTGCGCTGCTGCTGTGGTGGTGTGTGCTGCAACTCTTTCACAGTGTTGCCTGTTTATTAGCTGCTGTTATGTGCAAAAAGTGCCTTCTCACCCATGTCTTCATGCAACGCGGCCGCCATTTGCAGGCAAGTCATTACTGTGTGGGAAGACACTGTTTGTCTGGCTGTGACCTAGGCCATATGGGCTGAGGGCATTGCTGTCTGCTTCTGAGTTGCACTATGTGAATTTTGAGGCCCACCCTCCCGGCATCCGGGATACCGTGTCTTGTTTGTGTTGGTGTTTTTTGGGGCCTGTTACTTGGCATTGTCTTGCTGGGTGCATGGGGCATGGAGGCGCTAGTGGCATGTGCGTGTTTTTTGAGTGTGGTTGAGTCCGGTGATGGCTTTGGGGTGGTTGGGTGCATAATTGGGTTTTTGGTTGTGGATGGCGTTCCCCCCATGTGAGGTGAGTTGTTTGTGTACTCACCAGGCTCTCGGACTCCTTCTACTCTGTGGTAAATATTCTTTTCACCTAAACTGAATTTCATACGGAATCTTAAAATAAAGTAAAATAGCTCAGAATAACAAGAGGCAGAATCCGTGGTATAAGAGGTTTTCTAAATGGGCTTTATTCCAAAATGGCCGACTCGAGTCGCGGCCTTCAGGTTCCGTCACCACGAGGGTTCAGGAAGTGAAGTACAATACTTTATTGACAAGAAGTAACTTTTATAGGTCATACATTACAATGAAATGAATGCAAAAGGCGTAACAATTGATAAGATAAATGACATGGTAATACGTAATCGAAACTAGGCGTAATAAGGAGCAAAAAGAAACATGATTGGCTCTGATTATCTTACATAGGTGGATCTATAAGATAATCCTTAACATAGATGCGCGCGCAGCAGCATGACGTGTGATTGACGTGCAACTAGGGGGTGAAGGGGACTTGACATTTAGCTCTACATGTGGAGACGAGAAGTCTGGGGGGTCAAGTCAACCTAATCCCAAATCATATCTAACATCCTATGTTTAGAGAACGATGTTATCCACAAGGAAGGACTCTCGGACAGAATCTATTCTATACTGACTGTGTGTGCGTGTACAAGCGTCTAAGTGCCTATATGAGATGCGAGGGGCAGAAAACTTTCCATGGCAACAGGGCTATGAATCACTTGCAGGAGGACGGAAAGGCTGAGTCCTTTGCTTGTGAGCAAAAGGAAATGTTTACCTAAATCACTAGACAGGAATGCATCGGCTGAAGAGCAAAATAGATAATTCGAAGGTGAAATACAGCTTCTTGGCAGGCAGGCGAAAACTGGCCGAGGCGGGCACCGTTAGCTGCACAGGGAGTAGGACAAAGTTCATGGATACAGATGCGAGCTCAAGCTGAAACTGTCAGAGACAGAGAGCAGGGAAAGGCTTTGAGGAAAGAATCGGGCCTACTTGCCTGAACGGTAAAAATGGAATAATTTAGCCATATAAAGTCGGTGGTCTTTCATACTTAGGAATCGAATATCCAGCCCATTGATGGCGGATCTGACAGAGAACATGTCGACGGTAGACACACATATGTTTGCGTCTTAGAAACTGGAACTGGAGGGAACATACATGTACTTGTAACATGCATATAGAACCGTTGGGGTCCAAGATAGGGGACATAACTGATCAGGAAAATCCACATTTCCACATTCCCTCCTTGTCCCCTACTTGCCCTTCAAGAGATATCAATCTTCATTATTCCATCGATTTGCTCATGGAGCATCATTTCTTCTTCCTTCTTTTTCCGGCATTTTGAACGAGAACTTTGATATGGAATGCATGATGTGGCACACAGACCACAAATCGCTGGTCCACATTGTAGGCATAAACAACAACTGAAGAGCATAAGAAGGCCAATACCTAGGAAGGATAGAACTCTCCATCCCCAGGCTGATATCACACTCCAAAACCACCCGGACCACGTCCAAGTGCCTGGATTCTCGTGTATCTGGCTTACAATCTTATGAAGGCGTGTTATAGCTTTATATACAGATGGCGAATTTTCTGGTATGAATATGCAGCAGCTGGATCCGATGACCCTGCAAGCTCCGCCCCTATCGGCCAGGATGACGTCAAGGACGAGACGATTCTGGAGAACAACAATTCTCATCACTGATTGTTCCTCTGTCAGATTGCCTAGGGCGGCTATAGTCTCGTTTACTACAGCTTCAAGAGTCTTGGTTAGTCTGCGTATCAGCTTACTATTTGATATTGTACCTATATAGGGAAAGATACCTTTATTGAAATCTACATACTTGTCCCATGCCGTCTCAGTATAATCGACAACTGGGAGATCTCTTCGCTCTCTTTTGTGTACTAAATGAACATTTCGATAATAATCAGGGGGGGCTAGGAAAACAGGTGGTAAAAGGAATGCTATGTAACAGGTACCATCCCAATCTAGAGGCAGACGCATATATGCCGTCTGACCACATATAAAGTAAGAATGGCGAGAAGCTCTAAATGAAGATTTACCTTGATCCCTATATTCTATTGTAGTAACGCATTGGCTATGGCCCATATGTATGGAACCAACTTTTCTTACACATAATTCACCCTTAACTGGAAATACTGACATAGTGGGCAGAATTAGTTCAACTTCGGATTTGACATTCAGAATCATAAGATTAGGCGTAAAATTACCTAATTTATACACTTCGTTTTCTAAATCAGTTCCTGTTCTACTGGGGTGACCCTCCTTATTAGGGTGACAGACTTTGAATAAAACTAGATTCAAATTTCCCCATATCCAATGTTGTTGATAAACTGCTGTGTCTGGGTCTATGGAATTTAGTAAACTAAACCATGCTCCACAGGAGCCATTGTGTGTGAACGGATGTGGAAAGAAAGGCAGAACTCCTTGGTTATTCTGATAGGGAGGGAGTCGGCCACACACCCAACAATTGGTGGCATTACTAGTCTGATGGGAATGATGTAACATACTAATGAAAGTGTTATTGCGCAGCGCAAGTCTATAAGATAATTCATGTGGCGGTAGGTCACTAAAAGAATGTTCAGCAGCAACATTATAAACATGTCTAGAAATAGGATGATATATATGCAAAATCACACTCGTAATAATTATTAAAACACTCAATAAAAACAGAATTAATAATGTCCTCACACAGTAGCTACGCAGTGATTTACAATACGCCTGTCGTTTCAACATTTCTCTGGTATTTTCTCTACTCAGGTCCAAGGGATACATGTCAGAGACAATTCAACCGCTTCACCTTGGAGAGGACTTAAACAATCAAATTGCTCGACTGTTTGGGCCTAAGTTTTAATTTATAGCACTGAGAGTCATTCTTTTCAACAAAGGGAAGTTTTGAATCAGTCTGTGAGGGAGTGCAGGGCACAGTGTCTATATCCGAGGATAGTCCATGAAATTTCTTAACGTGGCTGGAATGTATCCATCCTTTGCGGCCCTCCACTTTCACGGCTGTTCTTGTGGTCAGCAGGACTAGCTTCGGTGTTTTCCACCTGGGCTCCAATTGAGTTTTCCGATCGAAATTCCTCACAAACACTAGATCCCCCGGAGCGACGTCATGGGGTTTCACCTCAGTGTTGTCAGGAAAAGCTGCAGCTACCTGTGAACGACAAGATTGTAGTGCAGACATCAAGGAAGCCAAGTAATCTGTCAGCATATTACAATTAACATCAGTTATTTTACGTGGTATAGGCGTCCCCCACATATTTGGTGGCCTTCCGAAGATCACCTCATACGGGGATAGCCCTGTTCGAGAGTGTGCTACCATTCTTATGTAAAATAGTGCAACTGGTAAGGCTACTATCCAGTCAACACCTTTCTCCTTACATATTTTAGACAATCTGATTTTCAAAATTTGATTATGTCGTTCCACGAGACCTGCTGCCTCGGGGTGTCGGACACAGTGGAATTTCCACTGATATCCCAACAAAAGTGAGACATGTTTCATTAATTCGGATGAGAAAGGCTGGCCGTTATCTGAATATACAACACGTGGTAGCCCGTACCGTGGGAAGAATTCTCGAACTAACTGTTTGGCAGTAGTCGGGGCCGTGTAATCTGATACTGGGTACGCCTCAGTCCATCGGGAGAGAGCGCAGACAACTACAAGAACATATTTGAATCCTCGACATCGTTCCATCTGGATATAATCCATTTGGAGCACTTCAAAAGGATGATCAGGAGTCTGGAATCCACCCTGTTCTACGGGAACACTTTTTCCTGGGTTGAACTGACAACATATCATACAGGTACGGACCTTTTGTTTAGCTGCTGCTCGTAAATGTTTATTGAACCAAATGTGTTGAATGCTATCTAACATAGCTTTTTCTCCTAAATGCGCCGGGCTGTGAATTGTAGCTATAATGGCTTGGACCATAGAGTCAGGAAGAAACCATACAGATTTCTCCTTCGTCATCCATCCCTGATCTGTCTGGATCCCTCCTAGTTCAGTCCATTTCTTTAATTCTTCTGCAGTAGCATGTGTCTGTATGTCAATTACGTCAAGTGCGGGATCCTTAATTGTCATACACTGTGTTGGTGTCTGAACTATTGGCTTTGTCATGTCTAATGTGCGGTTCTGAGCAGTCTGTTTAGCTGTTCTGTCAGCTAAGTCATTGCCTTGAGAAATGATATCAGTAACCTTCGTGTGTGCTTTACATTTCATAATCGATATAGCAGTGGGCAGATGTATTGCGTCTAACAAGGCATGAATGAGGGGTCCGTGCTGAATGTGGGCACCGTGGGAGGTTAAATAACCTCTCTCTCGCCACAGCACGCCGAAGTCGTGTACAACTCCGAATGCATAACGTGAGTCAGTATATACATTAACTTTCTTATTTGTGGCTTGAATACAGGCTTGTGTTAGAGCAATAAGTTCTGCTGCTTGGGCTGACAAAGTGTCTATACAATTTGTCTCAATAACTTCAGTGTCTGTTGTGACTGCATACGCGGCCACTAAATCTCCTGTACTTGTTCTCATGCACGATCCGTCTACATACAGCGTCAGGTCTGGATCTAACAATGGAACGTCTGTCAAGTCTTGTCTAGGTTTTGTCTTTATTTCAATGATTTCAACACAATCATGAGCTAGTGGGTCTGTTCCAATTACAGGTAATAGTGTAGCAGGATTCAATGTATTACACCGTCGGATCTCTATGTGTGGCTGAAACAATGTTAGTTCATAACCGGTAAGTCTTGCTATGGTCAAGTGTTGTGTTTGTGTTCGGTTCACAAGAACCTCTACTGCATGCGGTACTTGTACTGTCAATGGATGTCCTAACACTATGGCATCGCTTTGTCTGATTGCTAAAGCTGTCGCTGCCACTGATTTCAGGCATGCAGGCAAAGCCTGAGCTACGGGATCTAATGTACTGGAAAAATAAGCACATGGCTTGCGTGATCCTGCTTGATCCTGAGTGAGTACTGACAAGGCCGTACCTTCACGTTCTGTAACAAAGAGTGTAAAATGTTTGCTATAACATGGTGTTGCTAAAACAGGTGCTTGACATAAGGCTTCCTTTAGGCTTTCAAAAGCTTGTGTATGTTCCTGAGTCCAAGGGAGAACAGTCGATGTGGCTGCCTCCTGTGTGGTTAACTGAATGAGTGGTTTTGCTAGAAATGCGTACTGAGGGATCCACTGCCTACAATATGAAGTGAGGCCTATGAAAGCCCGCACCTCCTTTTGTGTCTGGGGTATTGACATGTTAGCAATTAACTGGATGCGATCTGGTGTAAGCTGCCTTCCCTCCTTGGACAGCGAGTGACCAAGATAAATAACTCGCTGGACACAGAATTGCAGCTTAGAAGGAGACACCTTGTGCCCCTTGTCGGCTAGAAAATGTAAAACTGTCAGAGAAGCCTTTTCACATTCATGTTCGCTTCTCGCGGTGATCAGCAGATCATCGACATATTGAAGCAGTGCAGTATTGACTGGCATGTGGATACTGTCAAGTTCTCGTTTCAGTGCTTGGCTGTAGATGCTGGGGCTTTCTGTGAATCCTTGGGGAGCGCGTGAGAATTTAAAGCTGCGCCCATTTAAACTGAATCCGAACAAGTATTGGCTTTCCGGATCTATTGGGACGCTGAAAAAGGCATTCTTGAGATCAATTACAGTAAAGAATGTTGCTTCGGAATCAATTGCTGTCAATAATGATGATATATCAGGGACCACAGGAAATTGTGGTACAATGCACTTGTTTAGTTCACGCAAATCAATAACCAATCGGTATACTGGTGGGGCAGTAGGATCAGTTCGTTTAAGAATCGGAATTATCGGTGAATTACATACATTGGAGTCTGTTTCTACAACTACTCCCTGGGCAATTAGCTCATCAATGATTTTCAACAAAGCCACTACAGCATCATGCGGTAACTTGTATTGTCGCATTCGTGGCAGTACCACTCCTGCTTTCAATGTGACTCGGTATGGTGTAATGTTCATGCAGCCGACATCCGTAGGGCCTTGTGCCCATAGATGTACTGGTAAAGTCTGTAGTCGGGGATCCATGTCTCTAGACACATAGTGACCTTTAAAATCACGTAAAAACAACCTTACTCCTTCCGGAGAACAACATATTATGGCTCCTAGTGCTTTCAGAGTTTTAATTCCTAACAGATTTTCTGGGCATGATTTAGTAAGCAATAAATCTGTAGTTCGTGTCAAAGGTCCTATCGTAAGTGGGAGAGGCTGTGATACTTCATTAACAATAGGTTTTCCTGAAAAACCAAGGGAAACATTTTGTGAGCCTGAGAGGGGTGCCCCTGGAACTTCACTACGTTTTATAGTTGTTCGACTTGCCCCTGTATCGAGTAAGAATTTTCTATCTTGACCTAATAATTCACTATGTACATAAGGTCCTTCTTGATCTACAGGAATCTCGATAAGCGGTAAGTCAACTTCCCTCTCTAGGCTTGTTCATGCGTAACGCTGATACTCAGGATATTCATACTGTGCAGTCTGATACATTTGTCGTGTTGTGGTTTGTGTGGCAGTAGCAGGCAACGGTGGTGCAGCTGGCACAAACTGTATTGGCTGTTGTGCGGCTGGCATGGCCTGGGGATGCGGCATAGCTCCTTGTTCATTCTGATCTTGTCTGAGTGGCCGTGATCTTTCTTGTGTTTTACCTATGGCGATATTATGTTTTAAAACTGGACAATCATGTACGTAATGACCTGGCTTTTTGCAATAATTGCATGTTCCTTTTACCGGTCCTGCTGAATCGGACTGTGTCATACCCTTTTTATGTCCTTCAGCCGGTACTGTCTGAGACACTAGCATTTTCATTTTTGTATCTTTCATACGTCTTTGTTCGTGTTCTTGTTCATCTCTAATTCTATTGTGATGATACTGTAACATTTGTAGCATTTGTGACGGAGTGTTACTTTGCCAGGTACTCTCGAATTTCAATATTCTATTCTTTACTGGAGGTAATGCATTTTCTACTAATTTTGTCACAAATAAGTGTGGATACGATTCACTACTTGTTTTTATCCCACTATTTATTCCAAAACATTTTTCAAATCGGGCATAATAATCACTTGTGTCTTCATCATGCTTTTGTTTACAGGCCGTGATTGCACCCCAATCTTCCTTTTTCGTAGTTAATAAACGTGGCAGTACTTGTACTAGTAAACCTGGTAATGCTTTGACTTTATCCCCGAGTCCTGAACCTGCAGTTCGGGCCTTTTCCTCCGTTTCTAATGCTGTCCAATCTATCTTTTGGTCGCCCACTTCCCACTCTTTTTCTTTCAGTTTTTCATAAATGCCAGCAGGTAAGAGCACCTTTAATATCGTCATAATATCAGGATAGGTATACTCTCCCATCAGTAACATGTCCTTAATTTCTCGGTGGAAACCCGCTGGGTCTTTGTCATGACTTGGTACTACTTTCTTCATTTCTAACAATTCAATTTTTGATATGGGTGTGTATACAAATACACGGTGAAACTGATTGTCTTCGCCTTTTATTGGGTGCACTTCTCGTAAGGGATTTTGTCTATCCATATAGTACGGCGTTCTTTCTCTGCGGGGCAGCGAGAGAGAATCCGGACTTACAAAAAGGACATACTGTTTACGTGACACCAATATCTCTTTAATTAACTTGTTACTAGAACCTCTCCATCTGTTCGTGAGTAGTTCCGTTAATATATCAGGTAAAGGACCAGGGTCAGCATGTTGGCTCTTATATAATATAAGGAGTTGCTGAATCATATAGATTCCAGCTAAACGTTGTTCATCTGCACTGAGATTAAAAAACGTGTGTGCTACGGTCTCATCACCGTATTTTTCAGGACTGTCAATCCAGTGAACGGCTGATCTGGCTAATTCTTGCTCATCCATGGAATCGAGGAGGTGGTAACCCCTTCGTTCTCGTAGTATTTTATTTGCGGCTTGAAACAAGTGTTCAGGAGACTTCAGATTTATTACAGGCGTCGGGTACGTTCTGCTGTTATTTGGGCATACAGAGTGTATGGGATCAGAAAAACATCTAGTATTATCACAGGATCTTCCTCTGCCTACATAGGCTATGGTCTCTGACTGTCTTGCGGAATTCCCTGATTCGGACACTTCATCTTGCTCGAACTCGTCTGTTTCCAATCTTTCTTCATGAATACGCTCTATCTCTCTACGGATTTTTCGGCACATGGCTATTATACAGTTTTTCTTATCGTGTCTCCCTTCTGATATATTCTGGCTCCATCTTGTAAGAATAAGCATTGCATTCGGGTCTACCCCCGGACGGTCTTGATTTCTGATCACACAGTTTATGAGGAAACGTAACAGTTCCCCCTGTATCTCTACTTTCTGGAATTCCATAGCTCTGTTAATACATTCTGGATCTCGCCCTGTTTGAACAAAATGATATATTTCGTCTAGATGCGTAGTCATTCCTGGTAACCTCGCTAAATACTCTGCGGCTCGTCTGATACGTAATGATGCCAGGACCATTTCGTCCTCTTTACCAACCACCGGGTCATATCTACAATTTACAAGGAGTTCCTTAAGCGTACGTTCACTTACGAATTTGGGTGTACGTGAATGCGCTGACTCTTGAAAGACAAGTTTATTTATTCTAGGTGGTGTAAAGGTATTGCTAGCACCTCCCGTGGCCCCATCTGGGGCGTCGGGTGTGAATGGGTTCGTTGAACGTGACACAGCAACTATGGGTGTCGATACCACTGTAGAATCGACTGCGGGGACAGATGCGGAAACAGATGTGCTTGCCGAAGCTTGTATCGGGACTTGCTGTTGCACGGGGACGGATACCTGATCCTGACGTTGAACCCCTCCGCCAGACGGTCTATGTGGTGTGGCGTTAGCATACTCGGGAGCTGCGTCGTCTAGATATGAGGAAAGAAAAACATCTTCTGCGGTTCTGGGATGCCCTTCTGGATGTACCTTAATTGGAAATAATGGGGGTGGCAAGTCTTTTGGCATCTCTGGAACAGCCTTAGGTAGTCCTTCGGCTAGAAGGGGGTACATACCATTCGTAAGAGCATTTCTTTGTCTATTTACTTGTTCTGATTTCACTCGGATACCTTCCTCAATTAATAGATTTTCTTGAACTTCCTTTGAACTTTCTTTGCTCCTCTCTTCTTGTCTACGTGCTTTTTCTGTGCGTCTATGAGATTCTTTACGCCATAACTCAACAGCGTCTTTCTGTGACTGTCTGACCTTTCTTTTCCATAACTCTTCCTCCACTTTCATGATGCACTCTGCATCCCAGGTTCCCGCTGCGGGCCACCTTTGACTTTCCGGCAATCCCTTGGTATAATCTACCCATAGATCAAGAAACAATATGGCATCTAAGCCATGCTTGTGATACATAAAATGCCCTGGAGTGTCCCTAGGAGGAATAGGAACTGCTTCTTCATGCACCCCTTTTCTGGTAGTAATCTGTCTTAACTTCGAGAAGAGCGGCATCTTGACAACTGATCTGATACTTACTCTTGAATTCACTTAATACGAAAAACACAATAATGAACAGTGAACAATGAACAATCATTCATACCACAATATTTGAACACTTTAAACATTAAACATTAAACATTTTAACAATGACCGACAATGATGACAGTCTGCCTAACTAATCACCACGCTGAATTCTTGACAATAACTGAATACTTCGGAATACTTGATATACTGCTAAACAGTACATATACACTGCTAAACAGTGCAGACCGGATTTGTGTACCCAAATCCGTCTTGACCGGCACAACCTATGTGCGCGTCAACACGCCTCCCCGGCGATGGTACTCACCGAGTAGCTCCTTGAAACGGAAGGCCTCAGAGAATGGACGGGACTCGATGACTGCGGACAGCGGACCCTCTGGTCATCGGGATTTCGAAAAAACCTGGTGGGCCTCTGTATACCTCGGATCTTGCTCTCTCAGCTAGGCTCTGGTCGGGATACTTCGCACTTCTCACCGCCTCGTCTGGGTTGATCGCAGCCTCAGTCGCCCCCGCTTGACCGGAGGGAGCTTACAGGAAATCCTGCTGGTACGCGTTTATGGTCCGTCCAGCTGTGGCAGGAGACCGGGCCTGCAACGCACCGCCGGCGCGTGAGATGAGAAAGTGTCCCTGTTCGGGCGCCATTATGTGGTAAATATTCTTTTCACCTAAACTGAATTTCATACGGAATCTTAAAATAAAGTAAAATAGCTCAGAATAACAAGAGGCAGAATCCGTGGTATAAGAGGTTTTCTAAATGGGCTTTATTCCAAAATGGCCGACTCGAGTCGCGGCCTTCAGGTTCCGTCACCACGAGGGTTCAGGAAGTGAAGTACAATACTTTATTGACAAGAAGTAACTTTTATAGGTCATACATTACAATGAAATGAATGCAAAAGGCGTAACAATTGATAAGATAAATGACATGGTAATACGTAATCGAAACTAGGCGTAATAAGGAGCAAAAAGAAACATGATTGGCTCTGATTATCTTACATAGGTGGATCTATAAGATAATCCTTAACATAGATGCGCGCGCAGCAGCATGACGTGTGATTGACGTGCAACTAGGGGGTGAAGGGGACTTGACATTTAGCTCTACATGTGGAGACGAGAAGTCTGGGGGGTCAAGTCAACCTAATCCCAAATCATATCTAACATCCTATGTTTAGAGAACGATGTTATCCACAAGGAAGGACTCTCGGACAGAATCTATTCTATACTGACTGTGTGTGCGTGTACAAGCGTCTAAGTGCCTATATGAGATGCGAGGGGCAGAAAACTTTCCATGGCAACAGGGCTATGAATCACTTGCAGGAGGACGGAAAGGCTGAGTCCTTTGCTTGTGAGCAAAAGGAAATGTTTACCTAAATCACTAGACAGGAATGCATCGGCTGAAGAGCAAAATAGATAATTCGAAGGTGAAATACAGCTTCTTGGCAGGCAGGCGAAAACTGGCCGAGGCGGGCACCGTTAGCTGCACAGGGAGTAGGACAAAGTTCATGGATACAGATGCGAGCTCAAGCTGAAACTGTCAGAGACAGAGAGCAGGGAAAGGCTTTGAGGAAAGAATCGGGCCTACTTGCCTGAACGGTAAAAATGGAATAATTTAGCCATATAAAGTCGGTGGTCTTTCATACTTAGGAATCGAATATCCAGCCCATTGATGGCGGATCTGACAGAGAACATGTCGACGGTAGACACACATATGTTTGCGTCTTAGAAACTGGAACTGGAGGGAACATACATGTACTTGTAACATGCATATAGAACCGTTGGGGTCCAAGATAGGGGACATAACTGATCAGGAAAATCCACATTTCCACAACTCCGTGCACTCCCACCGGCGGAAGCGTGGCCATCACCTTCTCCTCCCAGGGATGGTAGTGTACCGGTCTGCGGGGCGGCCCTCCTCCAGTGATGTTGGCCTGGTTGTGGTCGTCGGTCATTTTGCGGCGGACCGTCCTCCGCAGATCGTACCACCTGGCTTGGCATTCATGCCTGGTCCTTCTGGTGGCCCCAACAGCATTCACAGCATCAACAATCCTCAGCCACATTGCTGATTTTTCTGATATGCTGGCCTGTCTGACCAATGTTCCAAAGAGCTGTGGCTCAACTCTGATGATTTCGTCCACAAGGATCTCCAACTCTTGGCTAGTGAACTTTGGATTCTTGTTAGTGGGCATGTTGAGGGGTGTGGGTGTGGATGGTTGTGGGGGTGTGGGTGTGGATGGTTGTGGGTGTGTGGGTGTGGTTGTGAAGGTGTGTGTGTGAATGTGATGAGGGGGTGTTTGTGAAGGTGGTTGTGTGAAGGTGTGCAAGTGTAAGGTGTAGTGGAGGTTGTAGTATGGTGCAGTTGTTTGTATGAGTCGTCTGGCAGCAGTGGGTCTGTTGCAAAGGATCACGGTTTGTGTGTGTTGGGCCTTTTTTTGGTCTATTTGTGGGTGTGGCTGTGTTTGAACTTTTGGGTGGGTGTGTTATAAGGAGTGGTTGTGTTTTGGGCCTCTGTTTAGGTGTTTGGCAGTTGCAGGTCAGTGAATAGGTTGTATTTGGGCTTGTTGGACATTTTTGTGGCTTTGTGCGATACGAATTGAGTCTCCTTGTGTTGTTTTGCTTAGTCCTGGTTCTGTACGTGTGTTTTTAGCGTCTGTACGGTGCGCACATCGGCCATGTTGTTGTAGAGTGCTGACCTTTGCTCTGGCTTAGTACGACTCGTACATGCGCGATGTTGGGTGAGGGTGCTGCTGTTGGGGCCTGGGGTACGCTCCGTACATAGACTGGTGGGGTGTGGGTTCGCTCCGTACATACACGGGTGGGGTGGGGGTTCGGCGCATCCATCCGTGGGGGGGCTGGTTTTGGCATGTACATACACGGGTGGGGGTATGCTCCGTACGTACATGGGTGGGGGTTCGCTCCGTACATACACGGGTGGGGGTACGCTCCGTTCGTACATGGGTGGGGGTTTGCTCCGTACATACACGGGTGGGGGTACGCTCCGTACATACACGGGTGGGATACGCTCCGTACGTACAGGGGTGGGGGTACGCGCCGTACCTACACGGGTGGGGGTTCGCTCCGTACATACACGGGTGGGGGTACGCTCCGTACGTACACGGGTGGGGTGGGGGTACGCTCCGAACATACACTGGTGGGGTGTGGGTACGCTCCATACATACACGGGTGGGGGTACGGTCCGTACATACACTGGTGGGGTGGGGGTACGGTCCGTACATTCACTGGTGGGGTGGGGGTTCGGCGCGTCCATCCGGGGGGGGCTGGGTTGGTCGCATACATACGGGGGCTGGGGGGGTGTTCGGCGCGTATGTGGGCACATGTCTCCATGGTTGCTATAGGAGTTTGGTCCGTACAGTGTTTTTTCCATACGGTTGTACAATCGGACGGCCGCTGCGGATCGTACTTGTGCGGTCGGACTTTATTTTTCCGACTCGTACGTAAAATCGTCCGGGGACGTGTCGGACACAATTTCCGACCCGAGGACGTGTGGGGGAATTTTCCCAATGCGATTCGTATGGATTTTTTCCCATACGAATCGTACTTGGCAGTTTGTACGGCACTTGTACGATTCATACGGAAAAACCTCCGGATACGAATCGTACGGGGAATTTTTTTAACGGATCGGAATCGGCCCCAAAGTATTTAAGTCAAAAGAAGGGCCATGGGTAAAAAACGAAATACTGGTTAGCCATAGCGTGGCCTGGAGGAAAAGCTAAGCGTTTACCAGGGGTCCTGGGTTCCTGGGTTCCTGTTAGGGAAAAAAAGATCTTACTTGGCTCAGCACTCCCCCGTCAATGACACTTATTCGTACCCAAGCGGACCACATATTAGCATGTCTTCAGCCCAATGTTGTTTAAATACTGGCAGAACAAGCATTTGCAATGCAATAGGTCTCGCATTCACAAGAGTTTGAGCTATTGACATTGCAAATGACAATGCCTTTTATTTTTGTTATTTGAAACATAAATATAAGGCATTGTCATTTTCAATGCCAATAGCTTAAACTTGCGTAAATGCGAGACCAATTGCATTGCAAAAGATTGTAGAAACTTCGATCGCCGTCCAGTTCTCTGCCAACAAAGAAAAAGAACACTTTCTCTGTGATTTCCAATCTTACTTCATTCCAAGCAGAAGCGCCAAGACTACCCTAACGAATTTTAGCAAGGACCAGTGCCAAGACTCTGTCTAGATCTTCACTAACCGATCGGCTCCCTTGGACACAGGGAACCCTGGTTCATGACCTCCCAATCAATAGAGGCGATAGCTATGTATTCGTTTAGGTCATTCGTAGTAAATTGTACAGAACAGATGAAAATAGGCTACTTTTGCTCATACAAAGGAACTGTGGCCTTCTACGGAGACCTGCAGGATTCACACGATCTCTGTTTTTCCATCTTAGTGAAATGATGAACTACAATTTAGGTTAACGCTTGTAAGCCGACAACCAAATCAAAATATTCAAGGATCTGGATAATCGCTACATTTTTAAAGAGAGCCTCTCACATGTCAATCAGTGGGTAAGGCAAAATTGTCTTTGCATCAGTACAGTAAATACAGAAACCTTGGTCAGACTGTGCAGACACTTAGGATTAAAGGCTTTTTTTGCTGCTACTCCAGTTCCCTCAAGTAAAGTCAGAAACTTGGAATGCATCTTCAACTCCAAGTTACCCAACATTATGGATGCAAACGATGTACCCAAGAAGAGCTTTACAGCCTTTGATGCATTTGTGAATACTCCATCTCCTATAGACATCATTAAATGACCCTTGCACTTGCAGTGATCCTACTTGTAATGCCTTTCAAAACAGAGTTTAAATTGGTGGCTTCTTTCAAAATCATTGTGCAAGTCCCAAGGAGTGTGAAACTGCTGCCCTCAGCACACATCGGGCCCAATTCACAGAACTAACTTACGACAAAATCCTAAACTTACTACTTTTGGTATTCACAGAAGTTAGGATTTTGTCTTAAGTTTGTCTTAAGACAAACTTAAGACAGACTTAAGACAGTCTTAAGACAGACTTAAGACAGTCTTAACATAGACTTAAGACAGACTTAAGACAAACTTAAGACAGACTTAAGACAGACTTAAGTTAGGATTTTGTCTTAAGTTAGTTCTGTGAATCGGCCCCATCGTCTTCGGGAGAAGAAAGAATGATCACAGCTGTATGTCCACCTATTCCTAGTGAAAGAAAAAATCAACTTGAAACTCTCCTTAACTCTCCACTAAACGCTGCATCTGGAATTATGTAATTACAACGAATACATAACGGAGAAAAGCATTACTGGAAATCCTCTGCATTGAAAAGGCATTACGAAGGAACGTTCATGTAAATCGTTATGTTTTATTAGCACCGAGATCATTTGTTTACTTTGTTGTAATTATGTTAGGTTTACAGTTGTGGGGAGTAGAACTATAACGGCACATTTTAGGATGATGTCTAGGTTTAAAATGAACATAGAGTTACTGATACTATACTAGTCTCAGAAAATGGCCTTTGAGTAACGGTCTCCTATGAAATGACAGAGGGCCGTATTATCAAGGAACGGCGACGCTTTAGCGGCAGGAAACTGCCGCTAAAGCGGCGATAATGGGCTTGATAATATGCTCTTGAGAATTCCAATAGAAGTCCATGTTGACAGACACCATAAACACGGAGGAGCACCGTGCAAAGGAACTTTGGGCCATATTATCAAAGAACTTTGCACAGCGCTCCTCCGTCAGAATACATACTGCCGAAAATGCCACCTGCGTTTTTATCTCCTCGCTTACCTTTCCACTCGGAGCGCTTTGACTCTACTGTCCGCTGTGCTAGCTCTATGTAAAGACTCTACATGGACCAGTCTCGGCCCGTGGAGGGAGTTCCGTGGGGCGGTAAGGCGGGGCGGGGGAGGGGCAGGTTGGGGGGGTTCTAAAAACCGGAATATGGATAATTGCAGGTAAGTAAACATTTAAATAAATAAAACGAATTTCGTAGCGCGCGCTACATCGCATTTTGTGATGCAGCGCGCGCTACGAAATTCGTTTTATTTATTTAATTGTTTACTTACCTGCAATTATCCATATTCCGGTTTTTAGAACCTCCCACCCTGCCGCTCCCCCGCCCCGCCTTACCGCCCCACGGAACTCCCTCCACGGGCCGCGGCTGACATGGACTGAATAGTAAATCCAGAAGTAAGGACGCAAACACACATACACTGCATCCATACCTACACGGACAGCATCCAGTCCTGTACATATCCCTGACGGGGTGAAGAGCACGGTATAATTCATGACATAAGAGCTTCAGTTGATATTCAAAACTCTTTTCACTGGTCTGCCCAAACATAACCAACATTTCAGATGGCTGCACCAGTACGGCCCGCACCGGACCAGAGATCCAGGAGGGGGGGGGGGGGGCAAGCGCCCCTCCTTGCCCCCCCTGCGGACGCCCATGCCTCTGCCCCATCCCTCTGCCTAGCTAACACCTGCTTCCAGTACAGGGCTGCCTGTGCTGCAGATTCCCATGGGAGCAAAATCATGGACACATCCTCCTCCACATCTAGCCCACTAGCGCCCTCCCTGGAGGTAACTAGGCACTATGACGCACCTCCCATGCACAGCTCTCAGGTGACATTCGGTCAGGGATTAGTCTGATTTTCAACTCGCATTTCAAATTAAGTTAAAACATATTTCAAAGATACTGGCGTCGGGTTGAAGGACTCTTGTCCCAAGTCCTGGAACGACCGGTTGATCTGATGCCCAAGATCCCGCTCCTGGGTATCCCGGAGGGAATTGATGGTACCTGGTGAACAAAGCATGATGGGCGTGGCCACCAATCAATTAATCAATCATAGCATTTGTATAGCGTGCTACTCACCCGGAGGGTCTCAAGGCGCTGGGAAAGAGGGGTCCGCTACTGCTCGAAGAGCCAGGTCTTGAGTTGCTTCCTGAAGGAGAGATGGTCCTGGGTCAGCCGAAGGTGGATGGGGAGGGAGTTCCATGTCTTGGCAGCCAGGTAGGAGAAGGATCTTCCTCCGGCGGTGGCTCTGCGGATGCGTGGTACGGCGGCGAGGGCGAGGCTGGTTGATCGTAGCTGGCGGGTGGGCGTGTAGAAGGTCAGGCGGTTGTTGAGGTACATGGGGCCCAGGTCGTGGAGAGCCTTGTGTGCGTGGGTGAGGAGCCTGAACGTGATCCTCTTGCTGACGGGGAGCCAGTGCAGGTCTCTCAGGTGGCCGGAGATGTGGCTGTGTCGCGGGATGTCCAGGACGCGTCGTGCGGAGGCGTTCTGGATGCGTTGGAGTCTTTTCTGAAGTTTGGCTGTGGTTCCGGTGTAGAGGGTGTTCCTGTAGCCCAGTCGGCTGGTGACGAGTGCCTGGGTGACCGTCCTCCTGGTTTCGGTGGGAATCCATCGGAAGATCTTATGGAGCATGCGCAGGGTGTTGAAGCATGATGATGAGACTTGTCTGGTCATCGAGAGGGAGGAGTCCAGGATGAAGCCCAGGTTGTGTGCGTGGTCCGTTGGCTCGGGAGTGGTGCCTAGGGCAGGGGGCCACCAGGAGTCGTCCCGGGCAGAGGGCGATGATCCCAGGATGAGGACTTTCGTCTTGTCTGAGTTCAGTTTCAGGTGGCTGTTCTTCATCCATTCGGCGACGTCTTTCATCCCTTCCTGGAGGCTGGTTCTGGCGGTGGCGGGGTCGTTGGTGAGGGAGAGGATCAGCTGGGTGTCGTCAGCGTAGGAGATGATGTTGAGGTTGTGTTGGCATGTGATGGCTGCGAGGGGGCTCATGTAGATGTTGAAGAGGGTTGGGCTGAGTGATGATCCTTGTGGTACGCCGCAGATGACTTTGGTGGCGTCGGATCTGAACGGGGGAAGGCGGACTCTCTGAGTTCTTCCGGCGAGGAACGAGATGATCCACTTCAGTGCCTTCTCTTGGATCCCGATGTTGCTGAGGCGCTGTACTAGGGTGCGGTGGCAGACAGTGTCGAACGCTGCAGAGAGGTCCAGGAGAATGAGGGCCGCTGTTTCGCCGTTGTCGAGCAGGGATCTGATGTCATCGGTGGCTGCGATCAGTGCGGTCTCGGTGCTGTGGTTTGCTCGAAAACCGGACTGCGAGTGGTCGAGGGATCCGTTCATCTCGAGGAAGGCGGCGAGCTGTCTGTTGACGGTCTTCTCGATGACTTTGGCAGGAAAAGGGAGGAGCGAGATGGGGCGGAAGTTTTTGATGTCGGTGGGGTCCGTTGTTGGTTTCTTCAGGAGGGCGCTGAGCTCGGCGTGCTTCCAGCTCTCCGGGAAGGTGGCGGTGTGGAAGGAGGTGTTGATGATGTCCCGGAGTTGGGGTGCGATGACGGAGTCGGCCTTGTTGAAGACGTGGTGGGGGTAGGGGTCGGTTCGGAGAAGTGTGGCTCAGGGGTTAGAGGCGGCAGACCCGGAAGCTGAGATCGGTCCTGGACCAGGGTTCAATTCCCCGCCTTGGCGGGTCTTGGGCTAAAAATTCCACGGACTCGATAATTCTCGCCCCGGTGCCTCCTCGACTCACGGGTTCACACTCTGCGACTCTGGGCAATAGCTTGCTTAATCTCCACAACGGCCCCTCGCGGCGGGATGCCTGACTTTCACCTTGTGGATACCCTGCTATCTCACAGGGGAATACCAGGACGGGTTCCCTAAGCAAGCGCCGGGAAACCCACTGCGGGTAGCTGTGCGCTATATAAGCTCAACTACATTTACATTTACATTTACATGGTGTTCATCGTGCAGGTGGTGTCTTCGGTGCTGACCGGGGTCCAGGCGCAGAGGGTGGTGGTGGGGGGCGTTGGTTCGGCGGTTGGGTGCGTGGTTGGTGCGCCAAAGCTGTTGTGTATGTCTGCGATCTTGCAGTGAAAGAACGAGGCGAGTGAGTCGCAGAGGTCTTGTGAAGGAGTGATGTCGTTGTTTCCGGCGCTGGGGTTGGAGAGCTCTTTGACGATGCTGAAGAGTTTCTTGCTGTTGTGGGCGTTGTTGTCCAGTCTTTCTTTGAATGCTGTCTTCTTGGTGGTGCGGATCAGTTGGTGGTGCTTGCGGGTGGCGTGCTTGAGGGCGGTCATGTTGTCTGTGCTCTGGTCGTGGCGCCAGGCTTTCTCGAGGGTGCGGCAGTTCTTCTTGGAGTCCTTGAGTTCGTCGGTGAACCAGGGGGCTTTCTTGCTGCCGGGTCTGCTGGGAGGGTTCTTCAGTGGTGCAAGGTCGTCGGCGCAGGCGGTCAGCCACTGTGTGAGGTTGCTGGCTGCTTCGTTGGGGTCCGTTGTGCTGGCGGGAGGGTTCTGGCTGAGGGAGGTGGTGAGCTGCTCGGTGGTGATCTTGCTCCAGCTCCGGCGAGGAACCTTTTGCGGGTGGTGGTGGGTCGTGGTTCTTCTGAAGCTGAAGTGGACGCAGCTGTGGTCAGTCCAATGAAGTCCAGTGGAGTGGCTGAAGGAGACGTGCTTGCTGGAAGAGAAGATGGGGTCAAGCGTGTGGCCGGCGTAGTGGGTGGGGGTGTTCACCAGTTGCTTGAGTCCGAGGTTGGCGAGGTTGTCCAGCAGGGTGGTGGTGTTGCAGTCCTTGTTGTTCTCCAGGTGGAAGTTGAGGTCCCATAGGAGGATGTAGTCAGCGGAGGGGAGGGCGTGCGGGCTGATGAAGTCTGCGATGTCTTCGCTGAATTGTGTGCGTGGTCCCGGGGGTCTGTAGATGAGGGTGCCTCTGAGGGTGGTCTTTGGGTCGGTGTGTATCTGGAAGTGGAGGTGCTCAGCCGCGGTAAAGGTGTCATCGGAGTTGGTCGTGATGCGGATGGTGTTCTTGTGTACGATGGCGATGCCTCCTCTGGTCTGGTTGACGCGGTCCCTCCGGGTGATCTTGTATCCGTCCGGGATGGCTGTGGCGATGTCGGGCGCTGAGGAGGCGTTCATCCAGGTTTCTGTGAGGAAGGCGACGTCTGGCGATGTTGTGTCGAGGAGGTTCCAGAGTTCGACGGTGTGTCTGTGGACGGAACGGGTGTTGAGCAGGATGCACTTGAGGTGGTTGTTGCTGGAGTTCGGCTTGGTGGGTGCGGTGCAGGTCCGGAGGAAGGAGAACTTGCAGCTTTGGCAGGTGAAGGGTCCGTGGGCGCGTTTCGGGGTAGCTCGGTAGCAGGCGGGGTCCCGTCCGGTGTTGAGTGCGTAGAGGGTGGCGGTGTCGCAAGTCCGTCGTGTGGGCTGGCATCCACGGGGGCCAGGGGTCCTGGCGCTGGGCGCGGTCCAGGCGCAGACGGGCGTAGACGGGCTTGCCTTTGGCACGCTTTCGGCGCACAATCGGTGCGCCTGCTGCGCGTGACTGCTGCGCGTACGCGCGGGCTCCATATGAGGTGAAGTGGGAGGGCGGAGCAGCTGGGAGGCGGGAGCGGGGCGGCCAATCGGGTACAGAAGGAAAAATGGGGGCGGGGCCACGATGGAGCAGCGGCGGGAAGCGGGGAGCGGGTAGGGGCACCAGAGGGATTAGCGAGGCACGCTAAACCAAAACAAAAGCACAAATGAATACAATGCAGGAATTAAAAACAGAGGTACAGGACAAAGATACAGTGGCCACGAAAAATCGGGCTAAAAGGGAGCAAGTACAGAAAAAGAACCTGTGAGCATGAAAACGGGCTAAAACGGAGCAGGGACAACGAGCAGCAGCGAGGGGGCACTGCTGGCAAGCTGTGCGGCGTGGGGGGTGTCCTGAGGTCAGGTCACACTTACCTGCGCCGCGCGGGCTCCATATGAGGCCAAGTGGAAGGGCGGAGCAGCTGGGAGGCAGGAGCGGGGCAGCCAATCGGGTACAGAAGGAAAAATGGGGGCGGGGCCGCGATGGAGCAGCGGCGAGAAGCGGGGAGAGTGTGGAAATATGGATTTTTCTGGTCAGTTATGTCCCCTATCTTGGACCCCAACGGTTTCATGTATAAATCACAAGTACATGTATGTTCCCTCCAGTTCCAGTTATGAAGACGCAAACACTTGTGCGTCCACCGTCAACATGTCCTCTTTCAGATCCGCCATGAATGGGCCGGATATTCTATTTCTAAGTATGAAAGGCCACCGGCTTTATATGGTTCACTTATGACATTTTACAGTCCAGGCAAGTAGGCCCTGATTCTGCCGTTAAGCCTTTTCCTGCCTTCTGCCTCTGAAAGCTCCAGTCCGAGCACGCATCTGTATCCATGAACTTTGTCCTATTCCCTGCGCGGCTAACGGTGCCTGACTCCAGCCTGTTGCCTGCCAAAAACTGTATTTCACCTTGTGATTATCTGCTCCGCTCCCTATCCAATGCATTCCTGTCTAGTAGTTTAAGTAAACATTTCTTCCAGCTACCGAGCAAAAGGCCCGGCTCCTCTGTCTTTATGCAAGTAATTCATAGCCCTATTACTATGGAGGATTTCTGCCCCCGCATATTGTGTAGACACTTAGACGCTTGTACACGCACTAACAGTCAGTATAGTCAGTATAGAATAAGATTCTACTCTAAGAGACCTCTCTTTTGGATAACATAGTTCTTTAAACATAGGATATTAGATATGATTTGGGATTAGGTTGACTTGACCCTCTAGACTTCTGTCGCCACATGTAGAGCTAAATGTCAAGTCCCCTTCACCCCCTAGTTGCACGTCAATCACACGTCATGCTGCTGCGCGCGCATTTCTGCCAAGTATTTCTGCTGACATTGCGAAATTCTTTCATGGAACCACCCTATTATGACATCATATCTGATGACGTTCTCTAGTTACGCCCAGTTACACCCACTTTTGCTACGCATGTATGTTTTATCTTTACTATCAATTGTTACGCCTCCTGCATTTGCCTCACTGTAATGCCTATTGTATAAAAATGATTACTTATCAATAAAGTACGGTCTTCACTTCCTGAACCTTCGTGGTGATGGAATATGGAGCTCATCAATTTAAATTGTTTTGGAATAAAGCCCGTTCCGAACCTCTAATACCACGGATTCTGCCTCTTATTTTACTGAGCTATTGTTATAGATTTTCCGCATCAAATTAAGTTCCGGTAATTAAATTATTTACCACATAAATGGCGCCCGAACAGGGACACTTTCTCATCTCACGCGCCGGCGGTGCGTTGCAGGCCCGGTCTCCTGTCACAGCTGGACGGACAACAACGCGTACCCACAGGATTTCCTGTATCTCCCTCCTGCCGAGCGGGGGTAACTGAGGCTGCGATCAACACCCAGACGAGGCGGTGAGAAGTGCGAAGTATCCCGACCAGAGCCTAGCTGAGAGAGCAAGATCCGAGGTATACAGAGGCCCACCAGTTTCCGAAGTTTCCGAAGTTCCGAGTCGAGTCCAGTCCGGTTCAAGTTCAGTTCAGTTCCGAGGCCTTCCGTTCCGAGCTACCCGGTGAGTACCATTATCGGGGAGGCGTTCTGACGTGCACATAGGTTGTGCCGGTCAAGACGGGTTTGGGTACACAAATCCGGTCTGCACTGTTTCAGCAGTGTATCTGTACTGTTTAGCAGTATATCAAGTATGTCTAAAATATAATTCAGAATTACCTAGTTAGTATCGAGTATCATGCTTAGTGACTAGTTTCCCTAAATGGCCATCAGTTGTCTATTTCATTTAAATGTTAAATGTTAAAATGTTTTAAATACGTTCTGTATACTGTGGTGTGAATGACTGTTCATTGTTGAGTTTTATGGTATTTAACGTGTTCAAAATTAGGTATCAGATCAGTTCTCAATATGCCGCTCTTTTCGAAATTAAGACAGATCAAAACTAGAAAAGGGGTACTCGAAGAAGCTGTTCCCATTCCTCCTAGGGACACTCCAGGGTACTTCATGTATCATAAACATGGCCTAGACGCCATATTATTTCTTGATCTATGGGTAGACTACACCAAGGAATTACCAGAAAGTCAGAGGTGGCCCGCAGCTGGGACCTGGGATGCAGATTGCATTATGAAAGTAGAAGAAGAATTGTGGAAGAAGAAAGCTAGACAGTCACAGAAAGATGCCATTGAATTATGGCGTAAAGAATCATATAGACGCACAGAAAAAGCGCTCAGACAAGAAGAGAAAAGTAAGGAGAATTCAAATAAAGTTCGAGAAAGTGTACTAGTTGAAGAAGGTACTCGAGTAAAGTCAGAACAAACAGACAGACAAAGAAATGCCCTTGTGAATGGTATGTATCCTCTTCTGGCCGAAGGATTACCTAAGGCTACTCTGGAGATACCAAAAGACTTGCCACCCCCATTGTTCCCGATAAAAGTACATCCCAAAGGGCATCCCAGATCCGCAGAAGATGTTTTTCTTTCCTCTTATTTAGATGACGCAGCTCCCGAGTATGCTAATGCTGCGCCACATAGACCGTCTGCCGAGGGGGTTCAACGCCAAGACCCTCCTCCGTCTGTACCTCTGCAACAGCAAACCCCGACACAAGTTCCGGCAAGCACATCTGTTTCTACATCCGCATCCACACCTATGGTTGCTATATCCCGTTCAACGAATCCTTTCACATCCAGCACCCCAGGTGGTGCTACCGGAGGTGCATCAAGCATTTTTTCTACGCCACCCAGAACAAATAAACTTTCCTTTCAAGAATTAGCCTACCAACGTACACCCAAACTAGTAACTCCCAACACGCTCAAGGAACTTCTAATAGATTGTAGATATGACCCTGTGCCCGGAAAAGGGGACGAGATGATGCTGGCATCATTACGTATCCGACGAGCTGCAATATACTTAGGAAAGCTACCAGGAATGACTGCACATTTAGAAAATATATATCATTTTGTTCAGTCAGGGCGAGACCCTGAGAGTGTTAACAGAGCCATGGAGTACCAAAAGGTGGAAATACAGGGGGAACTGTTACGTTTCCTCATAAACTGTGTGATCAGAAATCAAGATCAACCAGGGGTAAATCCGGAAGAAATGCAAATTCTTACCACATGGGGTAAGAATATATCAGAGGGGAGACACGATAAACGATCATGTATAGTAGCTATGAGCCGAAAGATCCGCAAAGAAATAGAACGAATACACGAGGAAAGATTAGCAGTAGACGAACCTGAACAAACCGAGGACGAGGAAGAATTAGAACTGCCCACAGGACAGTTAGAAACTATGGCCTATGTAGGTAGAGGAAGATCTTGCAATAATACTAGATGCTTTACTGATCCGATATGTCCGATACGTCCAGATAATAACAGAAAATTCCAAACTCCTATAATAAATACAAGGTCCCCCGAACATTCATTCCAAGCCGCTGACAAATTACTCCGAGAACGAAGGGGTTATCATATACTCGATTCTATGGACGAACAAGAATTAGCCAGGTCAGCCGTTCACTGGGTTGATAGTCCTGGAAAATATGGTGATGATACACTAGCACATACGTTTTTGAACCTCGCCCCAGATGAACAGCGTTTAGCTGGTATCTATATGATTCAACAACTCCTTATATTATATAAAAGCCAACACTCCGATCCTGGCCCCTTACCTGATATATTGACTGAATTACTCACGAATAAATGGAGAGGTTCCGGTACTAAGTTAATTAGAGAAATACTAGAATTTAGAAGGCAGTACATTCTTTTTGTATGTCCTGAACATGTCTCACTGCCCATCAAGGAAAGAACGACGTATTACATGGATAGACAGAATCCCTTACGCGAAGTGCACCCGATAAAAAGTGATGACAATGAGTTTAAACGTGTGTTTGTATACATACCCATATCCAAAATAGAACTATTAGAAATGAAGAAAGTGGTACCCAGTCATGACAAAGACCCAGCGGGTTTCCACCGTGAAATTAAAGATATGTTACTCATGGGAGAATATACCTACCCCGACATTATGACAATATTGAAGGTATTAATGCCTGCGGGCATTTACGAAAAACTCAAGGAAAAGGATTGGGAGGTGGGAGACCAGAAGATAGATTGGACAGCATTAGAAAACGAAGAAAAAGCTCGAGGTCCAGGTTCAGGGCTCGGGGACAAGACCAAAGCACTACCAGGTTTACTAGTACAGGTACTGCCACGATTATTAACTACGAAAAAGGAAGACTGGGGTGCAATCTCAGCCTGTAAACAAAAATCAGATGAAGACACTAGTGATTTCTATTCCCGATTTGAGAAATGTTTTGGTATAAATAGTGGAATAAAAGCAAGTAGCGAGTCGTATCCACATCTGTTTGTGACAAAGTTAGTTGAAAATGCCTTGCCCCAAGTTAAGAATAGAATATTGAAGTTCGAGAGTACCTGGCAAGGTAACACTCCGTCACAAATGTTACAAATGCTACAGTACCATCACAATAGAATCAGAGAAGAACAAGAACATGAACATAGACGCATGAAAGACACAAAAATGAAAATGCTAGTTTCCCAGACAGTTCCAGCTGACGGTCATAAGAAGGGTATAACACAGTCCAGTGTTTCAGCAGGTCCTGTTAAAGGGACATGCAACTATTGCAAACAGCCAGGTCATTATGTACACGATTGTCCCGTTTTAAAACATAATATCGCCATAGGTAACACAAAAGAAAGACCAAGACCACTTAGACAGGATCAGAATCAACAAGGAACACCGCAGCATGCACAGTCCATGCCAGCTCCGCAACAGTCTATGCCAGTTCCACCACCGCAGCCTATTGCTGCCACACAAACAACGACCCGACAGATGTATCAGACCGCACAGTATGACTATCCTGATTATCAACGATACTCATGAAACAGCCTAGAGAGGGAAGTTGGCTTACCCCTTATTGAGGTCCCTGTAGATCAAGAAGGACCTTATGTACACAGTGAATTGTTAGGTCAAGATAGAAAATTCTTACTTGATACAGGGGCAAGCCGAACAACAATAAAACGTAGTGAAGTTCCAGGGGCACCCCTCTCAGGCTCACAGAATATTTCCCTTGGCTTTTCAGGAAAACCTATCATTAACGAAGTAACACAGCCTCTTCCACTTACGATCGGTCCCTTGACACGAACTACAGATTTATTACTTACTAAATCATGTCCAGAAAACTTGTTAGGTATAAAAACTTTGAAAGCTCTAGGAGCTATAATATGTTGTTCTCCGGAAGGAGTAAGATTGTTCTTACGAGATTTCAAAGGGCACTACGTGTCCCGAGACATGGATCACCGACTGCAGACTTTACCGACACATTTATGGGCACAAGGCCCTACAGATGTTGGTTGCATGAACATTACACCATATCGAGTCACACTAAA
The DNA here is from genome assembly GCF_964204655.1 of Triturus cristatus. Taxonomy (NCBI): domain Eukaryota; kingdom Metazoa; phylum Chordata; class Amphibia; order Caudata; family Salamandridae; genus Triturus; species Triturus cristatus. The sequence goes on along the minus strand of NC_140582.1, from coordinate 1,245,958,004 downwards.
GGCAGGAGTGGTACTTCCACGAATGCGACAATACAGATGCTGTAGTGGCTTTACTACAAATCATTGACGAGCTTATTACCCAAGGAGTGGTTGTGGAAACTGACTCCAATGTATGCAATTCACCGATAATTCCGATTCTTAAACGAACCGATCCAACAGCCCCGCCAGTATATCGATTGGTTATTGATCTGCGCGAATTAAATAAATGCATAGTACCACAATACCCCGTAGTCCCAGACATTTCTTCATTACTGACAGCCATTGATTCCGAAGCAACATTCTTTACTGTAATTGATCTCAAAAATGCCTTTTTCAGCGTCCCAATAGATCCGGAAAGCCAATACTTGTTCGGATTTAGTTTAAATGGACGTAGCTTTAAATTCACACGCGCACCTCAAGGATTTACCGAAAGCCCCAGCATCTATAGCCAAGCACTGAAACGAGAACTTGACAGTATCCACATGCCAGTCAACACTGCCCTGCTTCAATATGTCGATGATCTGCTGATCACCGCTAGAAGCGAACCTGAATGTGAAAAAGCCTCACTGACGGTTTTACAATTTTTGGCTGAAAAGGGGCACAAGGTGTCCCCTTCTAAGCTGCAATTCTGTGTCCAGCGAGTTGTTTACCTTGGTCACTCGCTGTCCAAGGAGGGAAGGCAGCTTACACCAGATCGCATCCAGCTAATTGCTAATATGCCGATACCCAAGACACAAAAGGAGGTGCGGGCTTTCATAGGCCTCACTTCATATTGTAGGCAGTGGATCCCTCAGTATGCATTTTTAGCAAAACCACTCATTCAATTGACAACACAGGAGGCAGCCACATCGACTGTTCTCCCTTGGACTCAGGAACATACACAGGCTTTTGAAAGCCTAAAGAAAGCCTTATGCCAAGCACCTGTTTTAGCAACACCATGTTACAATAAACAGTTTACACTCTTTGTTACAGAACGCGAAGGTACTGCCTTGTCAGTACTCACACAGGAACAAGCAGGATCACACAAACCATGTGCTTATTTTTCTAGTACATTAGATCCCGTAGCTCAGGCTTTGCCTGCGTGCCTGAAATCAGTGGCAGCAACAGCTTTAGCAATCAGACAAAGCGATGCCATAGTATTAGGACATCCATTGACAGTACAAGTACCACATGCAGTAGAGGTTCTCTTGAACCGCACACAAACACAACACTTGACTATAGCACGACTTACTGGTTACGAATTAACATTGTTTCAGCCACATATAGAAATCAGACGTTGTAGTACATTGAATCCTGCCACACTGTTACCTATAGATGGAACAGACCCACTAGCACATGATTGTATTGAAGTTATCACTATCACGACGAAACCCAGACAAGATTTGACAGACGTCCCATTGTCAGACCCAGACCTGACGTTGTATGTAGATGGTTCATGTATGAGAACAGGTACAGGAGAGCTAGTGGCCGCTTACGCAGTCACAACAGACACTGAAATCGTTGAAACAAATTGCATAAATACCTTGTCCGCTCAAGCCGCAGAGCTCATCGCTCTGACACAAGCCTGTATTCAAGCCACAAATAAAAAAGTCAATATATACACTGATTCACGTTATGCATTCGGAGTTGTACATGACTTCGGCGTGCTGTGGCGAGAGAGAGGTTATTTAACTTCTCACGGTGCCCACATTCAGCACGGACCCCTCATTCATGCCTTATTAGATGCAATACATCTACCCACTGCAATATCAATTATGAAATGCAAAGCTCATACGAAAGTTACTGATATCATTTCTCAAGGCAATGATCTAGCTGACAGAACAGCTAAACAGACTGCTCAAACTCAAACATCCGACATGACAAAGACAATAGTCCCGACACCAACATATTGCATGACGGTTAAGGATCCCGCTCTTGACGTAATCGACATACAGACACATGCTACACCAGACGAAATAAAGAAATGGACTGAATTAGGAGGGATCCAAACGGATCAAGGATGGATGACGAAGGAAAAATCTGTGTGGTTCCTTCCTGATTCAATGGTCCAAGTTATAATTAACACTGTACATAGTCCAGCGCATCTAGGAGAAAAAGCTATGCTAGACAGCATTCAACACATTTGGTTCAACAAACATTTACGAGCAGCAGCTAAACAAAAAGTTCGTACCTGTATGATCTGTTGTCAGTTTAACCCGGGTAAAAGCATTCCCGTAGAACAGGGTGGATTTCATCCTCCCGATCACCCTTTTGAAGTCCTCCAGATGGATTATATCCAGATGGAACGATGTCGAGGATTCAAATATGTTCTCGTAGTTGTCTGTGCTCTTTCCCGTTGGACAGAGGCATACCCGGTTTCAGATTACACTGCCCCGACTACTGCCAAACAGTTAGTTCGAGAATTCTTCCCACGGTACGGTTTACCACGTGCTGTCTACTCAGATAACGGTCAGCCGTTCTCATCCGAACTAATGAAACACGTTTCACTTTTGTTAGGCTATCAGTGGAAATTTCACTGTGTCCGACACCCCGAGGCAGCAGGTCTCGTGGAAAGACATAATCAGACCCTGAAAATTAGATTGTCCAAAATATGCAGAGAGAAAGGTGTCGACTGGGTAGTAGCTTTACCCGTTGCACTCTTTTACATGAGAATGGTAGCACACTCTCGAACAGGGCTATCCCCTTATGAGGTGATCTTCGGTAGACCACCAAATATGTGGGGGACGCCTATACCGCGCAAAATAACTGATATTGACTGTAATATGCTGACAGATTACCTGGCTTCCTTGATGTCTGCACTACAATCTTGTCGTTCACAGGTATCCGCAGCTTTTCCCGACAATACTGAGGTGAAACCCCATGACGTGGTTCCTGGGGATCTGGTGCTGGTCAGGAACTTTGACCGGAAGACCCAACTGGATCCTAGGTGGAAGTCACCGAAGTTAGTTTTACTCACCACAAGGACCGCCGTGAAGATCGAAGGTCGAAAAGGCTGGATACATTCAAGTCATATCAAGAAATTTCATGGACTACCGTCAGACGTAAACGACACACCTTGCGTGTCTTCACCGATTGACTCAAAACTTCCTTTGGTTGAACTGAATAACCATGAACTATATAAACTAAAACTTAGGTCTAACAAGTCAGGCAATTTGATTGTTTAAGTCCTCTCCAAGGTGAATCGGTCGAATTTGTCTCTGACATGTATCCCTTAGACCTGTATAGAGAAAGAAACAGAAGGATGAAACTGAAACGACATGCGTACTGTAAATCACTGCGTAGTCATTGCACAGTGACGTTATTAATTTTGTTTTTCTTAAGTCTTTTAATAATTACTGCAAGTATATTGTTGCACACATATTATCCTATTTCTAGACATGTTTATAATGTTACTGCTGAACATTCTTTTAGTGAATTACCTCCGCATGAATTGTCTTATAGATTTGCGCTGCGCAATAACACGTTTATTAGTATGTTACATCATTCCCATCAGGTTAGCAATGCTACAAATTGTTGGATATGTGGTCGACTCCCTCCCTATCAGAACTATAAAGGAATACTACCTCTCTTTCCATACCCGTTCACACACAATGGATCCTGTGGAGCATGGTTTAGTTTAATTAATTCCCTAGATTCAAATTCTGCAGTTTATCAAGACAACTGGGTATGGGGAAATCTGAACTTAGGTTTACTTAAAGTCTGCTACCCTAACAAGGAGGGACTTCCCAAAAGAACAGGAACTGATCTAGAAAATGAAGTATATGGATTAGGTAATTTTACGCTTAATCTCATGATCCTGAATGTCGAATCCGAAGCTACTCCAATTTTGCCCACCATGTCAGTATTTCCAGTTAAAGGTGAATTATGTGTAAGAAAGAATGGTTCCATACATATGGGCCATAGTAGATGCACCACTGTAATAGAATTTAGTGATCAAGGCAAGTCTACATTTAGAGCTTCCCGCCATTCCTACTTCATATGTGGTCAGACGGTATATATACGTTTGCCACTAGATTGGGATGGTACCTGCTACATCGGATTCCTTTTGCCACCTGTTTTCCTAGCTCCTCCTGATTATCATAGAAATACTCATTTAGTACACAATAGAGAAAGGAGAGATCTCCCAATAGTCGATTACACTGAGACAGCATGGGAAAAATACACAGATTTCAATAAAGGTCTCTTTCCCTATATAGGTACAGTTACCAATAGTAAGTTGATACGTAGATTAACCAGAACCCTTGAAGCAGTAGTGAACGAAACTATTTCCGCCTTAGGCAATTTAACAGAAGAGCAGTCTGCTATGCGGATTGTTGTGCTTCAAAATCGTCTTGTCCTTGACGTCATCCTGGCCGATAGGGGCGGAGCTTGTAGGGTCATCGGATCAAGTTGTTGCATTTTCATACCAGAAAATTCGCCATCTGTATATAAAGCCATAACTCGCCTTCATAAGATTGTAAGCCAGATACACCAGAATCCAGGCACCTGGACTTGGTCCGGTTGGTTTTGGAGTGTATTATCCACCTTTGGATGGAAGGTCCTATCCTTCCTAGGTATTGGCTTTCTCATACTATTCAGTTGCTGCTTATGCCTACAATGTGGACCAGCGATCTGTGGTCTGTGTGCCACATCGTGTACTCCACCACCAAGATTTTATTCATCCCAGAAGAAAAAAGAAGAACAAATGATGCTATATGAACAGATCAACGGATTGATGAAGATTGATATCTCTTAACGGGCAAGTAGGGGACAAGGAGGGAATGTGGAAATATGGATTTTTCTGGTCAGTTATGTCCCCTATCTTGGACCCCAACGGTTTCATGTATAAATCACAAGTACATGTATGTTCCCTCCAGTTCCAGTTATGAAGACGCAAACACTTGTGCGTCCACCGTCAACATGTCCTCTTTCAGATCCGCCATGAATGGGCCGGATATTCTATTTCTAAGTATGAAAGGCCACCGGCTTTATATGGTTCACTTATGACATTTTACAGTCCAGGCAAGTAGGCCCTGATTCTGCCGTTAAGCCTTTTCCTGCCTTCTGCCTCTGAAAGCTCCAGTCCGAGCTCGCATCTGTATCCATGAACTTTGTCCTATTCCCTGCGCGGCTAACGGTGCCTGACTCCAGCCTGTTGCCTGCCAAAAACTGTATTTCACCTTGTGATTATCTGCTCCGCTCCCTATCCAATGCATTCCTGTCTAGTAGTTTAAGTAAACATTTCTTCCAGCTACCGAGCAAAAGGCCCGGCTCCTCTGTCTTTATGCAAGTAATTCATAGCCCTATTACTATGGAGGATTTCTGCCCCCGCATATTGTGTAGACACTTAGACGCTTGTACACGCACTAACAGTCAGTATAGTCAGTATAGAATAAGATTCTACTCTAAGAGACCTCTCTTTTGGATAACATAGTTCTTTAAACATAGGATATTAGATATGATTTGGGATTAGGTTGACTTGACCCTCTAGACTTCTGTCGCCACATGTAGAGCTAAATGTCAAGTCCCCTTCACCCCCTAGTTGCACGTCAATCACACGTCATGCTGCTGCGCGCGCATTTCTGCCAAGTATTTCTGCTGACATTGCGAAATTCTTTCATGGAACCACCCTATTATGACATCATATCTGATGACGTTCTCTAGTTACGCCCAGTTACACCCACTTTTGCTACGCATGTATGTTTTATCTTTACTATCAATTGTTACGCCTCCTGCATTTGCCTCACTGTAATGCCTATTGTATAAAAATGATTACTTATCAATAAAGTACGGTCTTCACTTCCTGAACCTTCGTGGTGATGGAATATGGAGCTCATCAATTTAAATTGTTTTGGAATAAAGCCCGTTCCGAACCTCTAATACCACGGATTCTGCCTCTTATTTTACTGAGCTATTGTTATAGATTTTCCGCATCAAATTAAGTTCCGGTAATTAAATTATTTACCACAAGAGGGTGGGGGCACCAGAGGGATTAGCGAGGCACGCTAAACCAAAACAAAAGCACAAGTGAATACAATGCAGGAATTAAAAACACAGGTACAGGACAAAGATACAGTGGCCACGAAAAATCGGGCTAAAAGGGAGCAAGTACAGAAAAAGAAGCTGTGAGCATGAAAACGGGCTAAAACGGAGCAGGGAAAACGAGCAGCAGCGAGGGGGCACCGCTGGCGAGCTGTGCGGCGTGGGGGTGGGGGTCCTGAGGTCCTGGTGGCAAGGAGAGACAATGCACAAGGATGGAAATCTCCAGATCTTCCCTCCCCCAGCGTTGTCCGAGTGGCATAAGGGTCTGGATTGGTGCACCAAACGAGAGGAACCCCTTTATAGAGTCAGGGGTTGGCTCAAAAGCACACCAGGATCTGGGGCAAATGGTGGGATGGTCATGGACTGGACGATATGCATCCTTTCGGTAATAGATTGTATGAGGTGGGGATGTGTAATACTGGAATTGCAGCTATCCGTGAGTCGGATGATGATAAAATTCACTGTTTTGTTTTCAGTGTATTAACTCAATAAAATTAAATGAAAAAATTCCATGTGTCCGAATCACAAAGCAGCCTGTAGTCCCCAGTAGGCGCTCACATAGAATCGGTTACAAGGGCGACATTCACAGAATCAGCATGAAGGAGTTGCGCTCTTGAAGATGGGTTTAGTCACATTTAACAAGACACCAGGATAGCGTCATTTGAGGTGTGAGTGAATCTTCTCACGTTAAGATTGTGCATTCTACAGTGGGGACCGCCACAAAAGGTGCTGGACATCCGCAGACGTGTGAGTTTGCAGTAAACGCGTGTCGTTGAAACCCTGCATCAAGTTTCTTATGTAAAAAGGCAGGAGTAAATCTGTTTCTTCGGTGGGTAAGACAAGGGAGGAGCCACTGTAAGGGTGTAGAGTCAGGAGGTTGTGGGCAGGGGAAAAAAATCCCATTGGAGAAGCAGCGAAAAATGTAAACCTTGCAAAAACTCTCATAACTATGTAGAAATATAGGGGCATATCAACAAGCAGGCGATAAAAAATTATCGCCGCTTTTGCATCCGTTTTCGGACGAAAAGCGGCGATAATTTTATCGCCTAATCAGCAAGGTCACGCTATCGCGTGGAATCTTGCATTAGCGCTCAGATTCTTAACGCCCAGCTTTGCATCTCTAATGAGATGCAAAGTGGGCGTTCCTGACCTTACATGACAGGAGAAATGTCGCTAAGCGACATTTCTCCTATCATCAAGCCCCACGATATGAAGCATAGCGGCAAGGAAAGTAGCGATAACCCCTGTTATCGCTATTTTCCTTACGCCCGCTTCAGGACTGACTTAGCCATGATATCCTATGGAAGGTGGATATCATGGCTAAATTTGCCTTGCCCTATCATCAAGCTAACGCCAAACTTCGTGAGATTATCACTGGGTTTCCAGCGATAATCTCACGTTAGGTAGTTAGCGCTAGGATTTTTATCGCTTTTGAGATAAGCGTTGCTAATAGCACGCTATCTCAGCGATAAAAATCCACGCTAGCCGGCGATAATTATCCTAGCGCTAAGTGCGCTTAGCGATAATTATCGCCGGTTGTTGCTGATATGCCCCATAGGGGCATATCAACAAGGGCTTTATCTCTGCTTTTTTGGCCTTAAAAGCCAAAAAAGCAGAGATAAAACTAGCGCCCTATCAGCAACAGGGTGCTAACACGCAAATTCGCATGTTAGCATCCTTTTACTCTACACTTCCCCTTGCATCTCTAATGAGATGCAAAGGGGGCGTTCCAGAGTAAAATAATAGGAGAAATGTCGCTAAGCAAAATTTCTCCTATTATCAAGGATATCGCTAACCCTGTTAGAGATAAAAAAAAAGCAGCGCTAACTGCGGTTAACGCTGCTTTTTTACATCTGCTAATTTTCAGATTTAGCCATGTAATCCAATGGGAGGTGGATTACATGGCTAAATCCACCATGGGCTATCAACAAGGATATCCCCATCCTTGTAGTTTTATCGCTGCATTACCAGCAATAACCTCCCAAAATGCCGCTATCGCTGGATTTTTTATCGCCTAGGCGGTTAGCGTTGTTAATAACGTGATAACTAGGCGATATTATCCAGCGATAGCGGGTGTTAAAAAAATTAACACTAAGCGACCTTAGCGTTAATTTTGCCTGTTCCTTGTTAATATGCCCCATAATTTTTTTTTGGTAGACAGGGGGAGATCTGGGGGCATATTATCAAGCACTGCGTTAAAATTATCGCCGCTCATGAGCTTCTATGGGAATTCTCTGCGGCATATTATCAAGCCTATTATCGCCGCTTTAGTGGCAGTTTTCAATTATCACGCCCGTGTCTGGGTACTATAATTGAAACCACATGGCCTATTGGTGTCTATTACGCGCACCAAGCGTGTAATAGACACCAATAGGCCATGGGCAGAGCAATGCGCTCGCCTTTGGCCAATTGCGTGCAGTCTTTTATAAAAAGACGCACGAAAAGGCCAATGGGGTATTACAAAAGGAATCGCACACGCACGAGCGTGTGCGATTCCTAGGTCAGTGCTGAAACCCAGTTTTTCACCTACTAAATGTCTCGCACTTTGCGAGCACTGCCACGCAGTGCAACGCTAGGTGCGAGACCTAAAAAGCCCAGTCATGCTCACATGTGAGTAAAGACTAGACCGAGGTTGTAACAAAATGGCCGCCTACTTTCGGAACTTTTCCTGCACCATTTTGGGAGGATCATTTTCAGAGTTGGAATTTTTTTTCAATTAAATTAGTGGCATTGTAAAACTGGGGGATGAGTAAATATTATTTTTTGTCAGCATTTATTGAGGTGATTACCGCAACCGAAAAAAGACTATGACAAAAAAAGATTATGACTAAAAAAGGAGAGACATGAAAGAAAGATTATAGACCAAGGTTAATGGCCATTTCATTATTGGCAAGGTTCGAGCACCATATTGGAAGTAGAGACCAGAAATGGTCACCTCCAATATTTAGTGATAAGATTATCAATTGAGGTGTAGTTAGTGTGGTGTCAGCCTGAGAGCAGAAAACTACTCTAAAGGTTATGTTTAATAGCGAGGCAGTAGGACTTAGACTGTTGCTTTTGTGTGCTTGTGGATGCGGTCGTTCACTTATTGCAAGTTCCTTGCATCATGCCAGTGGAGTTAAAAAAACAATTAACAATCTGGGGTCTCACGTGGGAGTTTTTTCGTGTAATCTCTTCTAGTTTTTTACATATATATTAGTGGGAATTTCTTTCTTATACTTTTCTTATTCTTATTTTTATTAGGAATATTGGCCATTACTTAGGCCTCTGCTGAGGTAAGGCGATATTTACTCTTATCACTGTCCGCTACTTTAAATTATGTGGAAACTTAGTTTTATGTCTTAAACTTTATGTCCTAACTAATATTTGGACATTGATGATATGCTTCATATTGTACATATACCTTCTAAGTGAGTTGAACTACTTAATACCAGGCGGCATCATGTGATTTCTGTCTTTTCTGATTAAGATTAGGACCCGGGCCTTATTATTAATACAAACTGACTGACCGTGGAATACTGTGGAATTTATTATTAACCTTAAGTTCCGGAACCCGGGCCTGTTGTATTTTTGTCCTATCCATGCGACCACTTGACTCTCGCACACTTAAAGATATATTCGGTGAGACCTTGCACTGATCTCTGTGGATAGTTTTATAGTATAATTAATTTGAGTCACAATTTTCTGAAAATTGTCTTTTAAACTGTCTTTAAAAGCTCTTTTCATATACTCTTTGGTACTATCCTATATCTATATAATTTTTTGCTCTTGCCTTCCTACCTTTTTGTATTTTCCTATATTCTTTTATATTTTTCTACATACTTACGTTTCTCTCTCTATATATATATCTTTCTTGCTCTCCCCTTTTGTTGTGGCATAAAGAAATCTTTCCCCTTTTTTAGTATCATTGAACACAAGAACGCTAATATGATGTGAATAATGTTTATATGTATATACGTTTCAAACATTATATGTCTGTGTATTTAGGGTCTTCTGTTGTGCTGTACTTTTGTTGACTTGTCTTGCCATTTTCTTTATTTAATGATTATATGTAATATATGTTATTTGTTTATATTTGTTGGGTTTTGTATGTTTTTATACGTGGCAGTGGTACTTAGTTTGTTTTATTGATGTATTTCTTTCAGCCCTGACGAAGTTCCATTAGGAACGAAACGCGTTGGCTGATGTCCAAGATTTTAAATTGAAAAAATATTAAAGAGTCTATTTTGGAATACATATGAAGCAACCTGACTTTATTCTGGTGCACCGTCCTTTTCTTCTATTTGAATCTATCTGGTCTCCAGTGGAGTATAAGTGCGACATACTCCGGATGCGATTGCACAGACTTTAAATGAACTTTTGCATTTAAGAATTTGAGGTGCTGAGCCTTTGGTCAGTCGTACTTTGCTCGTTTTTTGTAACAATGATCAAAATGAATCAGCACTTCATACCACCGAATTACACAATACATGAAGCAATGGAGGAAGATGAGAACAGCGGCTCAGGTGACGGAAGTAGTGTGTCACATGATGATTATTACCTACTACTGGCTGACCCCCCAGAGTTTGAGGACGAGCTATACTTCCCTGACAATTAGGCTTGCACTTACTGTCTTCCTCCCTTTTTTTCCACCTTTATTTGTGTGTCTGTCGTTGCGGTTACAAACTTGTGAATCACAACAAATCGATTACCACCGTCTTCTACTCTTCTTATTTAATATACAATTTTCAGGTGTCTGCAATTTGACAGTACAGTCCTCCGCTCCATCATACTGAATCTCCCGCCCAAATCCATTGCCCTCATGAATGATGATTGGATGATGGTCAAATACTACAAGAACAAATTCAAACTTTCCTAGTCCTGCCAAAAGAAGTGGAGCATGAATCAGATGACTACTATAGCTATCCTCCTTTCAGAGCCGAGAGAGACTGGCCATTAACTGAAAATAAGATGGAACAGGTAATGATTGATGCCATGCATTGGACGCAGAGTCGCAGACTGAATGATTTAGATTTTGTTGTGTTTGTTGTGCATGAATTTATGAAATTGTGCACTGCCACTAATCAACTTTCTACAGAACACACTAAACTTAACTCAAGGTAAATTCAATGTTCCCCTTCTTGCAAATAAGAAATTTCTACTTCTCCTACAGCTAGGTGATACATTGCTTTTAATTCAATACAGGAAGGGGACTCACTCAATCTGCACAATGAGTATGATTGACACAACAGCACCGTCCATCATGATGATGGCGAAACAGACGGCCCGTTAACTTAAGATGAGAAGGAACAGGTAATGACAATTAATGGCATGCATTGGACACCTGACTCTGAGTGATTGGTCTTTGTGTTTTCGTTGTTTGTTTGTTGTGCACTAAGTGAAGTCAAAGTGTACTAGTAATCTATCTTTCTGTACACACTAAAGAATGACTCAAGTCAGTAATATTTCTACTCTTGTTGTGTAATAAAAATGTTACTTCTACTGCAGGCCGATCTTCACAGTCAGTCAGTAAAAGTATCGGAGATGATGATGAAGTCAGGAGGACGTTTCATGAGTGGCATAAAACTTAAAAGCCTAAAGGTAAACACGTCAACAACAACCACAGCAGACCCAAATATCTGTGTAGAAGTGGAATAGAGTGTAGCGGTGGGACGACTGCGGTACATTGATTTACCAACTTAAACTGTAAAATGCTATGTTTGGAATGGATAATGTGCTTTGCCTTTGTCCAACTCTTTAAAAAAAAAAAAGTACTCTAAAGTCTTAACGTACGATGTGCTACTGCTAAGCACTGTGGGCCTGCTCTCTCCTGTTATTGTTGAAGGTCAATGCTGGAAACAGACTAGAGTAGAGATGATGCATACATGCCACCTCGGAAAGTGTTCTTGTTGCACTACACCATAACTTGTGCATTTGTTTCAACTTTGTTTCTCAATATCCCCTTTGGTTTTCCATCTACAATTACAGGCCGGGCCTTGCCCTATACTTTGGAAAACATTACAATGCACACTTACCTTACCAATAAATCAACATTTTTTTCCAGCCGGACTCACCCAAGATTGATGGACGAGAGGAGCAAGAGGAATGCCGAGATGCAAATCCAGTCCACATTTTGTACCAGGATAATACAGTAACAGTATCCACTTTTATCTTCTTTTAAATAAGTTGATTAATATTTTGTATACAATCTTTACAACAGTGTGTTCTTGGAGTTGTTAGTATCATCATTAGGTTTGCTCTCTGTTTACGATTCTTCCCTACCAATATTTAAAATTTCTATTTGCTATCTCTAAAAGCATTAAGGCCGGAACAACAGAACAAGAACTAGAAGTGTATGTAATCCGTGTCTCTCATCATCATGCATGCATTTCCTTTTTCTCCCTTAACATATGGATATGGTAGACTACATTTTTTGTATACACCAAATTTTGGGTTGATTGATTGATGCTGATGTTCTGCTAGTGCTAAGCCAATTACCACCACTCATTGAACAAACTAGAAAAGGTTCTAATAAAGACTGCCGTACTACCAGCACGTCACGTAACTGAGTGAGGGGGCATCACGCATACCACTAACAAATTAGAAACTCATACAAAGTACCTAAACCTAAGTATCAATCCGCCCCTATCTAATAGTGACAGGTCAAAGTAAGGAGTGGACTAGTGTCACTGTAGCATTACGTAACTTAGTTTCTCTAAAATAAACTCGTACAGAATCGCGCTAAGTGAGCGCAAACGCAAAGTTGCAAACAAGTAAGATTAGTAGTAGCGCAGAAGAGCACCTGTGTCATAATCACAGAAGACTTTTAAATGTAATTAACCTGGAATGTAAGCAGCAACCTTCTAGCTGGTTGGAAGAAAAAAAAGATATTCGCAATATATAACACAGAGCAGAAGAACCGACACAAAGTAGTAATAATTAAATAGTTACTCACCAAGCCCCGGGACCTCCACTCCTAGCAGGTCCAGCAGGTCCTGCTCACGGTCCAGGATGTCGGAGCACCGGTGCGTCAGCTGCGCCTGGGTGCGCCGACCCCAGAGAAGCGCAACACTGCCCAGCGCACCTTCCCCTACCGCTGCCGATGCTCCCGGAGGCCGTACCCGGACCCAGGCCTGCAACCTGCTGCCAGGGTTGAGGGGAGGTGGCGGTGCACAAAGAAAATGAGTGCAGCCAACTCCACCTCCCCAAATAAGGCCTGTTCCTGCACCCCTTGTGGGCGCCGCCTTCCGCAAGGAAGCCGGTCGCGGCTCTGGCTGAGACGGCGACCAGCCCTACCCTTAGACATGGTTCTGGGGTAACAAAAGGTAATAAAATTTAAGAAGTAAAGGAAATAAATAATAGCAGGCAATAGAAAGAGAAAAAGTAGCTAAAAAACAAAAAAAAGGAGACAAAAACCAAAAATATAGAAGCAGGAAAATAGTTAGAGAAATAATAAATAAGAAAAATTAAAAAAAAGTGGGTTTAAACAAAGGATTGAAAAGATGTAGGGAGAATTCAAAATCAGGCCCCAGAACCATGCAATAGAGTGAAAAACAAGATGGCCGCGCCCATTGCGACCACGTGCGCAAGTTTGCGCGATATTTTTTCCCCGAGCAAGCAAAAAGCAACGCGATCAAGTAAAAGCGGTCGCGAACAGGAAATATCTACCGCGAACGGGCGCGAACATGCATTGCGCGACCCGGAACAGGAAGTAAGCATCGCGAGTGGGCGGGACAAGTGAAAACAAGATGGCTGCGCCCGTGAGCAACCGCATGGGTAAGTTGGCGACCCGCGATCACGCAAAAAATACCACGAACAGGCGGGAAAAAAAATTCCGCGTCATCGCGATATTTCCGGCGTGTTTGTGGAGATTTTTAGCATTTTCGCGATAATTTGCGAAAGTTAATTTCGCAAATTACGCCCACCCCTACTCATGACCATCATACAAAAACATATCTCATAACCCTAACACATTACCAGAACACCAACTTCATGAGCCTCATCACCAACATCAAGTACCTGAAATGCAATAGTGTTGAAAGTTAAAGAAAAGGCTTTATTCAGCACAGAAAAATAATAAATTAATAAGACTATGTACAAAGGCCAATGACCAGTCCATTTCTCGAGTCCTAGGGTGGACGTAGGGGACCGCATCCACCCCTACCTTGCCTGCACAAACGAACCTCAAGGTTTGTCGACCAGGGGGGGCATCATCTGTGGCAGTACCAGGCACCGCAGGGACAGGAGGGGGTTGGGTAGGTGTGGTGGGTGCAAGGCTGGATGTCTCCACCACAGGGGCTGGGGCAGCGCCAAAGGTGGAGGTGAGCACGGCGCTGCACACTGCTGCTAGGGCCTCCATCCTAACCCCTGCACCTGAAGATACCGCAGGGCCAACGGAGGGTGTGGTGGCCGAGGGATGGGGTGCAGCACTCTTTAGGGAGGGGGTGGACATGGGGGGGGACTCAACTCCCCTGCCCGGGGACTTCCTCGCCCGCTTGTGGGGTGGTGTCACAGTGGGGGTGAGGGCCAGATCAGCCATGTAGATGTCCTTGGGTGACAGTTTGGTAGGGGAGCTAAGGGGAGTGGTTTTGGAGGAACTGGGTTGTGAGGACTGCGGACTATGACTGTGGCTGCGTGTCTGTCGTCTTCCCCCAGACCCTGTGCGTGTGCCTACATCCCCCTTAGTGTGCGTGACAGGATGTGTGCGCGGTGCCTTACTTGTGGGTGTGCTGGATGTGTCTGTTGGGGTGCGTGCCCGTGACTGTCTGGGTGTGCGTTGGGCAGGCATGGGAGAGGGCAGTGTGGATGAGTCTGGGGTAGGTGGGGAGGGAGCGCTGCAGGGCAGTAACTGCTGCCGTCAGTGAAGAGTCCATGGACCGCAGAATCCTGCGTTGGTCAGACATCGTTGCTGACATGCCCTCCATGAACGACACCACCTGTGTGAGCAGTCTAGTGTGGTCATGGAGGACATTCAGCATCGATGCCTGCCCAACCTGCAACTCCCGCAGTATGTCCACAGACTCTTCACTGAGGGCAGCAGGGGTGACAGGTAGTGGTGGGCGGAATTTGCGAAATTCACTTTCGCAAATTATCGCGAAAATGTTAAAAATCTCCGCAAACACGCGGAAATATCGCGAAGATGCGGAAGTTTTTTTCCCGCCCGTTCGCGGTATTTTCTGCATGGTCGCGGCTCGCCAACTTACCCATGTGGTTGCTCGCAGGCGTGGCCATCTTGTTTTCAGTTGTCTCGCGGTGCATGATCGCGAGAAGAAAGACGTGATCGCGCGACGCATGACGTCACTGCGGGCGCGAACTGTCGCGAGACAGCGCAAATGGCTACCAACAATCCAACATCTCATGGAGAACGCGACCGGATCGGGAAAACTTGTCGGCGAACGCGGGGATTCAGGTACGGCGATCGCGCGCACGCGAGAATGTATTATTTTACAGCGCGAGCAAGAAACAAATTATCGCTTAGCTGAGGAATGCGGTAGACCCACTATGTCACTTGGACACCATGAAAAAAATAACACACCAGGCCACAACTTGAATGAGAAATACACTGAGAAGCTAGTGTCTGTGAACCGGTGAGCACAGCAATACAATGAAGTCATGTCACCTCTTGTTTACCCTAAAAGAAAAAGTAGTGGTGCACCCAAGGTAAACTAACACACCTCAATACTCAAGGTGTCACCACACTCAGAGACCTGTAAGTACTTTGGAACACAAAACAAAAAAATTTTATTACCTTGGTACTCACAATACTTTACACAATCGACATGTTTTGAATGTGGAAAATTGCCATCTCGTGAAAAGAACACTCATGTGCCTGGATGAAATATGTCGCACAAGGGAGTGCACACAATAGTACATTTACGTTGTCACTGAAGAAGCTGACACCTTTCCTAAGAATCCACAGTTAGAAATAAATGGTGTTGCAGAAAGTACATATACATGTGCCCACTGATGTCTTGATGTCTTGACACTCGTTAGTTCGTATCACCAACAACAAAGGAGTCTCACAAAATCCAGACCACTGTGGGAACATGTATATGGAGAATCTGCAACACCAATTCATTCTAACAGTGGCTTCTTTGAAAAGGTGCCAATGTGTTCAATGAAAGTGGAAATGCCGTTTGGTGTGCACTTCCTTGAGAGATAACTTTCATGCAGGCACATCATTGTTCTTAACACAAATCATCAAATTACCACATTTAAAACATGAAGAACTGTTGACAAGTGCTGTGAGTGCCAAGGTACAATTTATTTAGAGTAACAACTTGAATTATGTCATTTGTCACATGGCTATCCGTCACCTGATTACACAGTTGGCTACACATATGACCTACTGCCTGTCATCTGGAGTGGCACACATGTCCACACCCAGGACAATGCATAAACTAATGGGCCTGCAATTGGTTTGAAAAAAAGCCTAGCTGTACTGTGGGGACACCCTCATGGCAAGCCAGAATGTACACACAGATGTCAGCACACAAAGTTAAAACTGCGTTGCATCTGAACCACACACAGGTGCAAAAAATGTATGTGCACGATACATGTTTGTAAAAATCTGACACAGGCTGCAAAGCACGAACATTAAGCACTGGCCACCATCACAGGGGCACTGCACGTTGATTTTCTGTACAGCCAATTCTCACACACAAGTCAGACCTGGCAATGAAAAATCAGGGTTGCACATGGATGCCCCTCCCGCACACCCCCCATACCTGAGTCAATGTGACTGATACAGATCAAGAAGTGACACCTCTTATTCAGGGTTACAATAACTGTGCTTGAAAACTTGCTTCATTGACACAACATCACCTCGTGGGGCTGGCAACACATATTTGTGACAAACAACCATCAACAGATTGTTGTGAATAGCCACACAGTCACTGCCCAGTGTGAGTATGCACAAGCAAAATGGTGTATCCCTGTCCAGTGGAATCGTGTAGCACACATTTGAAAAATACAAACTAGGCCAGGTAGCAATGCCACAGAGGCAGACCTATGCTGAACCCACAGTGAATGTGCACAGTGTTGGATGACACACATGATTAGGAGGCCAGGGTGTCTCAGGGGACTGTAGTGGGCACACTGCTCCGTGGTCCTGGAATGAGCTGACTGTACCATGTTCAACCGTCATGGCACTATGCATATCTCCCACTCATGCACATCATGTCTGAGGCCACAACATTGGTCATGCATGCTGCAAGGGGGTTCAGTTGAAAGCTCACACTCCTATGTTGAGAATCATCATCAGTGACAACAAATATGGACCCCCAACATAGTGAACAGGTCATGGCACAGGCAAGGTACCAACACAAGTCACAGACGACCCTCCAACATGATGCAGAAAGCTATGTGCACTTATATTTACTGGCACCCTAGATGACCATGTGCAAATGTGATTACACACAGACCAGGGGACACATGTCAAGGAGGGGAAGGGATGAAAAAGAGCCCCAGGTGACATTGGGGAACAGAAAATGCACTGCACATATCAACTCTGGGAGTGTATTCATGCGAAAGAGCACTTTCAAAAGCAGGCAACACATAACACGACCAAAAGCCATGTACCTACCCCCTCCTTGCTGCAGTCTCTCCTGTAACTGCCTATCGAGGTCAGGGAAGACCATCGCCAGGACACGTCTCATGTGGGGGGTCAGGCGTCGGAGGCCGCCGTGGGGGCGAGGACTGTCAAGCCCCAGCTGGACCCGGGCGATCCGCCGGGTCCAGCACCGGATGTCCTGCCACCTCTTGCGGACCTGTGGCAGCTGCCGACTTCTCTCCCCTGCAGTTCTCACGGCCCTGACGACGTTGTTCCAGATCACCCCCTTCTCCTAGGCAGTTACCTGTCAGGATGGCAAAGTGGCACAACATCAATACACCTGCTCCATGTCCCAGAGACACACATTAGAACATCTTTGAAATGTTGAACATGGCATAGGATGCTGACATGAATTGCCTCATTCACAACAAGAAATAGCCCTGTGTGCAAGCGCCAATGAACAACATGGCATTGAAAGTCAACAGGTGGCAGAAGGGGTGCAACACACTCACTGATCATGCCACACACAGTGCAGCACATGCAACAGGAGGCTGATGGCCAGCACGTGCCAAGCAGTCACATGTCCCACTCTACTGACACACCCTCAGCAGACTAGACAGACACACCCAGGCACAGATCACTCGCCTGTCATTGACAACAGCGGATACAACCCTCACTCTGCACATGTGCCATTTGCCAGTGGGGAGTCACAGGTGTCGTGCTAGCTCTGCAAGTCAGACACAAAGCACGGCTTACTTGTCACATCAAATGGGTAGATCTGTTGCCTCACCATGCAGCTGTGGTGCAACACTTCACATAGACACTCACCCACATGACAAGGAACATTCACACACATCAATGTCAATGAGGCCGTACACATCATTTGGACACTCTCACCACAGGTCCACTCAACTCATACACATGTGTGGGTACAGTCACCTGTCACACCGGGGGGACCACTGAATCACCTCAGGACAACAGGAAAAAAAGCTACCAAGGATTTGCCAGGCTGAATGTGTCATGCACTATGCAGTGAAAGTCACTCTAAGCACTATGCAAGTGAGGAGTGCACACAGGAACTACATCATGCTCTGCATGAGAGCCATAAGCATGACCCCCCCCAGGACACACTCTAAACAACATTGCATGTGTGTCCCACCTGGACACTATATTGACTGTCACACAACAGGTGCATAGGCAAAGGTAGTGGAGTCAGCACTCACCTGCTCCCCTGGTCTCCCATACAGGCTGTTGTACTGTGGGAGGAGGACGTCCAGCAAGGCCTCATTCTCCTCCAGGGTGAATGGCTGGGCCCTCTCCACAGCACGTGACATGGCCAGAGGAAGCAGAGACAGCAGCAGTGTTGTCGACTCTTAAGTTGTGCAGGCAAGTGACCTCTCATGGGTTCTGGCTGCCTTATATCTGTCTTGCTGAGGGGCATTCATTTTGAGGAGTACATAGTGATTGGTCCGAATCATTTGCATCGTACGTTTACTCCAATCCCTTTAAACATACACCAGTGACAGCATTTGCATCGTTCAAAATTTGAGCATCATGTCAAATCAACAACCACTTTGCAACATTGTATTTTGTGGCCAACTGACTTTTCCAGGACACCTGATGGACAAATTTCAACTGAAAACTCGGTATCCACGACAACCAGCATGCATTTATGGCCTAACACTTGTCCCTTATGTGTCCCCTATGTAATTTTTAAATCCACACACAGGTACTGTGCGTTTCACACGTACCCCTACGGCACCAGTTGTACAGTGCATTTGACACGTACGTGTACGCACTAGTAGTACACGTACGTGTACTATTATTGCGATCCCCTTACGGGTACGCACTAGTAGTACATTTACATTTACATTTACATTTTACGGGTACGCACTAGTAGTACACGTACGTGTACTACTAGTGCGATCCCCTTACGGGATCGCACTAGTAGTACATGTACATGTACTACTAATGCATACCCGTAAGGGGATCGCAATAGTAGTACACGTAAGTGTACACACTAGTAGTACACATATGTGTACTACTAGTGCGATCCCCTTACGGGTATGTACTAGAAGTACATGTACGTGTACTACTAGTGCATACACGTACGTGTACAACTATTGCAATCCCCTTACGGGTACGCACTAGTAGTACACGTACGTGTACTACTAGTGCGATCCCCTTACGGGAACGCACTAGTAGTACACGTACGTGTACTACTAGTGCGTACATGTACATGTACTACTATTGCGATCCCCTTACGGGTACGCACTAGTAGTACACGTACGTGTACTACACGTGCGTACCCGTAAGGGGATTGCAATAGTAGTACACGTATGTGTAAGCACTAATAGTACACATACGTGTACTACTAGTGCGGACTCGTAAGGGTTGTGGCTATGTGGTTGTGTGTCACCCCGGTGAAATCTGTGGCTCTTCACTCAGACTGGCCCCCAAATCATTTCAGGGCATGTCATGTTGACTTGACAATCAACAGGTGTATCTGGCTTTTTGTAGGAGTGCCAGCAAGCTGGCATATGTGTCCTGTAAGTATTGCACACACCCGACTCCATAGTTTCCTGATGTGTATTAGCAGTGTAGCATGTGCTATGTTCATTGACATTGATATTTGCAGACTCTCAATCTTCATTCTTACAAACAATGTCTTGCAGGGCCCCGCCTGTCCCAAGACCAATGCCAGACTTGGGTGCCATGAGGGAACGTGCCTGCATCCGACGTTACAGATTCACTCAACAGTTGATTGAGGACTTGACCGACAGGCTGGCACCACACCTCCAACCGCGACACAGGTATCCTACTGCGCTGATCCCAAAGATGAAGGTGATGGCAGCCCTACATTTTTTTGCCACAGGTACATTTCAATTCACCATAGCTTATGTTGGTGGCATGTCACAGACAATGTTCAGCCGTGTCCTGCATGATGTTTTAGCAGCCATGTTGGAGCACCTTGATGAATTAATCAAATTTCCTACTCCTGAGGAGTTGACAGATTGCAAGGGTGATTTCTATGCCCTGGGAGGGATGCCCCATGTCATTGGGTCCATTGATGGTACACATGTGGCTTTGGTACCACCACAGGCACAGGAACAAGCCTATCGCAATAGAAGACATTACCACTCAATAAATGCCCTTGTGGTGTGTCTTGCTAACATGCTGATTTCCCATGTCTGTGCATGTTTTCCAGGATCAGCACACGATGCCTACATTATGAGGCGTAGCAGGGTGCCACAAATGATGCTGCACAACGAATGAGCAGGTCTTGTTGGTGGGTATACTCTTTTTGTCCTATGTGTTGCGGTATCTTTCGCTCTTACGGCATCTCCTGACCCACTTATTTACATAATGTTTCCATGTAGGGAACTCTGGCTATCCCAACATGCCATGGCTGATTACACCTCTCCGCAACCCAAGCTGCAGATCACCGGTACAACAATGCACATGGACAGACCAGGCGAGTGATTGAGAGGACGTTTGGACTCCTGAAGAGCTGATTCCGGTGCCTGGACAAGACAGGCGGGTCCCTCCCTTATGCCCCGGAGAAGGTGTGCTAAATCTTCCTCGTGTGCTGCATGCTGCACAACATGGCAGTTGAGAAGGCAGTGCCACTCATCCTGGATCCGGATGAGCAGGAACATCCACCCGTGGAGGATCAAGGGCTTGCTCACGAGGCTAGTGATGAGAAGGAGGAGGGGGATGATATCTGGAGTCAGCTCCAACGCAACTTCTTCTCATAATGGTGAGTCACTGGGTATGAGTGTGCAAGCTTGTAGCATTGAGTGGCATGTGTTGCAATGTGTGTGTCCAGCTGACTGAATGCAAAGTGACTTGGATGTGTCACTCGAGTGATAATGTCATGCCACACAGTTTTGTGGAGAGACTTTCTTTGCAATTTACATGTGTCAAACATTGTTCATGTTTGGTAAATGTCCATGTGTGCGGTGAGAATTGTTTTAGGTGACTTCTTGTGTGTCGGTCATTCCCAGGTATTTTGCGCCTGTTGTCTGCTCGTGTCATCGTTGTTCTCCTGCTATTCCTCATGAGGATTGCAACGTGTGCTGAATCAGCGTTCCATGCACGGATATGTGGAAAGGTCAGTTTTGGTAAGGATTGCAGCAAGGATTTTTTGTGGTGGTACGGGTTTGGAATGTGTGGGGACTGCTTCTGTGCATGTTGTGGTACCATGCATACATGTCTTCTCACCATGGAGCATATAACATGTAGCATCACTCCCATGACAT
Source organism: Triturus cristatus (assembly GCF_964204655.1). NCBI lineage: Eukaryota > Metazoa > Chordata > Amphibia > Caudata > Salamandridae > Triturus > Triturus cristatus. Next base: position 1,245,936,212 of record NC_140582.1, on the reverse strand, counting down.
GATAGTCACCGTTCTTGACAGTCATCTGTAGTGGAGTGTGGCATCTGATGAAGGCATCAATGTGTGTAAACCTTGCCTCTGAAACATTGCAGATGCTACGGGTGGACATAGTGGGGGATATCACAACAACAGGCTCCATGGGGAATTGCAGCCTCTCCGTGTGCAGCAGGATGTGTTTGGCTCATCCCCTTAACTTGTGTGCCAGTTCATTGGGATTTACATCATCCGTGTTGTGAAGGGGGTGTCCAACGTATGTCCCACATGTTCTGTCAACTGACCTGTGAGTCTGTTAATATGGATGCATATCCCTTTGTGTGTGTGTGGAATAAAGGTGTTCAGCACAATCCAAAGTGCCTCATCTCTGTCACTGCAGCTCTCTTGACAGGTTGCATGCATCATCTATGGCATAATTGTCAAAGATTGAGCATCTGTGTGTATGTGTACTTTGGCAACATGCATGCAGTGCTTTATGGCTAATGATCTCTATTGTGCATGAAGCACCTGGTTGTGTTTGTATTGGTGCAGGTTGCTCCCCACAACGGGACGTGAACGCCTGCTGATGGTGTGTCTCCTTTGCGCATCTCTGCATTTTGTTGCCTGATCCAGTGGCTGTAATTTATGGTGATTGTTCATACATTTTCACGGAGTGACCCATGAGTAACCTGACACTCCTTCCTTTACATACACCTGTTGCACTGTGCCTTTTAGACCTTGTCTTTGTGTACTACTTTTTGCCTAATTTCTAACCCCTTCCGCCTGCTGCTGCTTCACCTGCGGCACCGCCCCACCGAGTTCCCTGATTCTGCAACCCCCATGCCTCAAAAATGCTCTGCCCTTCCCCCTCCACCCATTCGAAATGCAGGCAGCAGCTTTTCTTTGCCACTGTAGCGCCAGCGCCGTGCCAAAGACAGGAACGTCTGTGCCTGCAACATGTACAGTGCACGACCCTCTAGTCTTTGCATGACCCACGTCACACAACATGCTCATGCTGCAGCCACTCTCCAAGCAATGTCATCGTGACAATCATCCGCCTGCTATCAGGCAACCCCTAAGCACACACACGACACCTTCGCATGCTGAGTGTGCTATTCCAACTGCCTACACAGCGCTGCCCAGCCTACAAGACCCTGTCAGAACAACCAGGTAATGTGCCTCCTACTCCACACCCGCTCCATCCACCAGCATGTCATTGGACTCTGTTACCTCCTCAACACAACAGCCCCACACATCACCTTCATGACAGTAACCTGGACAAAAGCATCCTCAGCACATGACGTCTTCATTGCCATCTCAGACGGATACAAGATCACCCGCAGGGATGGCAACACCACTCCCGGGGGATGAATTAGTATTTTTTCACAAGTACACCCTCAGAGTGACAAATCCGGGTTTGCAGCAACTCCATGGCAACCCTCAGAGTAACACTCATCTACAGATCTTCAGGCCTACATCCACTATTCCGCTAAGCCATCAACACATACATCTGCACGCACACCCTCACCTCCACGAGCTACATGTGGCTGGGGGCCAGTAACTTCTTGCTGGAGGGGAACCACACCACCATCCATCATTGGTCCATCAACATTTAAATCCACATCTCTGACAAGCAATACACTGCCCCCCACCCCGCTACCGATCCCCCAAAGATGCTTGATGTAAGTCACCACAGACAAGCTGTGTGGGACACTCAAAACAACACCCTCGTGAGGTTCTGTAGCGATCCGAACCTGTGAAATCGGTATCGTAGTACTGACACGATTTTGGTACCAATGAACCGCAAATGATCCATTACATACATGACAGTGTTTTCGCTACGTAACTAGCATGAATTCACTGAGAAATAGGGCATTCTGTTGCAAAGTCATGGCATCCATTTTAGTTACGGCATCCATTTTGTTTCTTGCCCTCACATAGTCAATGAACGGGCAATGACCCCGACAGAGTCACCTTGTTATGGACACGTAAGCTCGAGCCCCGAGAAAGGCTGACGCTGCATGACTAGGCAGAATCAAGCTGCCTCCCTTGCCTGAGGCCAGTCCTGCTATACTGGTTCTCGTGTCCATTGTCCTGACTGAAAGGCCGAAGACGGTAGCCATGCCCGTTTATGATCCATAAACACCTCTTACCCTACTTTTCAATCCTTTGCACCTGGCTCTGCTCCTCTCCTTCTGGACTTTTACAATGGGGAGGTTACGATTTTGATGATGGGGAGGATCGGGTAAAGAATGGAAAACTGACAAGGGGACCTGATCGAATACCGAAAACCTACGACTAATTATTGTTTGATGTCTATTTACTGTTTATTTGGGATACCGGGTTGGGCATGAGAAATATTCGTGTAATGTTGCCTAAATACATTTTCCGTGTATTTAAGGAACAACCCACTTAATGCAATTCGAACAGTCTCGTAGATTCTGCCTCTGTGTGGTTCCTATGACTTCTGTGTCCCTGCAGTAAATAAATCTTGGTCTTTGACGCCACCATCGAGAAGCCCGTGTCTCTGTTTATTTGTGCACCGAGACAGGAGGAACTCAGGGGTCTTTGGGTGTTGTTTCCCTGACACCTCTGGACTCTTAAAAGTCCAGAACCTCAAATTGGCGCCCAACGTGGGGTGACGTCATCCGGTACCGGTCCAAAGCCTGAAAAGTTCGAGAAGTTTCGTGTGAAGATTCCGGAGGGAGGTACCCCGCTTCATCGATCCCTGCATGTCGTAAAAGTGGCCCGACGATCTCTTCCACGAGGGTTCCCGTTCCCAGACGGCTACAGAGGACCGCTGCCCTGACTGTCGCCCTGTCTTGGACCCGAGGTGCAGACCTTAGTACGGCGAGACGTAGACGGGTTCTCCTTGGTGACGTCTTCCACATTTCAGTTAAGTATTAAGTGGGTTACGCTCAGTTTGGTTGATCTTTGTTGCTCTGGTTTAATTCGTAGATTATCATTGGTTGCTCTTGTTTAGATAATCTTTGTTTTGGTAATAGTTCATTTTTGGTAGGCCTAAGTTCTTTGCGCATTTTGGTTGGAATTTGTCTTTGTTTGTCATGACTACCAGTAGTAATTGTTTCCTGTCCTGGTTACGTTGCAACGGGGATTCCCGGTTGGAGGATTCGTGTTCGGTTCCTCCGATTGGAACTCCTACATATGAGCTCTATTGTAAACATGGTGTGGGTCCTATTACGTATAATGAAGTATGGGTCCGTTACACCAGAAAAGATGGTGTCCTTAGTTGGCCACCGCATGGTAGCTTCGAAACCGAAATACTAGACAATCTAGAAATGAAGTTGTTTAAGAGAAAAGCCCGGCCGGCAATGTTTGATTCTTTTCGCGTATGGCCCAAAGAAGCCAAACAGAGAGAAATTAGGAAGACGAAGAAAGAACAGAAAGAGAAAGGGTTGACTTTAATGGAGTCTGCTAGGCAGCTGCATGTCAACGAGACTGAGAAAGCAATGGAGATGGCAAATAGAAAATATAATTTGGCAATTGATAAATGTTACCCTGTATTGCCATCTTGTCCTACTAAGCCGATGGAGGATCATGAAAAGGATCCTCTGTTGTCTTACCTGTTGAATTCACCTCCACCGTATGCACAGGGTATTACAGTACCACAGTTACTACCTGTTGTACAACCAGCTGCTGGTCAGCCTGGAATAGTTGCTCCACTTCCTTTGATTCCAGCTCCTGTCCTTCCCGTAGTTAATGTTCCTTTGGCACCCCCTCTTCCTGGGTCGCCTGCTCCGCCTTTGCCTGTCATTACGCAAACTGCTTTACCTGCTACTCCCACCCTTACTATTTCATCTGCTCCAGCTGCCCTATCCCCGAACCCTATGAACATTCTGACTCCGCTTTCCGTTCGTCGGAAAATAACCGACTCTGTAACTAATATCTTAACTCCTCTCTACAGGTCTTTAATTGGGACCCCCGTTTCTGACTCTATACAGAGACGTAGCCAGCTTCCTGGTCCTCAGGAACGAGACATGTTAGATTCGACAGCTCTTAGGTGGATGTCGAAAGCTGTGAAGTATGATGCACAAAGAGTGTTAGATACCTTTATGCAATGGAATGAACCAACTCAACGTTATGTTTTTGACGTGATGTGTTCTCTTGTGCGTGAAGAATGGGAAGATGATGACTTAGATTCTGTCCCCTCTGATCTGATAAATATTCAACAGAAGTTCGCCGCAGGAATGGTGATAGGTTCAGAAGTAAGGGGAGCGATAGAACTGATTTTAGCTTATAGGGATGATTCCCCTCTTCGAGCGACAAGAGACCCTGATGGTTCACCGATTACTACTAGGAAAAAACGAGGTCAATATCCGATGAGGGAAGTTCCACCGATATGGCGTGATGCAGTTCAAGCTGACGCGGCTAATGGTATTGCAGCTGCCCCGGCACAATTCCAGAGAGTGTGGATACACATCCCTTGGAAACGGGCTGAAGTATTAGCAGTAAAACAAGCGTTGCCAGACCCACGTAAAAATCCTGCTGGTTATTACAAAGAGTTAACGCAGACAGTTCAGGCGTGCGTCATGAATTTGGCAGACATTGAAATGTTATTTGGTAATGTAGTGCCACAGCCTATTTGGGCCAAGATTCGGCAAGAGAACCACCCAGTCGCCCTAGGAGGTGATTGGTCAGCTATTGTAGCAGCAGATGCGCAACAAGTTGGCGGTGCTAAACCTGAACCTCTGATTGCTGCCCTACCTGGCAGAATAATTAATCTGATGAAAACGCTGATGCCAGCGTTACGAGTTAATTGGGATAAACTATCGGCATGCAAGCAAAAGAAGGACGAAAGAGTCTCTGACTTTTTCACTAGATTTGAAGAGACCTTCGTAGACCACAGTGGACAAGATATGAGTACTGAGGGAGGCCAGAGATTGTTTGTCGACAAGTTCGTGTTTAATTTATTACCTGAACTTAGTAACAAGTTAAAGGATTCTGAAAGTGCATGGGCAGTGTGGACGACAGCACAGATACTTGCAACTGCTCAGTATTACGAGAATAGAGAGAAGGAAGAGAAGGAAAAGTCAGAAAAGAAAACAAAAGATTTAAAGACTAAAGTTCTTTTGCAACAGGCGTATCCGCCTCGCTCGAATCAGTCAGATTCACAGCAGCGACCCCAGTTTCAGCAGCAGCCACAATTCCAGCAAGGGACGTCCCAAAGATTTAATTATGGTTTTTCCCGACAACAGTTAGCATGGAATCAGTGTGCCTATTGTAAAAAGGAGGGTCATTATAAGAATGAGTGTCCGGTACTGCACGCACAGACTAGTGGTGTCCCAGCGCTGAGAGGTAATGTTGGGTTTATGCAAACCCCTAGGGGTAGAGGACGTGGTACAATGACACCACAGGCTGATCGCCAATTGAATTATTTCGATCAGCGAAATGCACAATCTGCGCAACCAGGTAGATCTCCACAGTATCACGTTGAAGATTATTATGATCATAATGAAGAGATTCAGAGAGGCGAATACTAGGACAGCCACAGGCAAAGAGAGGGAGTAGTATCAGTTCCAGTTGATCAGAGTGGACCTTATGTCGCAGTAGTTACATCAGGCGTGGTCGAACCGTTTCTGTTGGATACTGGTGCGGCAAAAAGTTCAATTATGCATGCGAAACTCCCTGGCGCACCTTTGTCTGGCTTAACGAACACTTCAGTAGGTTTCTCAGGCGCCCCTGTTCACAATCCTGTTTCTAGTCCTTTATCAAGATCTGTTGGGCCATGTGAACTAGAAGCACCCCTTATTCCAACAACCGGTTGTAATGAGAATTTGCTTGGTTTAGATCTGTTGAAACGCCTACATGCGACACTGTACTGTTCTCCTTCGGGAGTACAGCTCACATTAGGCAAAAGAGTAATCTCTCCAATGTATATGTCGATGGATAAGCTCCCACCGGAGCTGGGTTCTCTCCCTGATACTCTTTGGGCAACTGGTCCTAACGATGTAGGCCTCTTGGAAATTCCCCCTTATGTGGTAAGTCTGAAAGTGAATGTTAAATTCCCACGAATCCCACAGTATCGGATTTCGAATGAAGGGGAACGTGCGCTCTTGCTGATTGTGAAAGACTTGATACAGAAAGATGTGATTGAGGAAACTAGAGGAAATGTCTGCAATAGTCCTGTTCTACCGATTTTGAAACGTACTGACCCTTCCAAACCTCCAATCTACCGGTTTGTGATTGACCTCAGAGAAGTTAACAAAATAGTGATTCCACAGTTTCCTGTGGTACCAGATATCACTGCATTATTAACGTTGATTCCTGACTCAGCCTCATGGTTTACAGTGATCGATTTGAAAAATGCATTTTTCAGCATTCCGATAGCCGAGGAAAGTAGAGACATTTTTGGTTTCTCCTTAGGAGGTCGCAGTTTCAGATTCAAACGCGCTCCACAAGGTTATTGTGAGAGCCATTCAATTTACAGCCAAGCATTGAAGAGTCAATTAGATGCTCTTGTACTTCCTCCTGGTGTTGCTCTGATCCAATACGTAGATGATCTGTTACTGGCTGCTGATGACAAGGAAACTTGCAAAGCAGCTACAATTTCTCTATTACGTCATTTGTCAGACTTACATCACAAGGTGTCACCTTCTAAACTGCAATATTGTTGCCAAGAAGTGACCTACTTAGGTCATCTTTTGTCAAAGGAGGGAAGAAGGTTGACCCCAGAGAGAATCAAAGCAATTTCGCAGATGACTGTACCAAGCACACAGAGAGAAGTGCGTGCGTTTTTGGGTATTACGTCATACTGTAGGCAATGGATCCCAAATTTTTCTCTCATGGCAAAACCATTGGTAGCCCTGACTGGAAAAGGTGTTCCGAGCCCTTTGCCATGGTCCGACGAATGTCAACAGAGCTTCTATAACTTACGTGATGCGCTGTGTTCAGCTCCTGTGTTGGGTACTCCTGACTACAGTAAGCCGTTTACACTATATGTCCATGAAAGAGAAGGTTGTGCTTTGAGTGTTTTAACGCAACAATTTGGTGACAAACAGCGGCCTTGTGCATATTTCTCATCTACATTAGATCCGGTAGCCAGAGCATTGCCAAGTTGTTTGAGAGCTACAGCAGCAGCTGCAGTGTCTATTCGACAGTCTGCTGGACTAGTCATGAACAACATGTTAGTAGTCATGGTTCCACATGCTGTGGATACACTCATGAATCGAACGAAAACTCAGCACCTCACCAGTGCTAGACTATCAGGCTATGAGCTGACGCTTTTGGCAAACCACATTCAGATTAAGCGATGCAACATATTGAATCCAGCAACGCTGTTGCCGACTACTCTAGAGTCGAGTGATTCAGAGCCCCATGATTGCTGTTTTAGAACTGAGGAAGAGACAAAAGGTCGGATTGATTTGAAAGATACTCTGTTACTAGATCCAGACGGCACTTTATATGTCGATGGGTCGTGTTTTAAACTACAGAATGGTGATGTGACGGCCGCGTATGCAGTTACGACTTTGAGTACGATTGTTGAGACTGCAAGAGTAAGTCAGAATTCTGCCCAAGCTGCAGAATTAATTGCATTAACAAGACCGTGTGTTTTAGCTGAGGGAAAGAGAGTGAATGTGTTTACTGATAGCCAATACGCCTTCGGCGTAGCACATAGCTTTGGACGTCTCTGGAGAGAAAGAGGTTTTCTCACGTCTCATGGAACTAAGATCCAACATGGACAGTTAGTCAGCGATCTATTGGAATCCCTGACCCTACCGAATGAAGATGCAATTGTGAAGTGCAGTGCACATCGAAAGATTACGGATGATGTTGGCCGTGGGAATGCGTTTGCTGATGAGGTCGCTAGAGAAACGGCCAAAAACATGACGATCCGAATGTACGTTGCAACGTCTGCAAGATGGATAGCTGAATCAGGAATGTGTGAGAATACGATTGAAAGTGTGAAGGCAATCCAGAATGAAGCAACTGAAAATGAGAAGAATGAATGGAAGGAGAAAACGGGTAAAATGGATTCAAGTGGATGTTGGGTTGATTTGTCTGAACAGCAGCGTTGGATGTTACCTGATGCGTATGTGCTCGCAGTAGTCACGATGGCGCATGGAGCGGCGCACATCAGTTCGAAAGGGATCTGTAAAATGTTAGCTCCAGTATGGAAGAACGATGGAATTACTAAGTGTGCGGAAAGAGTGGTGAAAAACTGCATGATATGCCTGATGCATGATCCTGGCAAGGGAACCCCAACCCCAACTGGTCATTTTGCTCCCCCTTCTTGTCCCTTTGAAGTGATTCAATTGGATTTTATCCACATGGACAGGTGTAATAATCTTAAATATGTCCTAGTGGTGGTCTGTGCCTTTTCAAGATGGATTGAGGCATATCCGTTAAACGATAACACTGCTATGTCCACTGCCAAAATCCTCCTTAAAGAGTACTTCCCCAGGTATGGTATGCCACGGATTGTTTGGTCGGACAATGGAAGTGAGTTTGTAGGGAAAGTTATGAAGAGTGTGTGTACGGGTTTGGGTATTACCCAAAAATTTCACAGTGCGAATCACCCACAGTCAGCGGGTTTGGTTGAAGGGTACAATGGCACCCTGAAACTGAAACTTGCTAAAATTCAAGCTTCCACTGGTCTATCTTGGCCAGTTGCACTGCCTTTAGCTCTATTGTCCACCAGAGCGACTGTACACTCTCGAGTAGGGCTTAGCCCATATGAGATTGTGTTCGGTCGTCCTGCTAATGTTTGGGGAGTCCCTAGGCCAAAGGAATTCAAACAGATTGAATACCCAATGTTGATTGATTATCTCTATGATCTGACTGCTAAATTAAGCCTTATTCATCAACAGGTATTCGAATCCTTGCCTAAACTGCCAGAGAGTCCAGGCCACACGTTGAAACCAGGCGACCAAGTTGTAGTACGGAACTTTGAACGAACTCGGAACCTCCAGCCAAGATTCGTGGGTCCGTTCCAGGTACTCCTCACAACAAGAACTGCTGTACGCCTAGCTGGAAGGAAGAATTGGGTGCACGCTAGCCATACGAAACGTGTCCCTCTCCCACTCCCCTATGGCAACTGGGTTAGACAGGGATTTGGCGTATCCGAGACAGAACCTGTTTCTAGGCACATCCCTTTCAGTGATGCAGAGTATATAACGGACCACCCACGAACTGAAACACAGAACTCTGACACCTCAGCAGGAACCGCTCCTTTGAATCTTGGACCGAGTATTGTACAAAGTGAACATTTGTCACCTGTGGAGTCGAACATTTCCGCACCTGTAGACCAGCTATTTCAAGATCAGACAAGACCCGGAAAGTACAGATATAATCTACGTTCTCATGTTATGAACTAATGACATTGCATAATTACCTTTCTGTTTGAAAACTGTTTTGATCTTACTGCATTCCATTCAGTCAGGAAGTTTGCTCTAAATTTTTATCTTTTTGTTTTTATTGTTTCTCTCACCTTGCCATCTGGGTTACCGTAGGGTCGTAACGTGTGCCTTGTTTTAATTTGCAGGGAATCAGACATAAGGTCGGTTTCTTCTGTCTATCTTGGGAACTCCCAGGGTAAACAGAGGCAAGTTTTTAACAGGTACAAACCATCCGTTGCGAACGGTTGTAGAAGATGGAGCTTCCTGAACTGCGACGGGTTAATGTCATAAATGTGCACAAGACAAAGCTATATGAAATATTAGATAGCAAATGTTTTCTAATGCAATGTACTTTGACACTTCTAATTGTTTTAATAACTTTGGTAGGCGGAATTATTTTTAGTATTCAGTTGATCTTTACACCAGTTACATCTACAGTATCTCCCCATGTTCCTGTTTCTCCGACTGTTGTTTCTCTTCATTCTTTCCATCCTTTTCCTGCCCACGAGCAAGCTCGACGCTCTGAGTTTATAAATAACACTTTCATTCAGCTCTTGCACCAACATCAACTAGTAGTTAACACAACAAACTGCTGGGTGTGTGGCTTGATACCACATACCATGGACAAGGGCATCCCTCATCTGGTTCTGCCCTTTAGTTATAATGGATCATTCTGGGCATTTCAGACCATGTTCGCTTATGCCCTAGAGACCTATCCTCCACGACCTCCGCGTTCCACTCGGTATAACTCTGCTAATAGAGCCTTGGTAAAAGGAATCACTGACATGGTTAGAGATGTCAATAACACTCCGTTCATTCCCAAGGATGAATTGCGAGTTTACATGGGTTGGAATGTTACGGAATATGGCATTACTCTGGGTGAGAACAAACGTAAAAGCTCAACTCCGATCTGGGTCGTACCCCACCAAGGTCAGGTCTGTTTGCAAGGAAATGGGAGGAATCCGAAAGCTCGACTAGGAAAGAGTGACTGTATCGAAACATATGTTTTCCCGTCACAGTCTTCCCCTGCATTCTTAGCTGCTAAGGGTACCTATTTTGTTTGCCAAGACAGAGCATACACATGGCTGCCTGCTGACTTCTCAGGCTCATGTTATATCGCTCAACTGCTACCTCCGACATACACTGCTGCACCGGACTATCACAAAACTAGAGTTGTGAAAGGTGTTTTCAGTAAAGAGGATACTGCTGGCCAAGAAGCAGGAGACTTCTTCAAAGGTTTCCTTCCGTTTTGGGGGCCTATGGTTAACAGTAGAAACTTACGTCAACTAACACGGGTAGTTGAATCCACTATCACCGAAACTGCGGGTGCCCTTAGTAACCTGACAGCTGAGCTTCAAGCGGATCGTCTCATGACGTTACAGAACCGTATGGTTCTTGATGTGTTACTTGCAGATCGAGGTGGAGTATGTAAAATGATCCAATCGAGTTGTTGTGTTTTTATCCCAGATAATGCGCCAACGGTATACAAGGCCATCTCTAAGTTACACAAAATCTCTGACTCTATTCATGTAGAGAAAGGTGACTGGTCATTAATGGGATGGTTCTGGAGCCTGTTGTCTGCGTGGGGATGGAAGGTTCTGATAGTCACTGGTGTTGCATTGGTATTTTTATTTTCGTGCTGTCTCATTGTTCAGTGTGGTCCTGCCTTATGTAATCTCTGCATTTCAACATGCGTAAGAAGACCACCTGTTTTTAGAGATACGCCACGGGATAGAGTAATGCTTCAACAACATATCAGTGACCTGATGAACATAGAAATGGACTCCGACATAGAGTAAGTTATTGCCTATGTAAGGGCAAAAGGACGGTCTGAGGTTCTGTAGCGATCCGAACCCGTGAAATCGGTATCGTAGTACTGACACGATTTTGGTACCAATGAACCGCAAATGATCCATTACATACATGACAGTGTTTTCGCTATGCAACTAGCATGAATTCACTGAGAAATAGGGCATTCTGTTGCAAAGTCATGGCATCCATTTTAGTTACATTTCAAAAAAAGGGGTTGTCCAAGTGCACACCTGTTGAACAAGTTTCACTACAGTTTCTCAATTTAATCTTTTTAGCGTGCAGCCCAGATCGTGGTCCGCCCTGTTACCACGTGTAGACATTCAACCAAATCAGGAGCGACGTCTCGCTCCAATCCGAACGCACAGCTGAATCAGTGACTTCTAATAGAAGATTCCACAAATGTATACGCTTTTTAGAATTTGTTTATTCCTTGTATTTTAACCTCTTTATCAGTTATTCCTCATGTCCATTCTTCGTGTCACATGAGAGGCGAAGCATATTTAAAAACATCTAATACTTCAGATATGCCAATCCAGGCCTTTTTCGGAAGCAAGAAAAATACACAAATCATCCTTAGTGAAAAAAGTTCTTCCCAATGCATTTCGGGCATATGTTTTGCCCTTCGTCAGGGGTTCACTAAAAGTAAAACAACATCGACATTTAGTTGGGGAGGTTACGATTTTGATGATGGGGAGGATCGGGTAAAGAATGGAAAACTGACAAGGGGACCTGATCGAATACCGAAAACCTACGACTAATTATTGTTTGATGTCTATTTACTGTTTATTTGGGATACCGGGTTGGGCATGAGAAATATTCGTGTAATGTTGCCTAAAGACATTTTCCGTGTATTTAAGGAACAAACCACTTAATGCAATTCGAACAGTCTCGTAGATTCTGCCTCTGTGTGGTTCCTATGACTTCTGTGTCCCTGCAGTAAATAAATCTTGGTCTTTGACGCCACCATCGAGAAGCCAATGTCTCTGTTTATTTGTGCACCGAGACAGGAGGAACTCAGGGGTCTTTGGGTGTTGTTTCCCTGACACCTCTGGACTCTTAAAAGTCCAGAACCTCACTCGCCACACCCTGCAACCTCACGCACTGGATCAGCAACTGATCCAACAATCTTGCCACATTGACGGACTTTCCTGTAAAGCACAAAAACAGTTAAGGCACCTGGGACAAGGCAGACCTACTGGACTCCTACAGACTTAGCCGGACTCTTGTGCAAACCTTGCAACACAAAGAGCCATCATTTGCCTCACAGCCCTGGAAAACACCACACACAGCCATCACCATATCATCAGCAAGGACAAGTGGAGATCCTTCAGTTAGTGCTGAGACACCCAAACACACGGCAGCAAGGAGCTCATCAGCATTGTGAGTGAACTGACAGCATATCTCCATCCAAGACACCCCACCCTTGCAAGGCAGATCACATCCCTTGCAACTTTGTACCACTGCAAGCTCATGGGCTTACATGACAGCCTTGGCACCCAGAGTGAGACAGCACTATTATCCGCAGGACAAACCCCCATCAGGTTATGGACTCCCATCAGCAGCAAGTACACAATCAGGCTCATGTGCAACATACACTCTGGCTCTCCATCAGGACCCTTCCCACACAACATCTAAACCACATCATTCCACATCCTTGAAGCCCACGTCCAGCGCATCCTGAATGTCTCCTTTGAGTTTGCCACATTCCATGGGTGCAGGAGGCATGCAGAGACCCAGGCTCTTTTTAAACAATGGACGGCAGTACTGCAGGATCTCCTGGTACATCACCCTGCTTCCCTACCCAGCAAATGTCACCAGGAAGACACTCAACAAGCAACTGACCAATTTCCTAAATGCAACCAGCTCCAGCCAAGTGGCACCAGACCGTTTTACACAGTAATCACACCACTGCAACCGTCAGCACTGCCACCACCAACAACTTTGCCATGCTCAACAATGGTGAGGACACCACCCTTGACCTCTCAATGGCATTCTACACCATGTGCTACCACACTGTCAGCTCACACATCTCCAACATTGGTATCTAGAGGAGGGCCCAGGGTTAAATCAGAAAGTCGCTCACCAGCAAGGCCCAGGGAGTCTGCATCCACCCTGCAACATGTAGTACACTGGGGTCATCTGGCCCATGCCACAGGGCTCTTCTCTCAGCGTGACGATCTTCAATGTCTCCATGACCCCCCTCTCCACCATCACATGCGCACACGACCTCATCATCATCTCGTATGCTATTGACATCCAGCTGCTCCTCAAACTCACCAAAGACCCAGCCATTGCCAGATCCAAACTTCAAGAAGGCATGAGAACCGTTGTGGAATGGCTGAACATCAGCCACCTGAGGCTGGACTTGGACAGGACAGAGGTCATCATCTGAGGATTGTCCCCTTACAGCTGGGTCAACTCCTTGTGTCCCACTGGTCTGTGCACCGCACCAGCACCCAGTGGCCACGCACGCAAGCTGGTGTTCATCATGAACCCATCGCTCACAATTACCATGCAACTCACCACCATCTGTACCTCATGCTGCAACACCCTCCACATGCTGCAAATGACCCACAGATGGATCCACTCCAAGGCAAGACAGACCGTCCCCCTGGTCCACGACACCAGCCGGCTTAACTACAGCACCGGCCTCTACGGAGAACAACAGCAAAACTGCAGGAGTACTTGTCCACATCCAGGGTGCATCCGCACACCTCATCTGCAACATCCCCCGCCCCAGCCACATCACCGTCCACCTGAGATAGGTACAATGGCTCACTGTGTGCTGCAGGATCACCTTCAGACTCCTCAACCACACTCAGGAGGCAGTCCACAACCCCAGACCCAACACCGACCTTGGATGTCTGTCATCCAACACCCCGTTGGCCCAACTCCATGCAGCCCACCTTGCCCTGGCCACCATTCATCACATCCATATAAAAACTGCATACAGGAGATAGTTCTCCTACCTCGCCAAACAGACCTGGGACTCCCTCCCGCTGCACATCAACATGACCCATGACCTCTACACCTTCATGATACTCTTCCAAATTGGTCTGTCTGAGCAGTATTGCAAGCATCCCCCAGCAGCTTGAGGCCATCACGGGTGAGTATTGGGCTCCATGTCTGTATTTTGTGATACATTGTGACCCATGTGTGTCCTCGACCGGACTCAGATCCAAGTGTATGGATGGCTGGAGTTTGTTCCACACTCAGGCATACTTCGACATATCCCCACACGTATGTTGTGGGCTCATGCTAAATGACTGCAACATAAAATTTCATGTATTAATTTTTTATTTATAGCTCTGGGGCGTGATTTGTGAACAGAAAAATGTGCTATGCAGGGACCATAGAATCCAAAGTTCACAGGGGGAGATGGGATTCTTGGCATTTGAAGTCATCAGAGTCCTGACCACAGTGTTTGGCATCATTGGTCAGACTGTGACCAGCAAGTCCATGTGGCAGATGATGTCAGTCAATGAGGTGATGCTGTCGCACATGAAGGCCAGGTGCCAGGCCAGGTGACCTGGGAGATGTGGATGGGCCACTGCCTCTCACGGTCTTTTCCGTGGACAACCCACCTTCCTCAAGTGACCCTCAGATGCAGGTCTTGACGATGCTTGGGACGCTCCGTCGGACGAATCCTCCTCCTCCTCCCTCCCTGTGGCTGGTGGTGGTCTGCGCCTGGTGGCACAGGGAGGGTTGCCCATGTTGTCGGCAATCCAACGGAGTGAATGGCTTATGTCCGTTTGCACCGCCAGGAACTCAGCCAGTCTTGACTCCATCCGTCCTTGGTGTTCTTGTTGACTGGCGTGTTACTCGGCCTGCTGGTTCTTGATCTCTGTGAGGGTCACCACTACCTGGATGAACTCCCTGGTGTTACGCCAGTATGCCTCCATGATGTTGTGTATGTGTGACATACCGGTCCCTCCAGCTGGCTGGTCAGGTTCTCGCCTCCGCCATCCTCCACTCCCACCACCCCTGCCCACAAGAGCCTGGCCTGCCATTGTGGGCACATCGGGTCTACGGGACCCCTGAGGGATGTCAGTGGCGGTGTTGTCTGCCTCCTCCTGGGTGCCCACCGCACCTTGTCCCTCCTGGTCAGACTGGCTCAGTTGTTCACTGCGGGCAGGGCTCCTCGGTGTCTCCTGGGATGTGGCAGGAATGGGGGTGGTGGTTGGCACAGGTGTTCCTGAACCAGGTTCTGCAGGGGCTTGGACACCAGAGGGTCCAGGTCGGTCGGGGTCATCCGTGGAGTGTTGAGAGGTGTCACTGCCAGTGGGATCAGGTTCCTCCCGAGCCTGTGACTGTGATTCTTCCCCCTCATTGTTGGGGGGAGATCCATCACGTTGCCCTATGTGTGAGAGACAGACAATGTTAATGCTGTTTCATGCAACATGCATGTTTCATACACATTCAAGTTGGCACTGTTCCTCCAGGTAGTTGTATGTGCCTAGCATTCTCCTCAATGTTCACTTGTGGATGGGTATGTTGCGGGGGACAGATTGATATGTTCTCCTGAGTCTTTGACATGTCGATTTGTGATTTGGATGCTTCTTCGGCTATGTATTGGTCTTGTTGTGTTGCATGTCCATTGTGACAGTGGGTAAATCCATTGCCTGTCCTGGTGGTGTCTGATTGTGTAAGGGGTGTGTGTGACAGGGCCTGCTGGTGGGTGTAGTGTGATTTGACCCTGGGGCTCCCAGGTGATGTAGCTGTCCCCCTCATGGAGCATGCTCCCATGACAGTGAGTGTGAGTTCCTGTCCTAGATATCTGACCTTGTTGTCTTGGTGCTTGTGTTTGCACTGGTCACAGGAGGGCCTTGTGCTGCCTACACCAGGGACAAGTGTGAGCTATCTTGTCAGTACTTTCCCAATCCCTGTGCATTGCGAATGGTGCATGGGTATGTAGCTGGGCCATATAGGATGAGGGCAATTGTGTCTGATTTATGATTCAAACATGCGTTTTGTGCCGCCCACCCTCCCAGCATACCGGACATCCATTCTTGGGTTGGTGTTCATGTAGCATGGGACATAGCATGGCCTTGCTTTCTCAATGGGGCATACACATGTTATTGGCATTAGCGTAGTTTTTGACTGTGGTTCTGGCCGGTGATGGCTTGGGGGTAGTTGCGTGCATTTGGTGTAGTTGGGGTGTGGATGCCATTACCCCCATGTTACGTAGGTTGTTTGTGTACTCACCAGGCTCTTCAACTCCTTGGAGTCCATGTACTCCCACCGGCGGAAGCATGGCCATCACCTTCTCCTCCCAGGGATGGTAATGTACTGGTCTGCGGGGCGCACCACCTCCAGTGATGTTGCTCTGGGCATAGTCGTCATTCATTTTTCTCTTGACCGCCCTCCGCAGATCGTACCACCTGGCTTGGCATTCAGTCCTGGTCCTTCTGATGGGTGCAACAGCATTCACCCTATCGACGATCCTCTGCCACAGGCGTGATTTTTCTGTTATGCTGGTCTGTCTGACCAATGTTCCAAACAGCTGTGGCTCGACTCTGATGACTTAATTGACAAAGATCTCCAGCTCCTCCCTTGTGAACTTTGGATTCTTGTCTAAGGGCATGGTGTGGGGTGAGGGTGTGGATGGTTGTGGGTGTGTGGGTCTGAATGTGACGGTGTGGGTGTGAATGTGTAGAGGGGGTATGTGTGAAGGAGGTTGTGTGAAGGTGTATATGTTAAGGTGGATGGGTGCAGTTGTTGGTGTGTGCTCTCTAGCTGCAGTAAGTCTGTTGCAAAGGCGCATAGTTTGTGTGTATGGGCCCTTTTTATTGGTCCATTTGTGGGTGTGGCTCAGTTTGAATTTTTGGTGGGTCTGTTATAAGGGGTGGTTGTGAGTTTGCCCCTCTGTTTGCCTGTTTGGATTTGTCCTGGTCAGTCCTTTCCATTTTTTGTGCAGTGTAGACGTGTTTTGTGGTGTTGTGCGAGTCAAATAGACCCTCCTTATGCTGTTTTACAGTGTCCGTGGTACAGGGGTACGAGTCGTACAGACACACACCCCCATGCGTTGTGTATGTACGGTGCATACACCACCATTGCTATGTACGCTGCGAACACCCCATCACTATGTACGGTGCGTACACCCTCATTGCTATGTACGGTGAGTACACCGCCATCGCTTATGTACGGTGCGTACACCCCCATTGCTATGTACGGTGCGTACAACCCCATTGCTATGTACGGTGCGTACGCCGCCATTGCTTATGTACGATGCGTACACCGCCATCGCTTATGTACGGTGCGAACACCCCCATTGCTATGTACGTACACCGCCATCGCTTATGTACGGTGCGTACACCGCCATCGCTTATGTACGATGCGTACACAGACATTGCATATGTACAAGTCATTCCCCGTGTACGGGACTGACGTTTTCCGTACAAATCGTAAATCGGAAAGCCGGTCCGGATCGTACTAGTACGGTCAGACTGCATTTTTACGATTCGTACGGAAAAGTGTCCGGGTACGTCTCGTACAACTTTTCCCGATCTGATTCGTACGGATAGGGCTGATCCGTATGTACTTTTTCCCGTACGAATCGTACTTCACAGGTCGGACGTGACTTGTACGATTCGTACGGAAAAAAATACGGATATGAGTCGTACGGGAAAAAAAAATACAGGATCGGAATCGGACCCAATATGTTACAAACATAAAAATCCCCATAAAAATGATTGTATAGATGTGTGTTTTATATATTAGCAATTGTTGCACTTATTAGGTACTGTACAGCACTATGCACTTTATTCAGCATTTTTTGCACATAACAAAATATTGTAGCACTATGCACTTTAGGAGGTTGTAGAGAGAAAAGATATTGTATGCGCTCAAAGAGACTATTGACTCCATGAGGCTTGGGGAACCTGGGATACATGTCCAACATATGATTAGTGATTTAATACTTTTGGAAAATGAGAGAATATTGATCAGTATTATTAAGTATTCAATCTTGCATTAATGCAGATATAATAAAATAATATAGGGATAATTTTAAAGTGCATACTTCATGTATAAAAAAGATTGTTTTTAAATGACTTTTATAAGATATATTTATATAACTATTTATATAACTATATTTATATGTTTATTTATTATAAATTACCATCACATGTCATTGGACATGTGATGGTAATATATAATGTACATAATGATCAAATACACTTTATGGTTTTATTTTTGAATTTATAAATAGACATGTTTCAAGTTTGTAAATTATCATATTCATGAAGCATACAATTGATTTGTGGGTTGCAATTTCAATTTAAAAAAACAAGATGTAGTATTGTTTTTTCAATAACATTATGTATAGGCCTGTCCATTGTCTTTTCTCCATGTTTGGGGACACGTGACACGGTCGAGAGAGAGAAAAAATATAAAAATGACTCATCGCTTGGCAGTCTTTATGTGATCAAGGACGGTTTTTCAGGCCGAAACGGGTCATGACATTAATGAGAGTGAAGTAATAAAAGACTATTCGCACAAGCAACAAGGAGTTCGTATTGCTGTATGGAGGTTAAGGACTGATCATTGGTGAAATATATGTATACACACACACACACGCACACACATACACACACACCCACACCCATAACTTTGTTCAAGAAATCCATCATATCTTTAAACTGGAAAGCTAGCCACTCTTTCTTGGCCCAGCATTGATAGGTGACCAATTGCAACAACTGGTGAGTCATCTGTGGAATCTAAGACGATCTGCAGTGACGTCCACATAATGCTTAAGAAGTTTAAGGTGATGTGTCTTGGCCACACAAGTGCAAGACTTAACATCATGGTCAATTTTGAGAAACAACTTTCTGGGGACAGATTCTAGTGGCTTCCCAAATAAGTGATCATAGCTTGCGGCCAAAACTCTTTTCACCACTTGAACCTTTCTCTACAAGGAGAGTTGCATGGATGACCACATCGGAAAGTCATTTGTAGCCTTGATCACAACATGATCTGCAACATCCATATCCATATTTTCCATATCTCAGTCAACGAGGACTCCTAGATACTTTACCTGTCAACCATGTGAATCTATGGTCCTTCATTGGAGGGCTTGTGGTAACCCCAGACAAGGACAGGGCCTCATTATTCTCCCAGTTGTCTTTGTATCCCAGAAACACTGAGCATCTCTCCTGGAAGGGCATTAGGGTAGGAACAGAGAAACATCTGGATTCAGAGAGCATCAGTAGGATGTTGTCAGTGTACATAAAATTTCCCCAAACATGTGCTGAGGTCCCAGGTATGCCTTATATCTGATGTATGCCGGCCAACAGTAGTTCTAGGACTAGCCAGAAACGTAAAATAAAATCAATCATGTTTTTATCCCTCCTAATATCAAACCCACATGTAGAAGAATTGTTGTAGTACACTTACAGATCTTACAGAATTCGCCAGGGAATCTGTCTTCACCTGCAGACTTCTTGTATGAAAGTTCTGAAATAGCTGTCAATATTTCCTCAGCCATTAAATGACCGTCCCACATGTCTGTAGCTTCAGGTGATACCCCGGCGAGCCCAGTTTGGCTAAAAATGCATACCCTTAATTAGCAAAGTCTTATTGGTTCAAATCATGAAGTTTCCTAAAGAATGAGATGTAGGCGTTCACAATATCCAGCGAATGAGTACATAGGACACATTAGTCATTATGGACAGCAGCTCTGTGCCAATGAGGCTGCTTGTACTTAACCCACCTTCTCTCCATGTTTACAATGCTGCCACCTTCACTTGCACATGAAATGTGCAGCCATGGTCATAATGAGAGAGTTAATGTATATTTCCCCTTCCCAAAGACATGGAGAAATGTAGGTCCTTTTCTGGAAGTGTAGCATCAGGTAAGAATAGCTGTAGAAACTACCAGGCACCACTGCGCCTTAATAAATCATACACAATTGATCTCTTCCCCTTTTATTTATTTATTTGTAAAGTGCCCGAATCACCCCATCAGGGTATCTCCGCGCTAAGACAGCCATAATTATCCAAGGGTGGACATTTAGAACAGTGACGTTTTCAGCAACTTTCTGAAAGCCAGATAGTCCGTGCATTGACGCAAGTGTATGGGAAGTTCATTCCAGTAGTGTGGGGCCAGGTGGTCAAAGGGTTTGCCACCTAAGTGGTTTTTATTTTTAAACTTGGAACTTGGAGCAGTGCTTTAGCTCTCAAGCGAAGGGGTCTAGAAGGTGCATAGCTAACTAATTTGTCGGTTAGGTAGCCGGGGCCTAGGTTGTTTAATGACTTGTGTACCATCCAGCAGATCTTAAATCTGATCCTCTTCCGCACTGGTAACCAGTGAAGTTTTTGAAGCAGCGGGAGCGATGTGGTTCAGGGGGGGCATTGGTCACCAGGCGTGCCGTGGTGTTCTGGACAACCTGTAATTTGCTAATGGAACTATCGTTAGTTGAAATCAGTTGGGCGTTGCAATAGTCCAGACGGCATAGGACTAATGCCTGGATCAAGGTTTTTAGAGTGGATAATGGCAGGAAAGGGAAAACTCTTCTTAGTAGACTAAGGCTGTGGAAGCAGGCTCCAATGGTGGAGGTGGTGTGCTCCCTTAATGTGAATTTGTGATCTAATCGAACTCCTAGGTTTTTTACCACCTGTTTTGGACATGGGGTAGGACCTAGTTCATCTGGCCACCAGCTAGGGGACCATTTCACCGTTGCTTCACCGAACAGCATAATCTCAGACTTTGCTGCATTGATCTGAAGAAAATCCTCTTTCATCCAATCCGCGATGACTTTCATACCCTCTGAGAAAATGGTCTGAAGATTGGAGGTGGTTTTTTCAAAGGAGAGTAGAAGTTGGGTGTCATTAGCGTAGGATGTAGGAATAAATCCTAAGTTCCTCAATAGTCTCGCTAAGGGAGCAATATAAATGTAAAACAAGGTAGGGCTCAAGCATGAGCCCTGTGCAACTTCCTTGGTCACCCTGGCGGTTTGTGAGCGGAAGGGACCCAGGTTAATGGTCTGAGTTCTGTCAGACAGAAAGTTAGCCATCCACTTCAGGGCGTTCCCTATGAGGCCTATGTCTCTCTTGTCAAGCTGGACAGCCTGTCTATTCCAAATTGCTGAACTGGGCTTTTCCTATTTATCTTTTTACTACTCCTGGCTAAAATGTTGTTTACAAAACACTGCGATCCAGCACTCCACAAAATTGTTTTATAATCATGTAATATATCAGTGCATTCAGCAGGTGTTGTTTCACAATTATTTCTTTATTAGGTTCTTCTTTTCTTTACAAGTATAAAAGACACAAACAGCGTAGCCGACGAGTTTCGTCCCAGAGGACTTCTTCAGGGCTACAACAAACAGATACAAAAATATCTTACAAACATGTTTATAAAAATATATACAATTAAAACATTATTTAATCCTATTATTCTATATGGACAGTTTCTCTATACAGAAAATACTAAAAACACCAGTTGATTTTCTACAACTCCTTGTGCAAATATCTTTCGGATAGCTACAAGGATCCATCGTTGACCTTAAATCACTACACCTACCAATTCAAAAGTATCCAAATTTTTTGTTTTTATGATTCTTCCTTTCAATCATTTTCTAAGAGTATATCAGTTCATTTTTGCAAAAACAGTTCTTTTAAAGAGTCAAGTGAAGGCATATAGAAACAGCTATTGTTCTCTTCCTCAAATATCAAGTGTTTTCTTTTAATATTTATAAAAAAACAATTAATATTTCATACATCAAACAAATGCTATTGATATGCATAATTACGCATCTGAAAATCTCATTGCCTACCATCTTATTCTAATACTATATTTTAATCGTCGTGAATATATTGTATGCTCTTACCAAAATTCTCAAGTATAAAGAGGGCTTCATCTTATTCCCCTCCAACATCACGATATATAACTACGCCTCCCTCTAGTAGGCCGCATTAAGTGAGTTGCCTTAATATAGGGAAGAGAAAGAGGAAATAAATATATCGATAATATCCTTCCCATCAAGTTATAGTATATTGATCCTTTGTTGCAAAAAAGTTGAAAAGATCCAGTGCATACCTTATTTTTTGTGTTATTTAATCGTGCTTAGTTCTTCAAGTTGTTTTTTCACCTGTATGTAGTTAAAATGATATCTGAAATTTATAAAAAAGGGGAAAAACTGAAGCTAAGAGGATATATCATTACTATTCACGATTTTAGTCCAATAAGATAGAGGGACAAAGTTTTTGTAACTAGACTAAAACTCAATTAATCCAGATAAGACGCAATGAAAACGCAATGTTCCCCATCAGTTAAATGCAATCAGTATGATTTAAAATCATACTCCTCTTAATGCAAGACCTTTGAAGTTATTTAAAACAGGAGAATTTCTATATATTTTGTTCGATTATAATAAGTCTGTTAGTGATTTTGCACAGGAATAAAAGTATTTATCTTTAAGGTATCGAGGTCAAAACCAATGATAAACAAAGTTTTGACCAAAAAGAAACTATGACAAAAGCACCGCATAGCACAGTGTTTTGTTTAGTTCTATATTTAAATCGCTTAAAAATCCTAAATGCGGTCAGGCTTACCCGTATATAGGAGCAGATTCCCTCCATCAAGCGGTCCAGGCAGTAATGAACTCAGTTTGTGAGTTGCTTTAAATACACACTCAAGAGCTCACCTGTAACGAATTGAGACTATAACGAGGAATATTTATTCAAAGCAGGACTGCCATTTTGTAACGGAGTGTTAAGATAGCATATAATCACTATATTTCTCAAATGGTGTTGCACCGGAAGATTTATTTTTAAACATATATCTCAAAGTTGAGTTCGTATAATATCCTAATGAAAAAACTATTCAGTAAATGTCAACGCTTGAAATACAAAACGTTGCTTAAACAAATCTTAATGAGTGAACATTGCGCCGCCATCTTAAACTGTTGAAAGCAGGGCCGCCATCTTGTAATGGAGTGTTTAGATAGCGTATTACCACTATATATCACAGATAGTGTTACACTAGGAAATTTATTTTAAACACCTATCTGAAAGTCGAGTTCGTATAATATTCTATTGCAAACCTATTAATCAAATACCAACGCTTAAAGTACAAAACGTTGCTTCCACACATCCTAATGCACGAATATTACGCCACCATTTTGAGATGGGCAACGAGTGCAGTCTTAAAACGATGTTTGTAACCTCCATCTAACACAAGTACCATTTTTCGAATAATATTAAAATTCAGGGTTTCTCCAAGTGTAATGATCACATGAAATTCTGTTCTAAAATCTATTTATATAAAGACAGCATTAAAGATAAGTAAGAGTTATTTCAGGAAATCCTATCGCCGCCATCTAGTAATGGTCAAATACGTATTAAAGTTTAGGATTAGTTCAAAAGTCGTAATCAAATGATATTCTTATTGTAGGCTCTACTTATATGATTGACAACATTTGAAATAAATCAGTATTATTTCAGCAGATCCAAATGAACAAATATGGCGCCACCAATTTGTAATGGTTAAAGTCATGGTTCCATCGTTTTTTGAAGCTGTGTTTATAACATTCATACTATGTGGTTGCCAATTTTCACATAATATTTGGATTTAAGGATTTATTAGCGTATTTAAAAATAATTACAATGAATACTTTATACGAAAATAATTTAGTTTTGATATTTTGTTTCAATGAGGCAGCGTCCTAAATAATATTCAGAAATTTAGAAATAGTGTTGCCATCTTAAGGTGATATATGGGATCTCGATATTATGGTGAGACCGAACTATTCAACCAAAGTATTATTTGGTATTGGGGGACGACATCTTCAACAAATGTTGTAATTTATATTTAGAGGATAAAACGCACAAATATATATCATCCTAGAGTTAATTTCTACATAGTGTGAAAAGACGTATTGACTGGAATTAATTAGGTAACAAGTCTAGTTCTCCCAACATGGAGATAATTGGTAATTAGTGATAATTATTACCAGATCTGTACACGATTGCTCATACAAATGTAACCTGAAACCTATATATATAATAATAGAGTTTTTACACATGACGGGTCAATCTCAAATGGGAATGCATTACAGCAGTTTGTTCAATTTCGCTTTAAACAATTCAAAGAAAATGATACATTTCATTGTTAATATTCAAACCCATGCTGATAGTTCTAAGGCGACAAATCCAGCTCGCTTCAGCCTGTCTAAGCATCCTCTCTCTGTCCCCACTCCTTTCTGGGACCCTTATGTGGTCAATTGCATGAAAACAGATTGTTGTCTTGTCCGGGTGTGATTCAGAGATATGGATGGCAATTGGGTACCTGTTATCTCTATTTTTTATCGCTCTCACATGTTCCTGTATTCTGACCTTAAGGCAGCGAATGCTGCTGCTCACATAGATTTTGTTACAGGAACACCCAATTATATATACAGAATATGTGGGGTTGCAATTAATAAAAGCGTTAATCTTGAATTCCCTTTCAGCACTGTATTTGAACTTGGATTTTCTGTGCACTCCAAATTGGCAGATGTTACATAAGCCACAGACAAAGAAACCCATCGTTTTTTGGGGGAGCCACATGCCAGTTTGTTCTTTCTGTTTTTTCACATAGCTGGGGCATAAGATACTTTTAATGGTTTTGCCCTTCCTGTAAACCACCCTAGGTTTTGGAGAATTGGTACCCTCCGGTAGTTGTGCTTTCATAAATAAATGCCAGTTTTTCCGTAATATATTGTATATATGATTGCTGAAGGCATTATATTCAGTTATAAAACTCAAATTTTCCCTGTCTGTCCTATTCACTTGTTTCTTTTTCTGTATAAGGGTGCTTTTTCTATCCAGCTTCCTGATTTTAGTTTCAGCATGCTCCAGAGATTTCTTAGAATATCCTCTCCTCATAAAGTTGTTTTTTAGAGACCCTAAATTGATGTTGAAAGAGTGTTCCTCACTACAATTCCTACGAGTGCGAACCATTTCGCCATAGGGTATCGCATTAATGGTTGCACTGGGGTGGGCACTTTCAGCAAGGAGCACACTGTTGCATGCAGTGGGTTTCTTATATACTTCGCTTTGTATTCTTTGATTCTTTGTGTACAATCTCAGGTCAAGAAATTCAATTTCTTCACGTGAATAATTCATGGTTAACTTAACTTTGAATCTGTTCGTATATAGGTAAGTCTGGTATTCAAATAGTTCCATTTCAGACCCATTCCATTCCATATCATCATCACATCATCAATGTACCTGCCAAAAAATATGACATTGTTGATCCATTTCTTTGCACCTGGTCCCCAGGCATGCTCCGCCTCATACAAACCCATAAAGAGATTTGCATAAGACGGAGCAAACCTGGATCCCATGGCTGTACCCTGTTTCTGCAGGAACCACACACCATTATGCAGGAACACATTCTTTGTCAAGATAGTACGTGACATCTCCAAAAGCATGGTAGAATGTTTCAGATGATGGTCATTTCTTCTATATAGGAAATGTTGTAAAGCTTCCATACCACGCTCTATATGGATACAGGTATACAAGCTTTCAACATCCATGGTGACAAACATAAGATTCATGCTGTCCCATTCAAAATATTCAAGCTTGCATAACACGTCCCTACTGTCTTTAAGGTAGGAGGGTACGTTTTTCACAAAGGGTTGTAAAAAACCATCAACATATTCTGGTTCGGTCGGGCCGCCATTACCAGAGATGATCGGTCTACCTGGTGGAAATACTCCCCCTTTATGTATCTTAGGGAGTATATATATACATGGGTGTCTAAAGTTATGAGTCTGTAGGTAACGTTATTCATGCTCAGAGAGTAGTCCTGTTTCATGCCAATCACATAGTTTGGCATTGATAGTTCTTTCTATTTCAGGGATGGGTTTCGTACTGATCCTCTCATAGCAGCTCTCATTATTCAGTTGTCTCTCTATTTCACCTAAGTAATCATTTAGATCCATAACCACTACATTCCCCCCTTTGCCAGCTGCACGTATCACCAATTGTGGATCTTCCTGTAAATTTTTAAGAAGTGCTTCCTCTACTCTCGAGAGATTACGATGATGTGTGCAGTGTGAATTTTTACCGTGTCTATCCTCTAATTTATGTAACTGTTGTGTTACTCTTTAAACAAATTCCTGAATATGGGTGTCTTGAACTATTGGGGGTATAAGCCTTGATTTATTTCTTAAACCACAATCAATGGTTGTATCTTCTCTTATGTCTAAGAGACCCGCCATCTGTACTATATCTACATCCAGATCATCTTCGTCAAGTGTAGCCAACAAATGTATATCATGTAATTCTTTGATTGTCAACAATGTTTCAGGGTTATCATTTCTTAAAACATTAGTAGAAGTACATGAATGTTCTGAAAAATATCTCTTTAATTGTAATTTTTGTACAAATTTAAATACATCTGTGTGTACATTAACAAAGTCACAATTTTTGGTTATACAGAAATTAAGACCTTTCTTTAGTACATTCGTCTCTTTATCATTCAAAATCCTAGATGATAGGTTAACAACATTCGGTTCCTTTCCCCCAGAGTTTTCGTTTTCCCTACCATTTTTATTCACGGTTTCAGTTATTTCCTCCCTTGTGTCAGTTTGCTTTGTTGTCTGGTTTGTACTCCCATTTTTACGCCTCTTCCCTCCCCGTCTTGTCCTTGATTTGCGTTTTTCTTTTGGTTTCCCAGCCTGTACCGCTGGACCTCCCGTAAAAAAAGGGAGGAGGTGGATGTTATTTTTAAATTGCTCGGTCCCTCCCCTGGATCACTCTCCATAGATGATATGGATGTATTACTAGAGGAGACACTTGGGTGCCGATTCCTATCCTGTAAAATTTTTCCCCGTATGATTCGTATCCGGATTTTTTTCCGTACGAATCGTACAAGTACCGCACAAACTGCCAATTACGATTAGTATGGGAAAAAGTCCATACGAATCGCATTGGGAAAATTCCCCCACACGTCCTCGGGTCGGAAAATGTGTCCGACACGTCCCCGGACGATTTTACGTACGAATCGGAAAACTGAAGTCCGAGCACGCAAGTACGATCCGTCCCGTGCGTCCCATTGTACAACCGGATGGAAAAACACCGTACGGACCGAACTCCTATAGCAACCATGGAGACATGTGCCCGCATACGTGCCGAACACCACCCCCAGCCCCCGTATGTATACTCCGAACACCCCCCCAGCCCCCGTATGTACGCGCCGAACACCCCCCCAGCCCCCGTATGTACGCGCCGAAAACCCCCCCAGCCCCCGTATGTACGCGCCGAACACCCCCCCAGCCCCCATATGTACACGCCAAACACCCCCCCAGCCCCCGTATGTACGGAGCGCACCCCCACCCGTGTATGTACGGAGCGTACCCCCACCCGTGTATGTACGGAGTATACCCCCACCCGTGTATGTACTGAGCGTACCCCCACCCGTGTATGTATGGAGCGTACCCCCACCCGTGTATGTACGGAGCGTACCCTCACCCCCGTATGTACGGAGCGAACCCCCACCCATGTATGTACGGAGTGTACCCCCACCCGTGTATGTACAGAGCGTACCCCCACCCATGTATGTACGGAGCATACCCCCACCCATGTATGTACGGAGCGTACCCCCACCCGTGTATGTATGGAGCATACCCCCACCACCGTATGTACGGAGCGTACCCCCACCCGTGTATGTACGGGGCGAAACCCCACCACCTATGGACGGTGCGGACCAACACCCTGCCCGTGTCTGGACGCACCCTACCCCAGGCCCCTACACCAGCACCCTCACCCAACATCGCGCATGTACGAGTCGTACTAAGACATAGCAAAGGTCAGCACTGTACAACAACATGGCCGATGTACGCACCTTACAGACACCAAAAACACTCGTACTGAACCAGGACAAAGCAAAACAACACAAGGAGAGTCAATTCGAATCGCACAACACCACAAAACATGTCCAACAAGCTCAAATACATCCTATACACTGACCTGCAACTGCCAAACAGCTAAACAGAGGCCCAAAACACAACCACTCCTTATAACACACCCACCCAAAGTTTAAACACAGCCACACCCACAAATGGACCAATAAAAAGGGCCAACACACACAAACCATGATCCTTTGCAACAGATCCACTACTGCCAGACCCCAGAGACAACGCACTGCACCATACTTCAATCATCAATACACCTTACACTTGCACTCCTTCACACAACCACCATCACAAACACCCCCTCATCACATTCACACACACACCTTCACAACCACACTCACACACCCACAACCATCCACACCCACACCCCACACCATGCCCACTGACAAGAATTCACAAGGGAGGAGCTGGAGATCCTTGTCGACGAAATCATCAGAGTCGAGCCACGGCTCTTTGGAACATTGGGCAGACAGACCAGCATAGCTGAGAAATCTGCCATGTGGCAGAGGATCGTCAATAATGTGAATGCTGTTGGGGCCACCAGAAGGACCAGGCATGAATGCCAAGCCAGGTGGTACGATCTACGGAGGACGGTCCGCCGCAAAATGACGGAGGATCATAACCAGGGGAACATCACTGGAGGAGGGCCGCCCCGCAGACCGGTACACTACCATCCCTGGGAGGGGAAGGGGATGGCCACGCTGCCGCCGGTGGGAGTACACGGAGTAGAAGGAGTCCGAGAGCCTGGTGAGTACACAAACAACTCACCTCACATGGGGGAACGCCATCCACAACCCAAATCCCAATAATGCACGCAACCACCCCAAAGCCATCACCGGACACAACCACACTCCAAAACCACGCACATGCCACTAGCGGCTCCATGCCCCATGCACCAAGCAAGGCCATGCCAAGTCACAGGCCACACAAAACACCAACACAAGACAGGATGTCCCGGATGCCTGGAGGGTGGGCCTCAAAATTAACATTGTGCAACTCAGAAGCAGACAACAATGCCCTCAGCCCATATGGCCTAGGGCAGAGCCATACAAACAGTGTGTCCCCACACAGTACTGTGTTGCCTGCAAATGGTGGCCGCGTTGCAGGATGACATGGGTATGAAGGCACAATTTGCACATAACAGCAGCTAATGAAGAGGCATCACTGTGAAAGAGTGTCAGCACACACCGCCACAGCAGCAGCGCAGACTTAGACACTCCGCCCAATGGGTGCCTGGAGATTAGAAACAAAGCCACATGAACAAGCCAATGGCCTTTGAAAGACCTGCAAACTGTGTGTGCCCAGGAAGCCGGGCTGAGGTGACAGAGGGTGACAGACAGAGGGAGGGAGAGGGGGAGAGAGAGGGAGGTAGACAGAGGGTGACAGAGGGAGACAGACAGAGGGAGGAGGGTGACAGAGGGAGGGAGAAAGGGAGACAGAGGGAGACGGACAGAGGGAGGAGGCTGACAGAGGGAGGGAGAAAGGGAGACAGAGGGAGACCAAATCACCCTTGGGTGGTGTGGCCATGTCCGCTCGTCAGCAGGTGGACTGTGTGCATGTAGACAATGTTTGGCAGTGCGTTAACCCCCCCCTTTTTCCTTTGCAAAACACTGGGCCATGTGTCAATCTGTGCACGAGTAGATCCGTGCTGCAGGCACAAACCTAACCTTACACCCAGTATACCCACTCACTGTGTTTGTGAGAACCCAGTCACAAATGCATAAGTTACCTACCTGCATTCTCAAATTGTATGGAAAAAACACCATTTGCCCACGTACAGTGCAACACGTAAGGCGGCTCTGCATGGCTCGCTACGCCCGCTCACTACACTGCTGACTGCGTTCCAAAAAGATGCATCAACTAAGACTGTGTCACACATAGGTAAAGTGTCGAAAGCTGTGGCCAAGGGACATACCCATGCACAAGTGCACTGTGAGAGGAATGCTAGACATATCCAACTACCCAGAGGAACTGTGCCAACTTTAATATGAATGAAACATGGATGTCGCATGTAACACAATTAACATTGTCTCTCTCACACACAGGTCAACGTCGTTGATCTCCCCCCAACACTGGGGGGGAAGAATCACAGGACCAGGCTCAGCGTGAAGAGGATCCCACCGGCAGCGACGACTCTCACCACTCCGTGGATGACCCCGACCAACCTGGCCCCTCTGGTGCCCAACCACCTGCAGCACCTGCGTCAGGTACAACTGGGCCAACCACCATCCCCATTCCTGCCACATCCCAGGATACAGCCAGGAGCCCTGCTCGCACACAACAATGCAGCCAGTCTGACCAGGAGGGACAAGGTACTCCGGGCACCCAGGAGGAGGCAGGCGACACCGCAAATGCCATCCCTCAGGGGTCCCGGAGACCCGATGTGCCCACAACGGCAGGCCAGGCGCAAGTGGGCAGGGGTGGTGGGAGTGGAGGACGGCAGAGGCGCGAACCTGACCAGTTAGCTCAGGAACCGGTAATGTCACACGTCAGCAACATCCTGGACACATACCGGCGTGACACCAGGGGCATCAACGAGATGAAGAACATGCAGGCCGAGCAACATGCCAGTCAACAGCGACACCAAGGACGGATGGAGGCAAGACTGGCTGAGCTCCTGGCGGTGCACATGGACATGAACCGTTCACTCCGTCGGATTGCCTAAAACATGGGCAACCCTCCCTGTGCCACCAGGCGAAGATCACCACCAGCCACAGGGAGGGATCAGGAGGAGGATGATTCATCCGACGGAGCATCACAAGCATCGTCACGGCCTGCTTCTGAGGGTCCCCGTAGGAAGGTGGGTCGTCCACGCAAAAGACCGTGAGAGTCAGCGGAACATCACCATCTCCCAGGTCACCTGGCCTGGCACCTGGCCCTCTAGCCCAACAGCAGCACATCATCAAATGACATTCTCTGCCACATGGACTTGCTGGTCACTGTCTGACCAATGTTGACAAAGACTGTGGCATAGACTCTGATGACATTCAATGGAAAGGATACCAACTCCCCCAGTGAACTTTGGATTCTACACACCCGGAAAGCACCTCTTGTCATCCCCCCCAACACGTGCCCCACCACAAATAAAAATCATCACAATCAAGAGATGATGCCGTCATTTTGCATTATTCCGTTACATGTGTGTGTTGTAAAGTCAAACCATGCCTGAGTTTTGAAATAACTCCAACCATCCATACCCTGGGGTCTGAGTCTGGCACAGGACATACATGGGTCACAATGTATCATCCAATACAGACATGTGGCACCATACTCACCCGTGATGGGCCCAACCAGCTGAGGGGGTGCCCGCACAACTGTGCGTACAGACCTATTTAGAAGAGCAACAGTCATGCGCAGAGGTCAGGGATTATGTGGAGTGTCCTGGTGTGGGACTTCCAGGTATGTGTAGACTGGTGGCAGAACCATGTCCTGCATGCTTGAGTCAGGTGGATGTGGAGAATGGTGGCCAGGCCAAGGTTGGATGCATGGAGATGGCACAATGGGGTCTTGGATGACAGTGCCACAAGGTTGTGTTGTGGTTGTGGGCTGCCTCCTGAGTGTGGGCGTGGATTGTGAAGGTCATCCTGCAGCTGGCAGTGATCCATTCCCGCTATCTCTGTTGGACGTTGATGTGGCTTGGTCGCCGGATGTAGAAGCAGACCTGTGCAGATGCACCCTGGATGTGGACAAGTATCATGGGAGTTGTAACGTACATCTCCGTAGAGTGCAGGGTAGGATTAGACACGGATATTGTAGTTGACCTGGGGGATGGTCTGTCTTGCCTTGAGGTGGATGGATCTAGGGATCTTGTGCAT
The DNA here is from genome assembly GCF_964204655.1 of Triturus cristatus. Taxonomy (NCBI): domain Eukaryota; kingdom Metazoa; phylum Chordata; class Amphibia; order Caudata; family Salamandridae; genus Triturus; species Triturus cristatus. The sequence goes on along the minus strand of NC_140582.1, from coordinate 1,245,904,356 downwards.
AATGCTGAGTGTGCTGCAGCATGAGGCACAGATGCTGCTGATAAGCATAGCACATGTGAGCAAGCAATCCATGATGAACACCGGCTCATGTGCGTGGACACTGTGTGCCCTTGCTGCAGGGCCTGCAGCAGCATGCGCCATGTGAAGAAAACAATGGCACAAGTTGCACACAAAGACAAGGATGTCAGGAAGGAACAATGCAAAAGGTGTATGTCAAGGAAGGAATGTCTGGTTCAACATGGCACACACACACACAATGGATGCACATGCAGCACAGTGGCCGTCGTGGAGACTGACATGCCACAATACCTACACAGCCATGTACATCATGCATAATACAGATTATAATCCCTGACAAACAGCTTGCATCTTGCTACTCTACACATAGACTCATAGGCACTATCTCTGATAACTATGCCAGACATGCCGCATGCACAGTGGCAACAGACCAGCATTGACAGAGATGAGGCACTTTGGAGGCAGAGGGACACCTTTATTAGTCATGTGTATCGGAAGGCAAATGCATATCTGTTAACAGATACACAGGTCATGTGGATGAACATGTGGGACCGACACTGGCACCCCCCTTTGCACCACAGATGCTGGAAATCCATAGAACTGGCACACAAGTGACAGGTTACAGCTAAACACCCCCTGCTGCTCACGGAGAGGCTGCTATACACCATTGAGCCTCTAATGGGGAAGTCCCACACTATGTCAACCCGGTGCAACCCGTATGTTTCCGAGGGCAGTGTTACACACATTGATGCCTTCATCACAATCCACTATCCCATTACAGATGACTGTCACCAAGTCTGACCATCAATTCAGGTGAATCCAGCTCCATGCCATGTGCCCCATGGTGATTCTACATGTATGCAAAGTAACCAAACATGAACAGGAGCAGTGCACACACATTCAAAACAAATACCACACCCAAAAAGCCGTGCTGCATCCCTTACCCTAAGGAGATTTTCAAACTTGTCCGTGCATGTAACGCTGAGTCAGCACACGTTGCTGTGTTCATGAGGAATAGCAGGACCACAACAATGCCACCAGCAGACAGCATGCGCAAATACCTGGGGATGAGAGACACACAAGAAGTCATCCAAAAGAAGCACATCCGCATGCATGCGCATGTACTCGACACGTATAAGGTAGTCAACATGCTAGGTGACAATGATGACTCAGGAAAAACATTCTTCTATTGCACCATCACTCGAGTGACACATCCAAACACACCTCTGACTCACTTTGCATACATGCAGATGGACACACACATTGCAACACATGCCACACAAGGCCCAAAGCGTGCACACTCAGACACTGGAACTCACCACTAAGCAAAGAAGGTGCGTATGAGCCGACTCCGGATGTCCTCTTCCGCCTCCTCCTCCTCCACATCACTTGCCTCGTCACCAAGCCCTTCATCCTCCACGGGTGGATGGTCCTGCTCATCCGGATCCAGGATGAGTGGCACAGCTTTCTCCACTGCCATGTTGTGCAGCATGCAACACACGAGGAAGATTTTGCAGACCTTCACCGGTGCATATGGGAGTGCGCCGCCGGTTTTGTGGAGGCAACAGAATCGGCTCTTCAGGAGGCCAAACGTCCTCTCTATCACTCGCCTCTTCCGCCCATGGGCGTTGTTGTAGCGGTGCTCGGCAGCCGTGCTGGGGTTGTGGAGAGGCGTGATCAGCCATGGCATGTTGGGATAGCCAGCGTCCCCTACATGGAAACATCATGGACAAAAGTGGGTCAGGAGAAGCAGTAAGACAGGAAGATGACGCTAAATACAGGACTGACAGAGTATACCCACCAACAATACATGCTCGTTCGTTGCGCAGCTGCAGCATCATCTCAGGCACCCTGCTATGCCTCATGATGTAGGCATCGTGTGCTGATTCTGGAAAACGAGCACAGACATGGGAAATCACCATGTTGGCAAGACACACCACAAGGGCATTAATGGAGTGGTAATGCTTGCGGTTCCTATACGCTACCTCCTGTGCCTGAGGTGGTACCAAAGCCACATGTGTTCCATCTATGGACCCAATGATCTGGGGCATCCCTCCCAGGGCATAGAACTCACCCTTTACACCTGTCAACTGCTCAGGAGTTGGGAACTTGATGAACTCATCCAGGTGAACCAACATGGCCTCTAAAAAATCATGTAGAACACGGCTGAACATGGTTTGGGACATGCCACCAACATGAGCTATGGTATATTGAAAGGTACCTGTGGCAAAGAAATGTAGGGCTGCCATTACATTCATCTTGGGTGTCAGTGCAGTAGGATACCTGTGTAGTGGTGGGAGGTGTGGTGCCAGCCTTGCCGTCAAGTTCTCAATCAACGATCGGGGGAAGCGGTAGCGGCGTATACAGTCATGTTCCCTCAGGTCAGCCAAGTCCAGAATTGGTCGGGGGAGAGGCGGACCCTGCAGTAATTTGGAAGGGACAACGAAGAGTGAGTACAGTACAACAACAATGTTAATGTACTGAGCACATGTTCAACAGGCAATACACATATGCTTCATACAGAGTCAGGTCTGTGCAATATGCCCTGGACACGTATGCCAAGCAGGTGACACTCCTACCAAGAGCCAGCTACAAACGTGGATTCTGAAGCTCCACATGCCATGGCATGAAACTAGCTGTGGGCCAGTGTAAGTGAACAGGCAGATGCATTACAGGAGTGACAGACATCCACATATGTGCAGAAGAAGGATGCTTATCATACAGACAGGTTGCAGAACACTAGAGGCACAGGTCACATGTCATAGAAAAAGGACAGACCACACACCTTGCCATGAAGGAGTACATGTCAAGACTGATCACACATACATTGAGACTACGCCGATATGTCCTTGTCTAGCAAGTCCGTGTTCGATGCATACATACACACGTTACGTCGGATTCCACATGTGGCCTGGTGTGCGTAATAGTGTGCCATGCCCATCTACACACAGACACATGTTGGTTGCAGCAACTGCAGATGCATTTGACGGAACACCAACAGCAAGCTTATGGGAACACATGACACACACATGACATAGTCACATCGTGCAACGCGGGTAGTCACATGTCAGGTGTAATAATCCCTGTACCTGGCATCAGGGGACAGTTGCGGGTGTTGGTGACTATGCCATGCCAGTGACGCATCGCTCAATAAGTCTGTACTACATGCACACATGTCAAAGGAGGGAAGGTATTGGCTTCACACCTCAGGAGTTATGTGCCACATCACAGCCTGACACACCTATGCCCGACACATGTAGTACTGCACAGAAAATGCCTTGATGTCCAGCCTAGGCCAAGTATGACAGCTCAATTCCTTTCTGTGTGCCACCTGTCACCACTGTCAGGTGTGAAACGCACCGTACATATACTCTGAGGGCGTGTGTAGGGTCCCTATCACTATGAGAGTGCTCGTGTATGCGTACGCCATAGTAATACGGACCGTACACGCGTGTGTACAGTCCCTATCACTATGGGACTGCTCGCGTATGCGTACGCCATAGTAATACGGACCGTACATGCGTGTGTACGGTCCCTATCACTATGGGACTGCTGCCGTAGGCGTACGCCATGGTGATACGGACCGTACACGCCTGTGTAGGGACCGTATCACCATGGCGTATGCCTACGGCAGCAGTCCCATAGTGATAGGGACCGTACACACGCGTGTACGGTCCGTATCACCATGGCGTACGCCTACGGCAGCAGTCCCATAGTGATAGGGACCGTACACACGCGTGCAAGGTCCCTATCACTGGAGTAGTGGTGCCCTAGGGCCGTGGAACGCACCGTACCTGTGTGTGAATATTGAAATAAAATAGGGGACACATGAGGGACAAGTATAAGGGCCTAAATGCATGCTGGTTGTCATGGAGACCAAGTTTCAAGTTTAAATTTTTGCATCAGGTGGCCAGCAAAAGTCGGTTGGAGACAATATACTTTGTTGTAAAGTGGTTGTTGACTTGACATCATGCTCAATTTTTAAACCATGCTAAGGCACCCACTGGGGTAGGTTTAAAGGGATTGGAGGAAACGTAGGATGCACATGTGAGTGACCAATCACTCTGTACTCCTGTAAATGAAACAGCCCAGAAAGGCAGATATAAGGCAGCCAGGTCCCATGAGAGAGCACTTGCCTGCACATCCTTTCATTCCACAACACTGCTGCTGCTCGTGATTCCTCTGGCACCAGGTCCAGGTCTGTGGAGAGGGCCCAGCCATTCACCATGGAGGAGAATATGGCGTTGGTGGATGTGATCCTCCCACAGTACACCATGCTGTATGGTCGACCAGGGGAGCAGGTGAGTGCTGAGTCCACTAGCTTAGACTGTGCCCCTTTTTTGTGACTGTCACTTCTGGCATTGTGTCCAGGTGTGACAGACATGCAATGTTCTTTAGAGTGGGTCCCGGGGGGGAATGCCTCATGTCTCCCATGCAGAGCATGCTGTAGTGCATGTCTGCACTCCTCACTTGCATAGTGTTTACTGTGACAATCACTGCATGGTGCATGCCACATTCAGCCTGGCTAATCCTCCTGGGAATGTTGTTTCTACAGTCCTGATGTGATTCTGTGGTCCCCAGTGTGACAGGTGACAGTACCCACAGATGTGTGTTAGTTTAGTGTACCTGTGGTGAGAGTGTCCAAATGATGTGTTCGTCCCCTGGACATTGGTGTGTGTGTAAGTCCCCTGTCATGTGTTTGAGTGTATATGTGGAGTGTTGCACCCCAGCTGCATGAGGGATGGATATACCCTACCCATCTGATGTGAGCAGGGAGCAGTGCTGTGTGTTTGCCGTGCTGAGCCAGCCCCACACCTGTGACACCCCCCAGTCTAATGGCACATGTGCAGAGTGAGGTTTGTACCTGCAGTTGGCAATGGCAGGTGATTATCCTGTGCCTGTGTGTGACTGTGTACTCTGCTGAGGTTGCGTCAGTGGCCTGGGGCATGTGACTGCTTTGAGGTGCTGTACATAATCGTGGTATAGCTTGTGATGCACAGTGTGAGCCTGGATTATTGATTGTGTCGCACCCCTAATGCCACCTGTGTACTTTCAATGGCACGTAGTGCATTTGGCCTTCCACAGAGGATAATGTCCCTATGACAAAGGTGCAATGAGTCGGCTGCATACTATGCCCTGTTCAAACCAGCAAAATTGTTATAATGTGTGTCTCTGTGACATTTATCAGGTGTATTTAAGTATTCTCACTTTTGCATCCTCACAGGTAGGCGTCTATGCCAAGGGGGAGATATGGAAAAGAGCCGTCAGTGCCGTGAGGTCGGTTGAGGGTCGGAAGCGGCACCTGGCCCAGGTGAGGAAACGCTGGCAGGATATCCGGTGCTGGACGAGGAGGATAGCACGGGTCCTGCTGGGGGACTCACCAGAGAGCCACAAGAACCGTGGGCGCCGGCGCCTGACCCTCATCCATAAGCGTGTGCTGGCGGTGGTCTTCCCTGACTTGGATAGGCGCTTACAGGAGAAGCAGCAGCAGGAAGGGGGTAGGCACATGTGTTTTTGTTGTGTGTCGCCAGCTTTTTGAAGTGCGCAGTTGCATGGATACACTGCCAGGGTTTATAAGTGCAGTGCAGATCCTGTTCCCCAAAGTAAACCGGTGCTGTTCTTCCTCCCTTCCCCTCCTTGACATGTGTTCCCTGGTCTGTGTGTAGTCACTCTTGCACAAGGTTATCTAGGGTGGCAGTTTATCCAAGTGCCCAATGCTTGCAGCATCATGTGTGGGGGTGGTGTGTAACAGGTTTTGGGACCTTGCCTGTGCCCTGTCCAGTTCAGTAATTGTGGGGTCCATGTTAGTTGGCACTGATGGTGAGTCCCGACATAGGAGTGTGTCTTACAAGTGTACTGCCTTACAGCATGCATGTCCAATGTTGTGCCCTCTGACATGATGTGCATGAGTGGGAGATATGCATAGTGCAGGGACGGTTGCTTCAGTTGCAGTCATATACATCCAGGACCATGGAGGAGTGTGGCCACTACCGTCCCATGGGGCACCTTTTCCTAGGTATCATGTGTGTCATCCAACAATGTGGACATTCTCTGTGTCTGCACCATAGGTTGGGCTCTGTGGCATTGTACCCTGGACTAATTTGTGTTTACGTACAGTGTGCTACATGTGTCCACTGTACAGGGTGACCCAATTTGGCTTGTGCATACTCACAGTGGCCATTGCCTGTGTGTCTTGGTACAACTATCTGATGATGGTTGTTTGTCAATGATATATGTGGACAGGCGCACGAGGGGTAGTTTGTGTACAATCACGATTTATTGCAGGGCATGTTTTTTATCCCAGAGTACGAGGTGTAAGTACTTCCTCTGTCTCACTCACATTGTCTCAGGTAGGGGGGGTTTGTGCGGGCAAGGCCTACATGTCCAAACCTTATGTCTCCTTGCTAGGTCTGGCCTGTGTGTGATGTTTGTCTGGACATACACTCAACATGCAGTGACCCAGTCATGTTGGGCATGGTTTAATGTATTTGCTAAGCAGCATGTGCCAAAAGTGAAAAGACATGGTTCCTGCTCATCCCTTTTTTGGCAACGGTGTGTGGTGCAGATGCTGTGCTCGAGTGTCCCCAGAGCCTGGCTCCTCTGTCTAATTTGATATCAAGTTATTTGCTGTTGTGTCATTCTCTCCATTGTTGCTCAGTGGCATGGTGGGTCAACCAACTGTGTGTTGCAGGGCCTACATATGTGCGTAGTATTGTAGATGTTACTCATGTTGCTTTTCATGCTATGCACTGTGACCCATGTAGATTTGTATCATGTGACATATGTATACAGGTGTCTGATTATTTCCTGTCTCTTCACCTTGCCCACAGCATCGTCGGGGGACACCGAGGGAGACACTGGCACGGACCTTGAGGAGGGAACGAGCACCAGTGCCAGCAGTGCTGTCGAGTCTGGCGCAGCGACTGGCGCGGAGGCCGAGGGGAGTGAGGCGGAGGACCTGTCCAGTCCCACCACCAACTATGACGCTGAAGGGTCCGAGGCTGAGCTCTCAGAGGGGGCAGAGGCTGCTCCCACAGCTGAAAGCAGCACTCCATCTATTGCCGCCCCCTCCATTCCCATCACCAGCCTCCCACTTGCTCGGGTCCCTTCCGGCCGTGCTAGGCGACAACATGTCTCCTTCTTGCGAGGCACTGCACCCCCTGCCCCTGTCTCCACTGCTGCCGTGAATGCCGAGTCTGTGGACATTCTGCGCCAGTTGCAGGTTGGTCAGACATCGCTGCTTAATGTCCTCCATGGCCACACCCGAGTACTCACACAGATGGATTCGTTCATGGAGGGCATGTCAGCTGCGATGTCTGACCAACGCATGTTGCTGAGGTCCATAGAGTCGGCAATGACTGCAGCAGTGGGTCTCCTGCAGTGCTACGTCCCCCCCTACCCCTGCACCATCCACACTTCCCACTCCCATGCCTGTCCAAAGCACACCCAGACGTCCCCATGCACGCACCCCACCAGACACAGGCAGCACACCACCAGGGAAGCCCAAGCGCACACCTCCCGTCACACACGCACAGGGTGAAGTAGGCACACCCACTGGGTCGGGGGGCAAACGGAAGACACGCAGCCCACAGTGGGAGTCCACATTCCTCACGACCCGCTTCCTCCAAATCCACTCCCCTCAGCTCTCCTGTCCAAGAGTCGGACAAAGGGTCAGTCCTGTCCAGTCTGTCCATCAGCCCCAGTGTGGCACCACCCTGCAAGCGGTGGAGGCAGGACACGGGCAGGGTAGTTGAGTCCCCCCCCTGTCCACACCCTCCCCCAGTAGCGCTGCGACACATCCCTCCGACCCCCCCCCTCCTTGGGGCCTGTGGTTCCTTCGGGTGCAGGGGAGACGCTGGGGGACCTTGCAACCGTGTGCAGCGCCATTCTAACCACCACCTCTGGCGCTGCCCCAACCCCTGTGGTGGAGTCCTCCGTCCCTGCACCCACAACGCCTACCCGTGCCCCTCCTGTCCCTGCGGTGTCTGGTCCTTCCCCCCCACATGATGCCCCCCCCCCTGTGGAAGAAAAGGAACTATGAACTGTGCAGGCAAGCTAGGGGACACGTGTCCCAATGTGTCCCCCACCAGGAATTTTAAATATGGACTGCCCTATGGGCGTTGTAAATAGTGAACATTTAAAAACAATTTTATTTTCATGCTGAATAAAGCAATGTTTATTTTCCTTTGAACACTACTGCTTTTCTGGTATTGCTGTTGGTGGTGCTGCTCCATGATTTGGGGTGGTGATAATGTGTTAGGTGTCTGGGAAATGTAGTGCTGTGCTGCTCATGGGGTGGACCCTGGTATCTGTGTGCCATCACAAGGTATTTGCAAATAATCTTTGGTCATGTAAGCTCTTACTGCATGGTGACATTGTCCCAAGGTGTGTTCCTTCCTCTGTGGACCCTGACATCTGCCCTGCAGGGTGTTTCAGAAATGTTGTGCTGAGCTGTGTCTACATTTCCTTGGTGTGTGACGGATCCGTTCAACTTTGCCCATGCATGCTGGGCAATGTCTCCACCTGCATCATTAGTGGCATCCTTGGTGGTCACTGTACTTGTGTATGGAGTATATTGACATGACTTCATGTGGACATGTTACCTTTTACGCACTATGCATGTGTGTACTCCCAGCCTCGCACACATGTGTTACGTGTTTGGCAGGGTCTTTGAGCACCTGACTGACAATTGTGGGCATTGTAACTGTGGGTACTCCACCCTTTTCTTTCCATGGGCACTGCTGGGAGGACTCTGCACCCACACCTCCTATGTCTGGGCACTGCTGGGAGTGATGGGCATCCACCCCTATGTCTCTGTCCACTGTTGTGGTTCGTAGCACGACACCCACCCATCCGCCTGCACCCTTGGTGCAGTACACTGCTCACCTGGGCATCAACCCCCCCAATATACTGGTCAGATGCTGCACCAGGCACTATGACATCATTCGTGGCGTGTGTACGCCATGTATCAATGATGTACTGGTGGCCTAGGGGTAGGCGTGGTACGACCCGTACCCATGCTCTGGAGGCCAGGGTACGGCCCGTAGCCAGGCCTTTAGAACGGGGGTACGGTGCGTACCCCCATTGTTGGGGTGCCGTAGGCGTCCTCCACTTCTGCTTCAGTTGATGCGAGCACTATGGGAAAGTGGTAGGGAGGTGGAGTGTAGTCTTCCTGACAGTTGGTGGAAGTTTAGGCAGTGGTTAATGTAGGCGAGTCCTTTTTTGTGATGAGCCTTGTGTGCGTGGATCATCAGCTTGAATTGGCATCTCTTCTGTATGGGGAGCCACTGGAATGACCTGGGGCGGGGTGTGATGCGGGTTCATCGGAAAAGGCTGAGTATGAGTCTGACTGCTGCGTTCTGTATGGTATGAAGTCTCTGGAGGAGGTGTGCAGTGATTCCACCACAGAGGGTGTTGCCATAATCCAGCCGGCTAGTAATGAGGACCTGTGTCACGGTGCATCTCATTTGGTGAGTTATTTAATTGAAAATCTTGCGTAGCATACGCAGAGTGAAGAAGCAGGTGGAGAAGATGGCGTTAATCTGTGATTGCATGGTCAATTTGTTGCCAATGATGTGCCCGAGGTTTCTGGCATGGTGGGTGGGGGTGAGTGCGGGTGCTAGGTCTGATGGCCACCAGGAGTCATTCCATATGTTGATGCTATTGTAGGAGCCTGGGAAAAATACAAATGAACAGAACGTAAGCAGCTGTTGTTCATGCTACAGGTTCAGTGACTAAATATCGAGGGACATAATATAGAATGCCCAAAATATCGACTCCAAAATATAGAAGTACAGAATATAGAATCCCTATCTACAAACAGGTAAGTACTAAAATATCGATTCCAAAATATAGAATGTTACAAAATAGTTAGCTAAAATATCGACATTTTTAAATGTATTAAAAATAATATAAAAGTAATTAAATATTAAAAACAATTAAATAAAACTTACTTAAAATAATATAAAAAAAGCTTAAAATATAAAAATAATAAATGTAATGTAAAATAAAGTAGCGATTTTGTTGGATAGTGAGAGCGTAAAACTTACCATTCCCACTCCAGTGAGTGCAACAGTAGGGAAAACGTTGGATAGCGTAGGGGTAAAAATTACTATTCCCACTCCAAAGAGTGCAACAGTAGGGAAAGCGTTGGATAGCGGAGGATAAAAAATACTATTCCCACTCGAGAGAGTGCAACAGTAGGCAAAGCGTTGGATAGCGGGAGGGGAAAAATTACTATTCCCACTCCAGTGAGTGCAACAGTAGGGAAAGCGTTGGATAGCGTAGGGGTAAAAATTACTATTCCCACTCCAGTGAGTGCAATAGTAGGGAAAATGTTAGATAGCGTAGGGGTAAAAATTACTATTCCCACTCCAAAGAGTGCAACAGTAGGGAATGCGTTGGATAGCGGGAGGGTAAAAATTACTATTCCCACTCCAGTGAGTGCAACAGTAGGGAAAGCATTGGATAGCGGGAGGGTAAAAAATACTATTCCCACTCCAGAGAGTGCAACAGTAGGGAAAGCATTGGATAGCGGGAAGGTAAAAATTACTATTCCCACTCCAGTGAGTGCAACAGTAGGGAAAGAGTTGGATAGCGTAGGGGTAAAAATTACTATTCCCACTCCAGTGAGTGTAACAGTAGGGAAAACGTTGAATAACGTAGGGGTAAAAATTACTATTCCCACTCCAGTGAGCGCAACAGTAGGGAAAGCGTTGGATAGTGGGAGGGTAAAAATTACTATTCCCACTCCTGAGAGTACAACAGTAGGGAAAGTAATGATTTAATATTAAAATAAGATGAAATTAATTATCAATACCAATAAAAAAGTTAATTAAAAATAATTACCAATTAATAAAAATTCATTACCATTGGGAAAAAAGTTAATTACCAATCAATAAAAATTAATTACCAATTAATAATTAATTATCAATTAATTATCAATACATATAAATAAAAATTCATATTTCTTTTTTTACAATTAATTTACTACCCTCCCAATTCCCCTATAAACCCACAACCCACTCCCAATAATAAAAAATACAATTAACATTATTATCAATTAATCAATGAATACAAATTAATTAGCAATTAATAAAAAATAATTAGTAATTAATACAAATTAATTAGCGATTAATACATATTAATTACCAATTAATAATTAATTATCAATTAATTATCAATACACATAAATAAAAAATAATATTTAATTTACTATAATTAAATTACTTCCCACCCTATTCCCCTATAAAACCACAACCCGCTGCAGAATTAAATTACGCAAAAATTAAATTACATAACATTCATTACTTAAAAAAAATTAAACATACATTACAGAAATAAAACATAATTTTAACACATATACTACCATACATAACACTAAAAAAAATCGATATTATGGAAATCTATATTTTTAAATTCGATATTATGGAAATCGATATTTCATACCCCAATTTCGATATTCTGTCCTATCTATATTTTGTTAATTCAATATTCTGTGCTATCTATATTTTAGAGTCGATATTCTGTCCTGTCTATATTTTGGATTCTATATTTTGGTCGTTTACCCATGCTACATGCAGGTTTACTATTTCGTTTGTATGAAGTGCATCCTTGCAACCCAAGGGATGAAAATATGAATTTTGCTGGTAAGAAATACTGCTAAGTGCTTCACAAGCATGTCACATAATTTTGTGAATTTATTTGGCATTTCACAAAATTTCAAAAACGAAATTATCTGAATTCCACCAGGGTTACTATTTGGATGACAAGGGAGTTATCTTCATGGTACGAATGGAAAGATGCTGTTTAGGCCCTGTGATTGCTTCTCAAATAGGATTTGCCTGGATGGTGTCTGTGATGCCACAACCCTACGCAGTGTCCAGAGGAGTTCAAGAGGGTCATGTAGGACCACACAGAGCTCACTTGTGATGAGGGAAGACAAAGCTAAGACACACACAGAGCGAGATGTACAACACCCCAAGTTGATGGCAGTCGCAGGTGTGGGATCTTTGCAGGCTGGACGCTCGGCATTCCGGTGTCCATATGGATATGTTGAGTGTCAGAACACAGCTCACTGGTCAGAGCTCACCACCAGAGTCAGCCACCAGTAGTTAGAGGATGTTGTCCATCAGACCTAGTAGCTAAGATTAGACAGAACTACAGGGAAGATGAGTTTTGCTGTGCTCAGCATCTGGACTGAACAGTTGAACCAGCTGTTACACCACTACTCTGTTTAAAGTACAATGGTCCTTCCCCTGGCAGAGGTCCACACCACACTGTCTGCTGCCTTTCAATGCTAAGGGGAGGGGGGTTTGCAAGACTTCAGTTGGTTGCATGGCAGTATGTCACATTCTGGCCTCCTGTAAACAGAGATATAGACAGTCCATGCCTTAAAGCATGGAGAACCCAGCCAATGGTAGCCACTATGTCACTGCGCTTTCTATGGCCATGTCGCAGTCAGGTCATGTTTGCCAACCCTCTATGCTTTCAGGGGCATTTTAACAAGGAGTTTACGCTGCTGCACAATTAATTTTTTGAAGTTATGCGACTTTCTTTTTCTCGTCAAATTTACAAGTTGCCGCACACTCCAGTTAGGAGCATTTTTTCCGCATTAATATACATTTTTCACAGCACCACTTAATTTACATGACTTACCAAACATGAGATGCAAGGTAGGCATTCCTGCGATAAAACTCCCACAGAACACCCAACGCAAGATATCCTTGGATTTCACAAAAAAACTGCCACTAAGTCACATTAGCTAAGAATTACCTTGTATAATAGTGGCCTCATTTATGAGGTTTTTGTGAAGGGCAGTGCTGCAAAGAATCTTGTGGCGCTGCCTTGCGTCAAAAGAAAAGGGGAGGAATGCGCCCTACCTATAAGAGACGGTGCTTTCCTGCCTTTTTCCCCAGCACTGGTGCACATGGTGCAAGGGTACCTGCATTGAGGGGCTGATTGATTTTGTGCAGGAATCAATCAATCATTCAGGGGTTTATATAGCGGGGCTACTCACCCATTAAGGTCTCAAGGCGCTGACGGGGGCTGCTGATCTGTCTGGGAGTGGAGGTTTCAGTCTAAGAGCCAGGTCTTCAAGTCATTCATGAATTAGATTGTCTGAGTTGGATGGGCAGGGTGTTCCAGTTCTCGTCGGCGAGGTAGGAGAAGAATCTTCCTCCGGGTCTGGTCTTGTGGATCCGTGGAACTGAGACCAGGGCGAGTTGGCCGGAGCAGAGTTGTCTAGTGGGTGTGTGGAAAGCGAGGCAGTGGTTCAGATATTCTGATCATGCGTTGTGGAGAGCCTTGTAGGTGTGTGTGAGGAGCTTGCAGGTGATTCTTTTGTTGATTGGAAGCCATTGGAGTTGTCGGAGGTGTTGTGTCATGTGACTGCAGCAGGGGATGTCGAGGACCAGTCTGAATGCGATGTTTTGGGGGTTCTGTAGTTTCCTGAGCTGTTTCTGGGTGCCACCAGAGTAGAGTGCTTTGCTGTAGTCGAGTCTGCTACGATGAGTGCATTGGTGACCGTCTCTCTGGATTCTCTGGGGATCCATCTGAATATCTTTTGAAGCAGGCGGAGCGTGTGGAGGCTGGATGAGTATACTGCTTTGATCTGGCGGTTTATTGTGAGCGTGGAGTCCAGTATGATGCAGAGGTTGCGTGTGTGGTCCATTGGGTGGGAGGGGTTCCAAGTGCTGCAGGCCACCCAGAGTTTTCCCAGCTAAGGAGATGGATCCCAGGTTGAGTGCTTTTGTCTTGTCCGAGTTGAGCTTAAGGCACCTGTCTTTCATCCAGGTATAGACGGCCTTCATTCTGTTGTGAAATTTGCTTCTGGCAGCTGTGGGTTCGTTGGTGAGGGAGATAATAAGCTGGGTTCCGTCTGCGCAGGAGACGGTGTTGAGTCTGTGGCTGCTGACTATGGCTGCAAGAGGGGCCTTGTAGATGTTGAAGAGGGCTGGGCTCAGGGAGGAGCCCTGGGGCACTCCGCAGCTGATCCCTGTAGGTTCTGAAAGAAACAGTGGTAGTCTGACTCGCTGTGTTTGACCGGTCAGGAAGGAGTGGATCCAGTCCAGTGCCTTGTCGCATATGCCCGCGTCTTGGAGTCTCCTGATTAGGGTGCGATGGGAGACTGATTCAAGAGGTCCAGTAGGATGAGGGCTGTGGTTTCACTCCGGTCGAGGAGGGAGCGGATGCAATCAGTGGCGGTGGAGTGTGCAGTCTTGGTGCTGTGATTGGTTCGAGAGCCGGATTCGGAGGTGTCCATTATGTGATTCTCTTCTATGAACTCAGAGAGATGGGCGCTGATGGCCTTCTCGATGACCTTGGCTGAGAAGGGAAGAAGGAAGATAGGTCATGAGGTACTTGAGGTCTGTCGGGTCAGCGGACAGTTTCTTCAGCAGGGGGTTGATCTTTGTGTGTTTGCAGTCATAGGGGAAGCATGTGCTTTCGATTGAGCAGTTGACAGTGTGGTGACGCTGGGGGCGATTGAGGCGGCTGATCTATGGAAGATGTGGTAAGGGCAGGGATCCGATGGTGTTCCTGAATGTTGCGTAGTCCAGTTGAGCACGATCTGTTGGGGTGCGGCGTGGTTGCATGTGGTAGTGACAGGCATAGTGGCAGGGACCTGGGTGTCGAATCTGTCATAGATCTGCCTGATCAAGTGGTGGAAGAAGGTGCCGAAATTGTTGCAGAGGTCTTGGGAGGGTCGGGCGAACTCCTTGGCGACTTGGAAGAGTTCTTTGCTGTTGTGTGCGTTGGCGCTGATTCTATCACTGAAGGCCATTTTCTTTGTGGTTTTGAAGTGAAGGTGGTGTGCATTGATGGCGGATTTGAAGGTTGCATGGGTTTCCGGGGTTTTTATTGTTCCATTATCTCTTCTTGAGTTGTCTGCAGGTGCGTCTGGACTCATGGAGGGCAGGAGTGAACTAGTTGGCTTTCTTGGAGTGTTGCTTGCCTGATGTCTTCTTGAGGGATGCTAGAGTGTCGGCACAGTCGGAGATTTATTGGTTTCAGGTTGCGCGCTGTGGTGCTGGCGTCTGTTGATGTTGGAGGAGTGGTCTTGCTGAGGAAATTGACGAGGCCTTGTTCCAGCTCGGGGGCAATGAGGGCACCACTTTTCATAAATGAGGCCCAGAATCTGCATTTTCTCTTCCCTTGGGACTCTGGCTGCTATTCGCTGTTGGGGGGGGGGGGCGGGGAGTGTTGACCAGTACTGAACGTGGTCCTGGCTGCTCCATTCTGCATTCTGTTGGGTTTTTTTTTCCTTAAAGAAAGATTTGTAACCTCTTTTTGCCTCAAGACGCTGAAAAGTGACGTTGGGCTGACTAGCGTGAATTTTTTTGCTGCTAATTTTCCTGCCGCCTCTTTTTCACGTTAGCGTGCATTTTTCTATCGCTTTGATGTTAGTGTTTGCAACATTTTTCCAGGCTGCTAGCTGATCCTAACGCCATGTAGCGACGTATTGTAAATTCATTGCAAACATAGCGTAAGGATTTGGCGATCAGCGGTGGTAAAAAAAACTGCCACTAAGCAGCGTGAATACTGCTTAGCAGCAATTCTTGTAAATATACCCGTCAGTCTCTTAACGTAGTCTTTTTTGGGTGATCGGTTTGAGTGCTTGCACAAAAGCACCTACTTTTCCATCAGGCACCATATCTACTCGTGTACAAGCTGAATGTGCGACCTCTCACGCGATCAACAGTGGACGTCTTGTGAGTACTCCTGGGTGATCTATGTGGCGAGTTATTTAAAGGGCTATTCCTAAACCACCACACCTGTTACTCTGAGCACTTGGGGGAGAGTTACTAAGATTATGCATCAGGGTTGTGTATGCACCTTCTCATTTATTTTGACACGTTCCCAGATGTACAAAGGCTTCTAAACCAGGGAATTAGTCTAAATTAAACGCCTTCTCCAGGAAGGTGTAAAGAGGAGAAATATTTGTATTTTTTCTCGTCATATTCTCTTTCCACATGTGCTGCATTTTGCAGCACACACAGAAAGAGTAAAACGCAGTAAAACTGTATTTACTGCACAAAAGCAATCCTGCCTGTAGTGCAGGCACCCTTGTACCTGGGTGCATGGGTGCCTGCGGACGCTCTAGGCAGCCCACAGTGCTCCAGGAGTAGAAGGCAGCAGAAATATGCCATATCTTAATCGATATCACGCATTTCTGCTGTCTTTCTTTCACGCAATGCAGCGCAGCAACCATGCGTGAGATAGGTATTGGTGGCAAAGCGCTATGGTGGCTTGCCGACTTCCTGGTCAGCCGGACACAGACAATTCTGCTTGGTCCCGACATGTCACCTACTTTTTCCTTGCCAAATAATGATGAGGCTGTTTTTTAAAGGTTAAAACTCTAAAACGGAGGCTGAATGGCTTTTCGATCGATGGTTGATTGTGGTGTCAGCAGATTGTGAGGTACTGGAACTGTGTTATTGGACTACGGATCACGTCCGAAACCTTACCACTTTCAATAGGTTGATGGAAGCAAACTAACAATCTTCCATTTCTTCTCAACTAATCCACTCTCGTCTCAATCATCCTGTGACGGAAGGAACCGTGAAGTGACGCTGTGATCCCTGTCCTGATCTACTTGGCTCATCTGAAGATGAACCCAGGGTCCAAGAACATCCCTTTAATGGACCTACTTCTTGATCGTTCCTTATGTATAGTACCTTTCCTACTAGGTGGTTATAACCACTCACTTACCGCATTCTTTCAGTATGACCTGCTTCCCTTCTGGAGTGAGATGAAACAATGTTTCTCTATTAAAAATGTTGCCTCTATCCAAAGGAAAATATTGACGTTATTAATTTTCTGTATTTGTGCGCCCATATATTCAGTACCAGAACACCATGGTACCTTTTCATTGTAGGTGAAATATCGACCACATAAATATCTTACCTGTAGCGTATGTGATGATTTCCACCTTAAAATCAAGCACATTTGGTATATACTTACCATGAGAATGCAGAAACAGTCATGGTACACAATATACCAAAGCTATGGCTGCTCAGAAGCTCTAAACCCAAACCTAGCACTAGTCCAAGCCTAAGCCCGTCCCTAGCCCAAGCCTAAGCCCGTCTCTAGCCCAAGCCTGAGCTCGTCCTAGCCCAAGCCGAAGCCCGTCCTAGCCCAAGCCGAAGCTCGTCCCTAGTCCAAGCCTAAGCCCGTCCCTAGCCCAAGCCTAAGCCCGTCCCTAGCCCAAGCCTAAGCCCGTCTCTAGCCCAAGCCTGAGCTCGTCCTAGCCCAAGCCGAAGCCCGTCCTAGCCCAAGCCGAAGCCCGTCCCTAGTCCAAGCCAAAGCCCGTCCCTAGCCCAAGCTCAAGCCCGTCCCTAGTCCAAGCCTAAGCCCGTCCCTAGCCCAAGCCTAAGCTTCTCCTAGCCCAAGCCGAAGCCCGTCCATAGCCCAAGCCAAAGCCCGTCCATAGCCCAAGCCTAAGCCCGTCCTAGCCCAAGCCAAAGCCTGTCCCTAGTCCAAGCCTAAGCCCGTCCCTAGCCCAAGCCTAAGCTTCTCCTAGCCCAAGCCGAAGCCCGTCCCTAGTCCAAGCCGAAGCCCATCCTAGCCCAAGCCGAAGCCCGTCCCTAGCCCAAGCCGAAGCCCGTCCCTAGTCCAAGCCGAAGCCCGTCCTAGCCCAAGCCGAAGCCCGTCCCTAGTCCAAGCCTAAGCCCGTCCCTAGCTCAAGCCTAAGCCCGTCTCTAGCCCAAGCCTGAGCTCGTCCTAGCCCAAGCCAAAGCCCGTCCTAGCCCAAGCCTAAGCCCAGCCCTATTCCAAGCCAAAGCCCGTCCCTAGCCCAAGCTCAAGCCCGTCCCTAGTCCAAGCCTAAGCCCGTCCCTAGCCCAAGTCTAAGCTTCTCCTAGCCCAAGCCGAAGCCCGTCCTAGCCCAAGCCGAAGCCCGTCCTAGCCCAAGCCGAAGCCCGTCCCTAGTCCAAGCCAAAGCCCGTCCCTAGCCCAAGCTCAAGCCCGTCCCTAGTCCAAGCCGAAGCCCGTCCTAGCCCAAGCCGAAGCCCGTCCTAGCCCAAGCCAAAGCCCGTCCCTAGCCCAAGCTCAAGCCCGTCCCTAGCCCAAGCCTAAGCCCGTCCTAGCCCAAGCCTAAGCCCAGCCCTAGCCTAAGCCAAAGCCCGTCCCTAGCTAAAACCTAAGCCCAGCCCTAGCCCAAGCCCAAGCCCGTCCCTAGCCCAAGCCTAAGCCCGTCCTAGCCCAACACTATGCCCAGCCCTAGCCCAAGCCTCAGCCCAGCCCTAGCCAAAACCCAACAGGCATAAGTATGCTAGTCGTGCAGCAGATTGCATGGTCACTTTTAAAGCTGCAATGGAAGACTGAGTAAGTTCTGCTAGGATTGCATGTCCTCAATCACTGTGGGAGAGTTCAGGCACCTGGACTACTAATAGGAAATTCAGATGAGGGTACTAGGTCATGTTTACTAAGCAGATGGAGCTGGAATCAAGCCAATATGATAGATCACATTGACATGTTGGTGGAAGAAAAAGATGGATAAATATCCCCGTGGGGTAGGATATTGAGCAACGTTTGGACTGGTGGAGGAGAGTGGCTGGAAAAAAGAAAGCACAAACTCACCCTCAAGTAGGGTTCTTTTTCAAAAAGAGGTTGTCCCCCAGTTTGCCCTTCAGGGTAGGACTTGAAGGATGCTCTACAGGTCGGGTTTGAGACCCTTAGGCACAGCTGCGTATGATCAGCATCTTGAGAGTGGTCAAAGTGAACACACTGACCTCTGGCAGAGCACACCTGTTGGAAAAGAAAAGGTAGTTACAGGAAGTTCCTGAGAAACACATTTGCATGAATGCCATCTTTACAGAATGATGCAAAACCTGATTTACAAAATGTTTGCCAATGTGCTTCTCCTTATCGTTAATTCAACCACAGCGATTGGTCTGTGATAACCAGTCATAGTGGTAGCAGTAACGAAACAAGCATTGTCTACACTCTTGAAGGTGTCAAACTGAAAATGTTGTGAGCAGAATGTAGACAATTTGTATAAGGCTCTTGACTTCCAGAGCACTGCTTAAAATAAATACATTTTAAAATATACTCTTTTACATTTAGATTAGATTGCACTGATACCTAATATAGAATTATAAAAAAAACATGTCCATTTCTAAAAATGGAAAGAGAAAGTGTGCTCTCACTGGCTGGTCAGGCACCAAGGGGTTCAATGCTCACCCACAGTGATACAACAATCACCATTAGTGGTGCGCAGTCCCTGAGCCGTGTGCTCATAACCCCTCCGCCCCATAGTATTAGTTGTGATAACCAATCCTCCCCACAGTATTAGTTGTGATAACCAATCCTCACCACAGTATTAGTTGTGATAACCCCTCCTCCCCATTGTAATAGTTGTGATAACCCCTCCTCCCCATAGTATTAGTTGTGATAACCCCACCTCCCCATAGTATTAATTGTGATACCCACTCCTCACCATAGTATTAGTTGTGATAACCCAGCCTCCCCACAGTATTAGTTGTGATAACCCCTCCTCCTCATAGTAATAGTTGTGATAATCCCTCCTCCCCACAGTATTAGTTTTGATAACCAATCCTCCCCATAGCATTAGTTGTGTTAACCCCTCTTGCCCATTGTATTAGTTGTGATAACCCTTCCTCCCCACAAAATTACTTGTGATAACCCCTCCTCCCCACAGTATTAGTTGTGATAACCCCTCCTCCCCACAGTATTCGTTGTGATAACCAATCCTTCCCACAGTATTAGTTGTGATAACCCCTCCTGCTTATAGTATTAGTTGTGATAACCCCTCCTCCCCACAGTATTCGTTGTGATAACCAATCCTCCCCACAGTATTAGTTGTGATAACCCCTCCTGCTTATAGTATTAGTTGTGATAACCCCTCCTACCCATAGTATTAGTTGTGATAAACAATCCTCCCTATAGTAATAGTTATGATAACCCCTCTTCCCCATAGAATTAGTTGTGATAACCCGGCCTCCCCAAAGCATTAATTGTGATAACCCCTCCTCCCCATAGTATTAGCTGTGATAACCAATCCTCCCCATAGGATTAATTGTAATAACCCCTACGCCCCATAGTATTAGTTGTGATAACCCCTCCTCCCCACAGTATTAGTTGTGATAACCCCTCCTCCCCAAAGTATTAGTTGTGATACACCCTCACCCCTTTAGTGTTATTGTGATGACCACTCCTCCTCATAGTAACAGTTGTGATAACCCCTCCTCCCCATAGTATTAATTGTGATAACCCCTCCTCCCCACAGTATTAGTTGTGATAACCAATCCTCCCCATAGTATTAGTTGTGTTAACCCTTATTCCCCATAGTATTAGTTGTGATAACCCCTCCTCCCCATAGTATTAATTGTGATAACCACTCCTCCCACAGTATTAGTTGTGATAATCCCTCCTCCCCAAAGTATTAGTTGTGATAAACCCTCACCTCTTTACTGTTATTGTGATAACCACTCCTCCTCATAGTAACAGTTGTGATAACCCCTCCTCCCCATAGTATTAATTGTGATAACCCCTCCTCCCCACAGTATTAGTTGTGATAACCAATCCTCCCCATAGTATTAGTTGTGTTAACCCCTCTTCCCCATAGTATTAGTTGTGATAACCCGGCCTCCCCATAGTATTAATTGTGATAACTCCTCCTCCCCACAGTATTAGTTATGATAACACCTCCTCGCCACAGTATTAGTTGTGATAACCCCTCCTCCCTATAGTATTAGTTGTGATAACCCGTACTCCCCACAGTATTAGTTGTGATAACCAATCCTCCCCATAGTATTAGTTGTGTTAACCCCTTCTCCCCGTAGTATTATTTGTGATAACCCGTCCTCCCCACAGTATTCATTGTGATAACCAATCCTCCCCACAGTATTCGTTGTGATAACCCCTCCTGCCCATATAATTACTTGTGATAACCCCTCCTCCCCATAGTATTAGTTGTGATAACCCCTCCTACCCACAGTATTAGTTGTGATAACCCTCCTTCTCACAGTAATAGTTGTGATAACCCCTCCTCCCCACAGTATTAGTTGTGATAACCCTCCTTTTCACAGTAATAGTTGTGATAACCCTTCCTCCCCACAGTATTAGTTGTGATAACCCCTCCTCCCCAAAGTATTAGTTGTGATAACCCCTCTTCCCCATAGTATTAGTTGTGATAACCCCTCCTCCCCATAGTATTAGTTGAGATAACCCCTCATCCCCATTGTAATAGTTGTGATAACCCCTCCTCCCCATAGTATTAGTTGTGATAACCCCTCCTCCCCACAGTATTAGTTGTGATAATCCCTCCTCCCCAAAGTATTAGTTGTGATAACCCCGCCTCCCCATAGTATTAGTTGTGATAACCCCTCCCCCCCACAGTATTAGTTGTGATAACCCCTCCTCCCCATAGTATTAGTTGTGATAACCCCTCCTACCCACAGTATTAGTTGTGATAACCCTCCTTCTCACAGTAATAGTTGTGATAACCCCTCCTCCCCACAGTATTAGTTGTGATAACCCCTCCTCCCCACAGTATTAGTTGTGATAACCCTCCTTCTCACAGTAATAGTTGTGATAACCCTTCCTCCCCACAGTATTAGTTGTGATACCCCCTCCTCCCCAAAGTATTAGTTGTGATAACCCCTCTTCCCCATAGTATTAGTTGTGATAACCCCTCCTCCCCAAAGTATTAGTTGTGATAAACCCTCATCCCCATAGTATTAGTTGAGATAACCCCTCCTCCCCATAGTAATAGTTGTGATAACCCCTCCTCCCCATAGTATTAGTTGTGATAACCCCTCCTCCCCACGGTATTAGTTGTGATAATCCCTCCTCCCCAAAGTATTAGTTGTGATAACCCCGCCTCCCCATAGTATTAGTTGTGATAACCCCTCCCCCCCACAGTATTAGTTGTGATAACCCCTCCTCCCCAAAGTATTAGTTGTGATAAACCGTCATCCCCCTAGTATTAGTTGAGATAACCCCTCCTCCCCATAGTAATAGTTGTGATAACCCCTCCTCCCCACAGTATTAGTTGTGATAACCCCTCCTCCTCCTCATAGTAATAGTTGTGATATCCCATCTCCCCATAGTGTTAGTTGTGATAACCCCTCCTCCCCATAGTATTAGTTGTGATAACCCCTCCTCCCCACAGTATTAGTTGTGATAAACGCTCATCCCCATAGTGTTAGTTGTGATAATCCCTCCTCGGTCTGTTGAGGTATGCTGGTCCGGTGTCGTGGAGTGCCTTGTGTGTGTGGGTGAGGAGCTTGAAGGTGATCCTCTTGTTGACGGGCAGCCAGTGCAGGTCTCTCAGGTGGGGTGTGATGTGGCTGTGTCGAGGGATGTCACGGATCAGGCGGGCCGAGGCATTCTATATGTGTTGAAGTCGTTTCAGCAGTTTGGCCGGAACTCCCACATAGAGGGCGTTTCCGTAGTCCAGCCTGCTGCTGACGAGGGCCTGGGTGACCGTTTTTCTTGTGTCGGTGGGGATCCACCTGTAGATCTTGCGGATCATGCAGAGGGTGTTGAAGCAGGAGGATGAGACATTGTTGACTTGCTTGGTCATGGAGAGTGTTGAGTCGAGGACGAACCCCAGGTTGCGTGCGTGGTCGGTGGGCATTGGTGCTGCTCCCAGGGCGGTCGGCCACCAGAAGTCGTCCCAGGCTGAGGGGGTGGAGCCGAGGATGAGGAACTCCGTCTTGTCCGAGTTCAGCTTCAGACGGCTGTTCTTCATCCATTCGGTGACGGCTTTCATTCCTTCGTGGAGGTTGGTCTTGGCGGTGAGGGGGTCCTTGGTGAGGGAGAGGATCAGCTGTGTGTCGTCGGCATACGAGATGATGTTGAGGTCGTGCAATCTGGCGACGTGGGTGAGTGGGGCCATGTAGATGTTGAACAATGTCGGGCTGAAGGGTGATCCTTGGGGTACGCCGCAGATGATCTTGGAGGCTTTGGAATGGAAAGGGTGGAGGCGGACGTTCTGGGTTCTGCCGGAGAGGAAGGAGGTGGTCCATTCCAGAGCCTAGTCTCGGATCCTTGCATTGTGGAGGCGTGTGCATAGGGTGCGGTGGCACACCGTGTCGAAGGCAGCTGATAGGTCCAGGAGGATGAGGGCTGCGGTTTTGCCGTTGTCTACCAGGGCCCTGATGTCATCTGTGGCGGCGTTGAGGGCAGTTTCGGTGCTGTGGTTTCTGCGGAACCCGGACTGGGACGGGTCCGGGATGTTGTTCTCCTCGAGGTAGCGGGTCAGCTGTTTGTTGATGGTTTTCTCAATGACCTTTGCCGGGAACGGGAGCAGGGAGATGGGCCGGAAGTTCTTAAGGTCCCTCGGATCTGGC
This sequence comes from Triturus cristatus, assembly GCF_964204655.1. Lineage (NCBI taxonomy): Eukaryota > Metazoa > Chordata > Amphibia > Caudata > Salamandridae > Triturus > Triturus cristatus. Next base: position 1,245,881,020 of record NC_140582.1, on the reverse strand, counting down.
TTGGGTTTCTTGAGCAAGGCGTTGATCTTGGCGTGCTTCCAGCTCTCCAGGAAGGTCGCGGTCTCGAAGGAGATGTTGATGGCCTTGCGGAGATGGGGTGCGATGGTGGCGCTGGATTTGTTGAAGATGTGGTATCACTGCATCCGGGGGCAGGTGCTGGAAAAAGACATCGGTTATTTGTCCATCGTAAGACAAAGGGAATGGAGGAGCTTCCAGCTCTTAATCAATCACTCTTTATTGTTAATGGATCTTTGTTCCACTCCTGCGAGAACGCAAGGAAGCCCTCTTAAGATGGACCATATGAAGAAGATCATAAGAGGAGCGAGGCCTTGTTAAATCTGTCAGCAGCCTTTGACAGACAGATCATCAAATCTAATAATGTTTCTAGGTGATCTCCAGGTCCAAGACTTGGCTCAAAGAATCTTTGCGCCATAAGTACAGATGGCACACGTGGATAAGATTTATAGTCATACAGCACTCAATGTTAATCCCACTTTCATTTAATTTGTGCGTCCTTCTCTTACTCTTGCATATTATTGAGTCATTTAATACCATACACCCAGGGTGGGTAACTTAAATGCTATTAGTGGGTGTGCAGCACTTATTGTGCCACCCTCCTAAGTAGACCTTTAAAACATGTCTCAGGCCTGCCATTACGGCCTGCTTGCAGGTGTAAAATATAAATTTTACTTGAAGAAATAACCTGTTTGCAAAGTTTAATACTCTCTTTTTATTACATATTTTAATTTATTTATGTTTTTACATATAAGTTGTGTACCTTGAAAGTATTACATGACCTGGTGGTCAAAAACTCACAAATGTGTTTTTCACTACTATGAGAGGATAGCATTGGGTTAACTTATTTCATTTAATAATGGTTAGACCCCGCATCCTTGGGTGATTTCCTCCTAACTTTGTGCCTTCAACTCTCCAGTGTGCTGTCTTCGTTTTTGCTGGCTTTAGGACTCAGTGCACTTTACCACTGCGTGTGATCTCTCCCTTTAACATGGTAGAATTGGCTTCCACCCAAATGCCATATTTAATTTACTTGTAAGCCCCTAGTAAAGTGGTACTTCACATATCCAGGGCCTGCAAATTAAATGCTATCAGTGGCCTGCAATACTTATTGTACCACCCTCTTAGGTAGACCAGTCAGGATGGCTCAGGCCTACCATTGCAGCCTGTGTGTGTTGTTTTAAATTGCCATTTCAACCCGGGAAAATAACTCTTATGTCAGGCTCAAACTTTCCTTGTTAATACATATAAGTCATCCCTACTGTAGGCACTCGAGAGCCCAGGGGGCAGGGTGCAATGCATTTAAAAAGTTGGATATGTACCTTAATGTTTCTATGTCCTGGTAGTAAAAAACACTTACATTTGTTTTTCACTATTGCAAGGCCTACCTATCCCAAAGATAAACATCGGATTACTGAATTACATTCGATAAATTATAACTTTTTATTAAAAGCAGGTAGAAATATCAAGTTTGGAGTCTATAGAATTGCAATTAAAAGCCCTTTTTATGGTTAAGTCGGATGTTTAATCACAATTCTTAAAATGCCACTTTTAGAAAGTTATTACAAAATAATAGGGTTACCTAAAAACGATGTAGGATCTGGGTAAAATTCGATACAGACAACAAAATGGTCTAAACCATAAAGAAGGAAACAAGAATCAAATTCTCACAAATTACACAGTATTACTCTCAGTTTGTTACTCCTGTAAGTGATTAAAACAGGAGGGTGGAAGGCGCGAGAAATGAAAAACATACAACTGAGCTAGATATATGCAAACACTTCAAAATATATCAACAATTGCTAATATATAAAGATAGTTCAAAATTTAACAGTTGCTCCATTATGTGCAAAAAAGTGCTGGAAAGGTGCTTGTGCGAAGGTGACTGATATTTATACAATAGAAACGAAAATACAATTCTCAGTGCACACAGGCCGCTGCATGTAGCACATTTGCAGTAATGGTAAATAACTTAACGGATATATATAGAGTAGAGGTGTGTGCTTCAATCAATTAACTCCCTCCATGGGGATAATAGCTTGGTCCAGGCTAAGCTGGTGAGGTTGTCAACGTTTCGACCCAAGGAGAAGAGATCCTTTAAATCCTTTTATGTCGGTCTTCATCAGGACAGAAGGAGTGGGGTAAACTGAATAAGGACAGTTACCGTTAAAAGCGTCATATGTTGTCCTAAAACTTTGCTGTCTCCTACATCACAAAGCCTCTCCATTAGCACTCTCACAAAGGGGTTTGACACTAGTCTATTGTGACCCCAGAAAATCTAGGGCCAGGGCAGAGAAGCAGGAAACTCCAGCTACCTCTGGGGGTGGAAACCTCTGGAAACTTCTCCTACTTCAAAGTGCGCACCATGTAAAAATATTTAACCCTTAGAACCAACTGTTAGGTACACATCTGGACCTGTGGATGACTCAGAAGGAGGACTGCCGTGCTGCTCTGCAAGAAGGACTGCCACTCTGCAGCCCTGCTGCCTGAGTCAAGGCCTGGACCTCCATCTTGAACCCAGGACTACCAGAGTGACTCTAAGGGCTGGTTGGCTGGCCTCCTGGCCAGAGCCTCAGGGACAGAAGGCTCCAACCAGGTTGAACCCAGCACCTAGACTCTGTCTGCTCTGAGTCCAACCCTCCCAAGTGAAGCCACCCCATCCTGGACCCTTGAAAGTGGACCTTAAGGTGCTGAGCCAGCCCATCTGTGGTCCCTGCACAACCCATGCTTCCGAGCCACTGACCGGCACACCGCCTCACCAAACTCCACATTGAGACAGCTTCATGAACCGTCCCCGGTGCAGAGTTTCACATTGCCACCTTGACCCTCCTCGGAACCACTGATGCATGACGCATTCTTCATGCAGGTTTTCGCATTGCAAGCCCCTCGTCTATGGCAAGCCCCGCAACTTCTTTGGAACCCGCCGGTGCTTAATTCATCTTTGAAGCACAACTTCCCATCAGAAGTACCTTGGCGATGGCCTTTTCGACAACGGTGCAGGACCTAGCATCATCGCAGATCCTCGGAACTGACACTGCGCCGCGCAGCACATCTCCCCCCTGGATCCGCATCTCCTCAGTTGTGCGACACATCCTCGAAGCCGGACCTCACAACACTTTGCAATCAGGATTTAAAGTAGTCTTGTTGAGCAGGCCCAACTGGTTCTTTCTATCTGGCCTGTTCTCCATTGTGGTCATCTCAATTTGTGACGCGCAACCAGATAACCACGGTTGGCACTTTGTGTTTTTAGGCACTATTTTCACTTAACTCTTTAAAATCGCATATCTCTGGTTCTACTAGTTGGATTTTTGTTGTTTTGATCGCAAATTATCTATTTATTTGGAAGACTCCAGAAGTTTCTCCCACCCCAAAGTGGGGATCAGGTATAAAAATAGGACCTTCAGACCCACTCTTTAGTTTACTTCTGGACCTGCGGAAAGAGTGTCAGAGTGCTGCCCTGCTGCCTGTGGTCTGCTGTGGACTTCAGCGGACTGCTTTGCTGCTCCAAGGGGAGTGGTTTGCTGCCTGAAGCCAGCCGAGTGCCCTCTAAGGACTGCCCTGTGCCCTCTAAGGACTGCCCTGCTGTTTGAGACATGCACTTCTGATTGAACCCATTCCTTCCAGTGTGACTCCCAAGACTAGTTGACTGCCTTCCTGATCAGAGCATCAGAGACAGAAAAGGCTCCAACCATCTAGACTTCGTACCTGGATCCAGCCTGAGTGAGTCCTGACCCTCCAAGTTTTTCTCCTGTAGTCCTGGAGCTTTGGACGTGTTGCTGATGGTGACCAGATGACCCAAATCTGAAACTTGGGACTTTGAAGAATTATTTGCTGAAAAGAGCCTGAAAACCAAGAGAAAACCGGAAAACCTACCTGCTCGCTGATCCGCTTAAGGTGTATCGTCGTTCAGTCTGACTTTGTGGTATCTCCTGCTATGTTCTTCTCCGCAGCAGCAAATCCTGTTCCGCCCTCCTCTCTAGAAGGGTATCCAGCTCCTGGAGCCCCCGAAGGAAACAACCTGCAGTTCACCAAACCCCCAGACGTCACTCCTTCTCAGGACCTCTGTAACAAGCTCAGCTCCTACTTCCACCTGAAAATCAAGGCCCTCTACGACAACTTCAGCAAACAGGCTCAGGACACTGCGCCCCTCCCCACCACGAACAACCAGCTGACCATCACCACCTGGAAACCTGCTACCACTGAAGAAACCACCACGACCATGAAGAACACCCACTCAGGAGCCACCACAGACCCCTGCTCACCTAGTCTTGCGTGACCAGATATCCACGGTTGACACTTTGATCTTTTAGGTACTATTTTTCACTTTAAACATTAAAAACTCATCAAAGTGTAATTTGTGGTATTTCATGGAAATTTAACATATTGCATAGGACAATTCATGACCCTCCCCTCCTTTTGCTAATTGTTGTGAGCCGGGTTGAGGCACTTTGTGTGACTTTAGTTCTTCTTACTTTGCATAGAGTCCTAGGGGCACTTGTGCATTTTCTGCCCGCCCCAACCCGCTTTGCGCATTTCACTGGTGGCTTGGCGCTATGAAATATCAGTGATTATAGCTTGTCTTTTCTTGTTCCAGAGGGATGCAGACAAGGAAAGACCACCTGCGACTCACTGATACTTCATAACAAACTGGAAACAAAATGGCAATGACATTTAGAGGCTTTTAATATGGGAAAAAGTGATGCACCGGCAGCGCAAGGGGCTTGTCATTAGGCCCCTGAATATTATTGAGCAGATAAGAGTAAAGATTAAAGTTCTTATATTTAAAAAAAAACTCTAAATGTAATGTTTCTTTCTTTTGTAAACCCGTCCTAAGCTTTGAAAGTGAGCACAGGTTTTCCTGGAAGTGCCCTTGCCTCTGTCATTACCGCATAATTTAATATTGTAACGATTATATAATGTAAAATTGAAGATATACCTGTTGAGTCTTGTCCCTTCCTTTAGGGGTGAGCAGCACATGGTTTCCGGGTGGTTAATTAATGCCAGGTTCAATTACCTAATATGGTCTTGAGTGTTTCTCTAAATGCTAATAAAATGTTACCCTTATTTTGGATGGTTTGATATTGCGTAACATTGGTTTATTCTTTACGGCGCTGAATGGTACAGTATAAAATATAGAATGTACGTCATGTGAAGCCTGTGTTTGCCTGTGTTTGCCTGAAAACATTTGTGTGGGCTGTAATATTTCTGGTTCATTTGATCATAAGTTGCAGGGCAGGAAGCTGCTGATGGTGAGTGATGTCATGCATTCTTTGTCCCAGATCTTCCATATAATTTGCATTTTTGGCTCTATATTTACAGAGATTCTTCTCTCACTGACACTCACTCAGATTGGGAGATCCCTGAAGAGACAGCTGGCAGCAGTGAGACTCACTCTCCGACATCTGACAGAAGGTAAGCGTCTGAGCTCTCCACTCTCTGGGGAGTAGTGTTGTGGGAGGTCCCTGAAGAGACAGCTGTGAGACTCACCCACCGACATCAGACAGAAGGTAAGCTTCTGAGGTCACCTCTCTCTGGGGAGTAGTGATGTGGGAGATCCCTGAAGAGACAGCTATGAGACTCACACTCCAACATCAGAAAGAAGGTAAGCGTCTGAGGTCACCACTCTCTGGGGAGTAGTGATGTGGGAGATCCCTGAAGAGACAGCTATGAGACTCACACTCCAACATCATAAAGAAGGTAAGCGTCTGAGGTCACCACTCTCTGGGGAGTAGTGTTATGGGAGGTCCCTGAAGAGACAGCTGTGAGACTCACCCTCCGACATCAGACAGAAGGTAAGCGTCTTAGGTCACCTCTCTTTGGGGAGTAGTGATGTGGGAGATCCCTGAAGAGACAGGTGGCAGCTGTGAGACTCACCCTCTGACATCAGACAGAAGGTAAGCGTCTGAGGTCACCACTCTCTGGGGAGTAGTGTTGTGGGAGGTCCCTGCAGAGACAGCTGGCAGCAGTGAGATCTGACACAGTCACTCACTCACTCAGACTGGGAGGTCCCTGAAGAGACAGCTGGCAGCAGTCAGACTCATCCTCCGACATCAGACAGAAGGTAAGCGTCTGAGGTCACCGTTCACTAGGGAGTACTGTTGTGGGAGGTCCCTGAAGAGACAGCTGGCAGCAGTGAGACCTGACACAGCCACTCACTCAGTGTGGGAGATCCCTGAAGAGACAGCTGGCAGCAGTGATACCTGACGCAGTCACTCACTGGGTGTGGGAGGTCTCTGAAGAGACAGCTGGCAGCAGTGAGACTCACCCTCCTACATCAGACAGAAGGTGAGCCTGAGGTCACCATTCTCTGGGGAGTAGTGTTGTGGGAGGTCCAGCCAATAGGCGGTTCTCATTCCTGAGGGTCATTGGCTGCAGCCTTGAGGTCCATAATAGGCTCCGTATGGCCAGATTACTGTTCCTCGCCTTAGCACTGTGATTGGTCAATGGAATGGTTGCTAATTTCACCCTCCTCTCTGACCCTTTGACCCTTGGCATGCATTGCCATGGCCAACACTTCATGTGCATGGCGGGGTGTCCTCACGTCCTCCCCCTCAGTGGAATGCCATAGTACTTGAGTAGGGGTGCGGAATTTAATAAAATATCTACTTGTCCATGGGGTAGGTTTCTTCATAAATCTACTTGTCCTGTAACAAAATCCACATGCCCCTTTGGTGGCATGTAGTGCAGCGAAGAATTATGGCAGCAATCTCATTATATAAGAGCTCTGATACAGCCTCCCTGATTATGCCAGGGCTCATACCATAGTAGTGTTTGAATACTTGCAATCCCCTTATATTGCCATGTTTCCGCAGATCTACATACTGGGACTGAAGGTAGTGGTAAGCAATAGTTCCAGGGTTGGAATGCCCTTGGAGTCTATGCAAACCTATTGAATTGCATGTTTTAAGGGTTTTCAACAACTCTTCTCTAATCTTTTCCTATCCTGAGAAATGTTGGAAATTAACTCCTCACAATGGCAGACTTAAACCTTCTTCCAGGGTTGGGAGAAAAGTGGTTGGAGGGAAAGTGAACTTGCAAACACTCACATTTTTCCATGAGCAAATCTACATGCATATTTGCTCATGCTAAAATGTAGTTCACAAATATTTTCTAGGAGTATTAATTCTTGTCCTACTTCTGTAAATTCTTGGGAATTTACGAAAGCAGTATAGTTGCAATTAATGCAAGGACATAGACCATTGGTGCTCTTTTGAGACTTTATTTAATAATTGGGCCCCTAATTTGGTCTGGCGTTGACCGTGACCTTTTGTGTTTATTAAAATTCTGTCTCTCTCTCGGTCTATCGGCTGGCTTCACTGTGAGTCACAGCATTCTGCTCTTTCACAAAGAGTATATCTGCACACAAAGTAGGTTTGTTCTGTGCCAGTAACTACTGTGGCAGTGTGTGCTTTTTGAAATTAAAAAAAAACATTTTTGCTTTTGCCAATGTTTTTTATAATGGTGAGCGCCCGGAAGCTACAGCACCAATAAGGTTTTTACAAAAAACCATGCCAAAACAAGTTACCCATTGACAAAACTGAAAAGGTGACCACCAATTTCAGACTTATTGGCTTTGCCAATGCCTGTTTATTTTTGTTTCCCATAATCTTATTTAAACTGGTTACGCGGATTTTCTATTATGAATATTTTTGGGAAATATTAGCACGCATCAGCACATGTTACTGAATGATGCTGCAAAGAAATGGTACCTGAAATTTTACAGTAGTTTAGCAAAATGTTTTTTCCTGCTTTCATTTTTTTATGAACATTTTATTTTGAAAGCAAAGAATCATCAATCCTTTCAAGCTTCTGCAAATATTTGCATCAAATCAGAGAGCCTTCTGGGAGCATTATACATAGCCTCATTATGCTAAACTTTGAAAACATTTGTACAGATTGTTATACTGGAACCACTGTCAGTAGTGCAGGCGGAGCTTAATACATTTACTTGGAGTGCTCACCATAATAATAAACGCTCTGCATGAATGAACCGTAAATATACGGTTGAACAGCATTAACATATGGACAAAAATATTACGTTACCTGCAGACAGTGCCCTTCCGTGATCCTTAATGTGGTACTGCAAACTGGCAGCCAAACAATCCTGCTCACAATGTACCTGCGTTGGCGCTAGGGGGCGCATTGTGCACCAGTGCTGGGAAAAGAGAGAAAAATGACTTTATATTGTTAAATACGGTGTATTCCTATCCCAAGGACAAAATACATATGAAAACATGTGCTGCGGGGTGTCCTCCCCCGCAGTGGTAGGCCATGGTACTTGAGTCATTAGCTGTCCATACTCACCACCCCAGAGTGACCCCACAGCTCTTCCGTCCCTTCCTGATGTGCATCATGGCCCCGTCGCATCCTGCTCTTCTCAGATGAGACTGAGGCCCGGGCACATGCATCATTTAAAATGTTTATTTTTATTTATTCATTCTAATTAATAAATTAAGATACAGAAAAAAGAACACCAGGGATTCGGAGAGGAGCAAAGACAGCGGCTCTTAAGGAAAAATGAATACATTGATAAATCCAACCAAATAATGTGTCCACCACGGTAGCAAAGATATGACTCAACTCGTACGCTTCTGAGTAAACATTCTGGGCCAGGAGAGACGTCTCTTAATTCCACTTGCAGTAGCTCTTAGAATCCCTTCCAGGGTCCTCCTCCCACAGCTCCATGGGGGGGTCAAAGGTGCCCAGCCTAGTGCAGGTGGAAAGGTGAAGAAGTAGAGGTGGAATGTTGGAGGGGTTGATAAACCTTGCACTCTAGGGTGTCTCGTACCCCAACAATCTAACAATATCACGCTACGATTAAGTGGTGTCCTACCAATGGTGAGGACAGCGCCTAGAAGTGACTGATGCCTAATGCAGCAAAGGGATTTCACTCATTCAGTGTTTGATCACCACAGACCGTAGGGACTTCACCCTTCCAGTGGTGTGTGTCCTACACAGCTTATTAACCGCACACTTTAAATGACCCACGTCCTCTGTCTCCCTATAACTTCCATCATTCACTGATTGGTGTCCCCTTGAGCCTCAGAACTTTACTCCTCAAGAGATCCATGCCCCCCCCACCCCCATCATAGGATCCCACCCTTTAAGTGACCCACAGGACAACCATCCTGGATACTCAAAACTTTGAGTGATTCGCTTTCCCCGGTAGTTCACGTTTCCAAAACTGGCCACTCCTTGGTCGCTGGACTCTACGACCACCGCAGGTCCTCCGCGTTCACTTCAATTCTTCTCATACCCCTCTCTCTCTACTTATTCCTCCTTACTACCCCCCAGAAACACTCGGGTAAGCTCCACTTATCTAATCACACCCCTTCAGTTTAAAGTGCAACAAATGCTAGTATTGATGCCCCCTACACATGGATTATACCATCTTCCTCCAATGGATCTAAACCTTTGAAAGAAGGCAGCAGACTCTCTCCCCCACCAATTCTCAAACCGAACCCCCATCCCTAGAGCCCCTGAAACCTTCTTAAGAAAGTTTTCTTCCATCCCTGAACTTGCCGTACCAGTTACCCACTTATGATCTTCTGCGAGCAAATACGATCGATCCATTCCATAGACCATCTCCCTGATCAGTCACTTTCCATCGAACAAAGACTAACTACTCACTGTCATTGAAAAGGATTTTCACATTCGAGTCTCAGAGTGAGATATTACTACAACCAGAAAATAAGGTACCCTGGGTGAGATATTTACTGGGTGTAAATACCTCCTATTCCAAAGTTGGAAATTAGCATACCTTGGCATGGTAATTCAAGCACCAAATTTCATATGTTTGCCTTTCTACTAGACCTTTTCTACTGATAAGCTTTGGCAAGTTTGACCAGGACCCCGTAAGTACCTTCGCAACATTCATAAGTGAAGAGCGCTGGCCATCAAAGCAAGACAACTTTCCACCAGTTCAGCAAGAGACAGATCACCTTGAAGGATCAGGAATCTGTTCTCTACAAAACATTGAGGGCCACATTTGTCATGTCGTTGCGTCACACTTGCACCACGCAACAGAGTGCAAGCGTGACACAACAAATAAACATGATTTATAAAGCCACGCAAGGCCGCCCTGGAACGGCCCAAAGTGGCTTGATACATCTGGAGTTACACAACACAGTGCAAATCACTGTATTGCGTTATTCTGCCCCAGAGAAGCGTTTCATGGGTGGAGCATGGGTGCTCCCACGTGACACCCATGGATTTTAACCCACTCCCAGATTTACCAGAAGCGGTAGACCTGGGAAGGGGCCAAAACTGCTACGCCGCCCCAGGTGAGGCGTAGCGAGCAGAAATAAGTTTGTTTCTCCTCCATTTTTCCTCTTTCTGTGTGTGCTGCACTCTGTGGCAGACATGGAAAGAGGAAAAGGAAAAGGCCTCAGGGGATGGTTCTTGTGCAGGAAGGTTGTTCTTCTTGCAGAAAAACAATGCTACTTCCAAAGCAGGCACCCTTGCACTAAGGTGCAAGGGTGCCGGTGTTGGTGCGAGGCGGCACATTTTGAACCGGTGCTGGGAAAAGAGGGAAAATGCACGACATATTGTTAAATACGGTGCATTCCTGCCCCTTCCCTGTCACGCCACGCACAGCACCATGCCTTTTCATTAATAGGCCCCTAAACCCTGATTGCTTTGATCACACCCTCTTTTTAGGTCTGGCCGTGGAGACCTATGGTGCAATGGGTCAGCGCACTTTACCCACGGGCTCCCTTCCCTTGGAGTGATTGCACAAAGACAGTGCACTTGTTTACATCTGTCTAAAATAGTTCCTTTCTCTTCAGTGACAAAGCTGGTTCAACGTGCGCTTCATGTTTAAATACTGGTTATTTATTTAGCCTGCACCTTGGGTGCCCAGTTAGAGGGTGATCTATGTTCCTTTGCTTCTTAAAACTGCTGAGCTAAAGAGCGTAACTGCTTGCAATCAGAGGGCCATATTCTGTGGTGATTTACTCGTGTCTCCATCACAAATAATAATCATAATAACATGCAGGCATAACTGAAAGGATTAATATTACCAAAATATGTCACTCCTAAAGAGGCCACCTCAGTAAATGTTACCTAATTTGTAAATAAAATGTATAAGCCTACAACAGTCACGTTAAAGTGGCCTTAGCTTTTTTTTAAATTGTTTGATTTTGTGGACTAAGCTTGAATTTAAAAAATACAACACAGCGGCAAAGGACAGATCTATTAGCTTTGCCAGTGCTTGTTTTCTGATTGTTGTTTCCTTCTATAACCATCGATTTTCTGTGCCTGTGTTTGGTTTACTCCATTTAGTGTTCAGTACAAATGATAAAGAAAGAAATAAAATACAAAGTGTTCTTTATAAATAGAATTATCCACTCGCCATCTCCGAGCCCCCGCTGGCTTGTCGGCTGCGCCCCAAATGTGCCGCTTGTCGCTGCCGTCGAGGACTGGTCTGCACGTGCCGACACCATGACATGTAGGGGTAAAACTGTCTCACGACAACCCCTGTTTGGTCACGGATCAGAAATCTGAGCAGGGGGTGTCTACCACTTCCGGTAATTACAGGGTGCATTAAATATCTCACCCTCTGTAAAACCTGCCAGAACCGAACAGGGAGAAGTGTGTGATACTTGTCAGACCATGTGGAGTTTGTGCATTAAACACCAAAATCTGCATATTGTTCCCCACAGGAAGAAGACGCCGATAGCAGAGCACCCCGAGAGCATCATGGGGTTCAGGGCACTCCTCACCCTTGGGTTCATGTTCACCATCTTGGAGAGCGCCAGCTCTGGACCCAGTGACGGCAACAGTAAGTGACCTGGTACAGGGGTCAAAGGCGGCGGGTGGCGGGGGCATGATCCGTGGGCGGGGGTCATGGTGGAGATTACGGGCAGCACGTTTCTAATGTAGCGTCACTGTGACGAGCAGTAGGAGAGCCCTACATAACAGGAGAAGCACTGGATGGAGTAAAGAGACACATCTGAATGAAATCCCTCTATTAAAAGCAATCATGACAAGATATGAATGTGGTAAATTGAATGTCCAGGGGCCAGGTCTATAAAACAGCTTGGATTTATTAAAGCTTATTTACAAGTTAAGTTCATTAGGAGAAGACAGGTAGATGGAATGTCGCCCCACCAGGAGCAGCCCCCCTGCCGCCCAGCCTGCATCTATCAACTGACACTTCACACCCAAGCCAGGCACTCAAGCATTCCGTGACGTCATCAGACATTCTAACACTCATCCTAGCTGACCAGCAGGGAAGACACAGCCAGAGAAGGGAATAGCACAAGTCAATTATAAAAATGACCCGGCACCCTTAATGCCCCAGAGGATGCTGACCTCAATGTATTGATTATGTAGGGTCTAATGGTTCATGGATTGAAACTCCTGTGGTTGTGGCCAATATTATCAGTGAAGGGTGGTCCAAGCAGGCACAGTTACCCCCGTTGGTACTATAAGGAATGTTATAGCACGAAGCACAAAGTTTTAAAGGCATAATGCCAGCGCCACCAGGAAGTCCCAGGGAGTTGGGGCCATATAGGTCCCAGGGAGTGGGGGCCATATAGTTCCCAGGTAATGGGGATAATATACGTCCCAGGGAGTGGGGGCTATATAGGTCCCAGTGAGTGGGGGCCATATAGGTCCCAGGGAGTGGGGGGCCATAGACGTCTCAGGGAGTGGGGGCCACATAGGTCCCAGGGAGTGGGGGCCATAGAGGTCCCTGGGAGTGAGGGCCATACACGTCTCAGGGAGTGGGGGCCACATAGGTCCCAGGAAATGGGGGCCATAGACGTCTCAGGGAGTGGGGGCCACATAGGTCCCAGGGAGTGGGAGCTATAGAGGTCCCAGAGAGTGGGGGTCATAGATGTTCCAGTGAGTGTGTGCCATTGAGGTCTCAGGATGTGGGGGCCATATAGGTCCCAGGGAGGAGGGCCATATAGGTCCCAGGGAGTGGGGGCCATATAAGTCCCTGAGAGTGGGGGCCATAGAGGTCCAAGGGAGTGGGGCCATATGGATCCCAGGGAGTGGGGGCCATTTAAGTGACCTGTATAGGTGTGAACGTCCTAGCACAAGTCATTTGCCCTCTTTGAATAAGTAACAGCATACAACTACCCCTTGATGGGCATTTTACCACCAGAGGTACAAAGGGCGCGGGTCGGTAAGAACAATTGTAAAGCACCAGGCCGGGTTTAGGGTCACTGATCTCTTTCAGGAAGATCTGCAGCTGGGGCCAGAGTGCTTACAAAGGTATTTCATGCATCCATAGCTAGCAATGTTATTCCCCATTTCTGGTGATCTGCGGCCCTGGTACCCATTTATAAGAAAGGGGACTGTAGTTGTCCTTCAACTAAGACCTATTTCCCTTTCAGATGGAGCAGGCAAAATTCTCAGCAAAATTGTATTAAATGGACTCCAAGGCAGGGGGGATGAGGACAATATTCTAACCAAGGTACAGGCTGGCTTTAGGTCAAGGGTCGGAACAATCCATCAAACCATCTGGTTTAACTTGAGATGCTACAAATATGCTGTAATAAAAATGCATCATGGTATCTAACCTTCATTGATTTGAAGTCAGCATTTGACCTTGTTGATCGTACAAGGTCATGGCAGTCGCTGGCGGCGCAGGGGGGGACAGTTTTAAGAGTGACAACGGCGACACAGGCAATAATACATATGGACCATCAGATGAATGTAATGAATCTTTCCCTATAGATTAAGGTGTACGGCAGGGATGTGTGCTAGCGTCTCTTCTTTTTAACCTCCATTTGTTTAGGTTCCTAAACACTAATGTTAATGAATATTGTTGATTTTTTCTTTTTGAAATACTACACATGTATTGTTTTGTCTTTCAACTCATTGCATAAACAACTATTTACCACTATTGACTTCTATGGTGTGTTCGGCTGCTCTCTTTTTTACATCAACTTTAACCCTGAATATTGCCATTGTGTAGGCTTTATTATTATAAATAAGTTTGTATTAGTCCACAGGAGCCATTGTTCTTTGGTTAAATACTTTTCACACCCTAGGCTCCTTGTGAGTAGGGTTCCCTTGTCCCTTGTTCTCGATGCAGAGCTCTGTAGCCAGCGCAGAGCGTTACGTGGAGCCGTTCGTGCTAATTTTTTGCGCTGGATTCTTGTCCCAGACAGTAAAATCATCACGAATGGCACCACGTGCTGCACAAGAGAGCCCTGCTTCTTTCTGCCGTTCGAGTAGATGTTCTACTCGAGCGGCACCTTCCTCAACATGAACGGAAGGTTTCTCAACGTGAGCGGTAGCAGCCATCTGTAAGTAAGTAAGAAAAAGTTTATATAGCGCTCGATTGCCGAGGCGTCTTGGCGCTAAGATAGCAAAGATATGGGAAAGCCCAGGAAGAGAAAGTTGTCACTTAGCAGGGAAAAACCAAGTCTTCAGACAGGCTCAAAAGTGTGTGTGGACCGATAGGGATCTGATATTAAGTGGTAACTCATTTCATAGTTTGGGAGCTAAATGAGGGAGACTTCAGCCACCCCATTTTGTCTTCTTGACTCTTTGGACCTTAGCCAGTGCTTGGCTTGATGTCCTCTGGAAGGACCCGGAGTGTACCACTGGAATAATTTGAGATATTCTGCGGGTCCTTCACCATGTAAGGTTTTATGAACCAAGCACAGAGCCTTGACTTCAGTTTGCTCTTTGACAGGGAGCCAATGAAGTTTTCTAATGGCCCCAGGTATATGGCTATATTTAGGAAGGTTCAGTAGAGTCCGGGCAGGTGCGTTCTCTAAGGATTGCAATTTGTACAATTGTCTCTTATCCGCCCCAAGATAAAGAGCAGTGCAGTAATCAACTCGAGACAGAACAAGTGCTATCACCACCGTTTTTCTGAACTCCATCGGGAAAAACGGTAAGATCTTCCACAAAGTTCTTAAAGTGGAGCAGCACGAGGAGGTAACCTGATTTATCTGTCCCATAAAGCTGAGCTGGGTGTCAAACACCACACCCAGGTTTCTCATTTTACTCACAGGGAGTGGACATGCTCCTGCCTCTGCCGGCCACCAGTCAGGGTTCCAGATGGGAGGACCGGAGCCGAACTCCATCACCTCCGTCTTCTGAGTATTCAATTTCAGATAGTTGAGGTTCATCCGTTGAATAATGTGGGTCAGACAGTTGTGAAACCTGGCTGAGGGCACATTTCCTAAAGAGGATATGGAAATTATGATTTGTGTGTCATTGGCGTATGACACAAGCGAAAAGCCATGGTGCTTAACCAGTTTCGCCAGTGGGGTTACATATATAATAAACAGTCTGGGTGAAAGCGCTGAGCCCTGAGGGACTCCGCACAGAAGGTGAAAATTGTCTGAATTAAGGTTATCCCAGCAGATCTTATGTTCTATCCCTGTTAGGAAGGAGGTAAGAAGGGCCAGAGTGGAATCCCGAATCCCGATTGCCCCCAGCCGTCACGTGAGAACGGAATGGTTCGCCATATCGAACATGACGGATAGATCCAACAGGATCAGGACCGCCAGGCCACCTCTGTCAATTTGCAATCGAAGTTCCTTCGTGGCCATGACTAGTGCGGACTCAGTCGAGTGGTTGGACCGAAAGCCATGTTGAGTGCTGTCTAGTATGTTATTAGAGTCAAGGTAGTCATTTAATTCTTTATTTAAGGCTTTCTCCAGGACCTTAGCTGCCAAAGGCAGGCAGGAAATAGGGCGGTAGTTGGTGACGTCATGGGGGTGCAAGGAGGGTTATGATAGGCCTAATGCAAGCCTTCTTCCACACTGACGGAAAGTCACCAGACTTTATGATGGTGTTTTGTAGAGGGGCAAGAGTCAGACTGATTAGGTTTGAGACACCATGAATAATGTCTCGGGGACATGGATCATCTGGAGAGCCAGACTTTATGGTCAGCAAAAGATTATTCACAGAATCAAGCGTAATAGGTGAGAAACTGACCAACGGATTGGAGATTGCTGGTCCTTTCTCCAGTTCATCAAGGGGTAAGGTTTGGGGGGCAGAGCCTGTCTCCTTTAGTACGGTGTAAATGGATTGAATTTTGGTTTGGCAGAGAGACGCCATATTGTCACATAGAATTTGATCAGGACTGAACTGATTTCCCTGTTGGAGTTTAGATAGTGCAGAGACTGTCTTAAAGAGCTCTTTAGTGGAGTTCTTAGACATTTCTATTTTATTGGTGTAGAATTCCTTCTTTGCCCTAATAATGGCAGCTTTGTATTCCGTTAGAGCCTGGTTATAGTGAGTTTTACCTTCCACGCTGTAGTCTATCCTCAAAACGTGTTCTAGGCGTCTGCACTTAGATTTCAGAGTATTTAACTCTGAACAATACCAGAGGGCGGTGGCTCTGTGCCTTTTTTGGTTGATTAATCTCATGGGGGCCACTTGATCTATAGCGGATCGAATCCAATAGTCATAGCAGGCTGGGATCGCATGTTAGCAGTGGTATATTGTTGCCTAACAGATTAGCTAGGGTGTCAGAGTTGATATTCCGCCAAGAGTGGAAATTGGTGGTGGGCGCTCTACTGGCGAGGATGGAGTCTGTGTAGCGGGTAAAGTGAAGAATATTGCCCTCATGGTCTGTTAATGTAAGTGGTAGAATCTTGTCAATTACAATGGAGGCCTGGTTGGTAAAAATGCCATCAAGTGTGTGGAGCGCTTTATGTGTGGGACCTTTGACTATCTGTGACAGGCCAAAACCTTCCAGGTTGTCAAGTAGTGTTTGTGCTTGCCAAGACTTGTTGGTGGTCCTGCCGGACACTAATCTTCCTGCACTCATCGACTGGCTTGGGATAGCTTGTGGAAGGCTCCTGTGCTCCTGCATCATCACCTGGTCTCCACAGCTGCTAGTTCAATCTCACCATGCTACAGCAAGGACTAGGACTGGTATTCTGCCTCCAGTGCCTCCTGGTCATCTCCGGGTGGCTTAGACTCTGTCACTCCTGTTTTCAGGTTCTTCTCATCTGGATTCCACATCCTGGTTCCACCGACCTGGTCCATGAGACTCTATAGCTGCTGATATTCCACGAACCTCCATTGGCATCTATGGGCGGTTACGACACCAGCTATGCAAGGGGTGGCTGTGGAGAGCAGCTAAGGCTTATTCAGGAAGAGGTACGCTTTCACACAAGAAAGAACCACACCAGGTGAGTATAAACACTATCACTAAGGGTTGCGTGGACTCAGTGCACAGTGTATCACCATAGGTGGACACTATATACTGAGCCAGCCTCCTGCAGCGTCTACCAGATTTCATCTTTCCATGTCAGTGAAACAGTCTGACTGTTAACTCTATGATTTGAAAGAGCAGGCAAGAAAATCAGTGCACTCTATAACAATCGTTGTTTACAACTGGGAAGAAGGAGTCAAGCTGATAAAGAACCTTCCCACAGTAGCGGCTGTCCTCCCTCACATTGGTAAAAAATACAGGACCAGAGGATTCCCCTTCATGTTTGATAGGACACCTTAAGCCTGACCCAGTGATGTCTCAGGCACACAACATAGTTCCAAGAACCCATCTACTCCTATTTCAGCGCCACCTGATTCAGTGATTTTAGGCTGTTATGACTGCCAAATGTGGTCTGACGTCGGCTCCATCATCGACCTCATCCTGGTAGGAAGCCAAGAAGGTCATACTGGAGGGCAAGCTCACTTGATCAGAAATCATGAATTGCGCCATGGGCATCACCACTACAAGCTTCTGTTGGAAGGCGGACCCTGGGGGAGTCGGAGTGACCACCCAGGGGGGCCCCCACACTGTACGAAGTAGCCGAGCGCTGCTGAGAAGCCTCCTAGGAAAGGTCCTTCTCCTATACCGTACCAGCACAGTAACACCACCACACAGGACTCGAGGCTGTTTATCACGATGAGCAATTCTTTATCAGCATTTAGGAGGTTACGGTTATCGATATATACAAGGGGGGATCGAGGGATCCGCAAGAGTCTCAAAGTCTTTGGTAGGGACGGGGTAGCGGGACAGTCTTTGGTAGTGGCGGGGTACGAGGGTACCTTAGGCCCAGTTCTTGTTCCTCAAGCTGGAGGGACTCCGTGTCCCGGAGGGGTCGAGCCGCGACGGCGTCAGCAGGGCTCTGGTGATCGGTTCGTGGAGCTTGAGCCGCGACTAGGTCAGCAGGGCTCTTCAGGTGGTTCAGTTCAGCTCGAGCCGCGACGACGTCAGCAGGGCTCTGGGGAGGCTTCAGCGAGGTTGGGCCGCGACGGCGTCAGCAGGGCCCCGATGTTCCGTGAGGTTCCTTGTCTCAATAAGGTGAAGCCGCGACGCAGTCAGCTGGGCTCGGGTTATAGGGTCAAGCAAAAGTTCTTCTCCGTAGGGTCAGCCGCGATTCCATCAGCAGGGCTCTTGACTCCGGGATACAACTGCCGTTCCCTTGCGGGGTTGCCCCAGATATAGGTCTGGAGCTCTTTGATGTCCGGACCCTCGCGCCTGGGGGGGGCGGAGAGGCCGGGCTGGGAGAGGCCAGACGCCCAGCGGGAGAGGCGCCAGGCCCGGGGAGGCCGGAGGATGATCGCACCTGGGTGTGGGGGGACGGTGGGGGTCCCATCGAAACTCTCCTCCTCCGGGAGAGGTGAAGTGGCCACGTGGTGCCCCCTGGCCCGATCTTGGTGCCTCGATGTCGGGGCTTCGCTGGGGCCGAGGCCGGGGGGAGCCGGGTTGCGTGGGCTGGTGCGTGGAGCAAGCATGGAGGGAACCCCGAAGAGATGAGGGGTTCCTGTGCGGCCTGGAAAAGGGGCCGCTGAGGCAGGTGTAGGCAAATAGATACAATCCAAGGGGGACCTCGAAGGAAGGAGAGGTCCCTGGTGGCCTGAAAGGGCGGCCCGTGTAGGCCGGTGCGGGGGGACGAGCACAAACCAAGAGGGTTAAGACCACGCCACGAGGCCGGGTCCAACAGGCGTCCCCCCCAGCCGAAGGCAGGGAGAGTCACCCATTTCCTTGGGGGTTCTCCTCGTCGAGGCGGAAGAAGCGGGACAGGCCGTCGGCGTTGGCGTGGTCACTGCCGGGCCGGTGTTCGACAGAAAAGTCCATCCCTTGCAGCGAGATGGACCATCGCAGCAGCTTGGGGCTCTCGCCCCTCATTTGCATTAACCACCGCAAGGGCCGGTGGTCGATCTGGACCCGGAAGTGGGTGCCGAAGAGATAGGGCCGGAGCTTTTTGAGGGCCCACACTACAGCGAAGGCCTCCCGCTCGATGGTGCTCCACCGCTGTTCCCGGGGCAGCAGCCGTCGGCTGATGAAGGCCACGGGTCTGTCGAGTCCCTCCGAATCTACCTGGGACAGGACGGCCCCAATTCCATATTCGGCGGCGTCCGTCTGCACCACGAACTCCTTGCTGTAGTCCGGGGCCTATAGCACGGGGGCCGTGCACATTGCCGTTTTGAGGGCCTCGAAGGCCGCCTGGCGGCGGGGGGTCCAGTGTACCTTCTTGGGCTGCTTTTTTGACGTGAGCTCTGTGAGGGGGCCGACAATGCTCCCATAGTCTCTGATGAATCGCCGGTAGTACCCGGTGAGGCCCAGGAAGGCCCGGACAGCTGTCTGGGTGGTGGGGGGTTCCCACGCATGGATGGCATCAACTTTCGGTTGGAGGGGAGCCACCTGGCCGCTCCCTACTTGATGGCCCAGATAGGTCACCGATCCTTGGCCTATCTGGCATTTGCTGGCCTTGATCGTGAGCCCGGCCCTTTGGAGGGCGGTCAGGACTGCTTTGAGGTGTCCCAGGTGCTCAACCCAGTGGCTGCTGTATACGGCAATGTCATCCAAATAAGCCGCGCTGAAGGCCTCTAGCCCGGCCAGGACCTTGTTCACTAGTCTCTGGAAGGTGGCCGGGGCGTTCTTCATGCCGAAGGGCATCACCCGAAAGTGGTAGTGCCCGTCAGGGGTGGAGAAAGCGGATCTTTCTTGGGCACCGGGGGTGAGCCGGATCTGCCAGTACCCGGCGGTGAGGTCAAAAGTGCTCAGGTAGCGGGCTGCCCCTAAGCGGTCGATGAGCTCGTCGGCCCGGGGAAGAGGATGGGCATCGGTCTTGGTAACGGTGTTCAGGGCCCGGTAGTCCACACAAAATCGTAGCTCCGGGGGGGTGCCTGGTGCGGCGGCTTTGGGCACCAGGACGACGGGACTGGCCCACGGGCTGTCGGAGGGCTCGATGACCCCGAGGGCCAGCATCTTCGTCACCTCAGCCTGGATGCAGGCCCGCACTCGGTCGGGTACTCTGTAGGCTCTGTGTCGCACGGGGGGACTGTCCCCAGTGTCGACATCGTGGACACACCATGAAGTCACCCCCGGAGTGAGGGAGAAGAGGGCCGCAAAGGGCTGCAACAGTTGCTGACAGTCGTGGTGCTGTTCCGGGGTCAGGGAGGGGGCGAGTTGGACGCTTTTGATGGTCCCGTCGTGGTCGCTGGTCCGCAGGTCGGATAGGGGCTCGGAGTCGCCTTCGCCCCCGTCGTCGGTCGCTAGCAGTAGGCTTAGCTCAGTCCGGGCAAAGTGGGGCTTGAGCCGGTTAGCGTGCAGAACCCGGAGGGGGTTCCGGGGAGACTCCATGTCGATCAGGTAGGTGACATGGCTCTTCTTTTCCACCACCTTGAAGGGCCCGGTCCATTTGTCCTGGAGGGCGCAGGGGTCAACCGGTGACATGACCCAGACCTGCTGGCCCGGTTCAAACTCGATGGTAGAGGCGTTTTGATCGTACCATCTTTTCATGTCCTCTTGGCTGGCCTCGAGGTTGGCTTCGGCCAGGGCTCGGAACCTTCGGGTCTGGTTGCGGAGGGTCAGGAGGTATCTGTAGACGTCGGGAGGGGCATCTCGGGGTTTCGTCTCCCAGCCTTCCTTGACCAGGCTGAGGGGTCCTCGGACGGGATGCCCGTACAACAATTCGAAGGGGCTGAACCCCAGGGACTTCTGCGGGACCTCCCGATAGGCAAACAGGAGGCACGGCAGCAGGACATCCCACCTCCGCCATAGGGGCTCTTCCAGGACCTTGATCATGCCTTTTAAGGTTCTGTTGAACCGCTCGACCAGTCCGTTCCCCTGAGGGTGGTATGGGGTGGTGAACTTGTACGTGACCCCGCACTGCTGCCACAGGGACCGCATGTATTTAGAGATGAAGTTCGTACCTCGGTCGCTCACCACTTCTCGGGGGAACCCCACTCTCGAGAAGATCCCCATTAAGGCCCGGCCCACTACGGGGGCAGTCACAGTTCGAAGCGGGATGGCCTCAGGGTACCTGGTTGCGTGGTCTACGAGGACCAGGATGAAGCGGTGACCCAGGGCGGTCTGGTCACCGTTGGCCTGCGAGGCCGCTTGTTGCCGGATTCCTTCAAGGGAGGGGCAGGTCTTCTGTTCCTGCAAGAACTGTTCTCTGGTGGGGCCCCCGTCGTGGCGCCATTGGGCAAGTTCCGGGAGTGTGCCGAGAGAGGCGATCTCGTCCGGGGGGGGGCACCGTGGATCTGGCATCGGTGCCCGCTTCTTCCTCGCTGGAGGCAGGTGGTGGCACGGGCCCCTCGGGTTCGACGGTGTCGGCGGCCATGGACGAACGGGGAGCCTGGGCGGCCATGGACCGGGTGGTGGCGCAGGCCCATTCGGGTAGTCCTAGCATTCGGAGATGCTCTCGCCGCTCCACTTGAGCCCAGGGGGAACTCTCAAGGTCGTTCCCCAGGAGGCAGTCCACCGGAGCGTCGTCGCGGACAGTCACCTTCAGTATGCCCGTCACCCCTCCCCATTCGAAGGGAATCTGTGCCATCTGGCACATGCTCTCGCTGTTGTCGGCCGTCCGGATGGGGCATAGCACATTTGGCAGGATCTGTTCGGGGGCCACCAGGTGGCAGCGGACAGCGGTGACACTGGCTCCGGTGTCACAGAGGGCTTCGGCCCGTCGTCCATTGATAGTGACCCACTGTTGGTACTTCTGGGTGTTGCTCGGGATGGGGGTTCGGGGCACCATTTCTCGGCTGCCCAGGCAGACCAGGGACATAGCCGCCGGCTCCCACTCAGTGGACCCCCCGCTGAGGGGTTCTTCCTCTTCCTCCCCTTCTCCCAGGGCGGCAGCCACTAGTTGTCGGGGCGGGGGCCCGCTGGTCCCACTTCGTCGGTTCATGGGGCAGGCAGGGTCGCTGGCATAGTGTCCTGTTTGTTGGCAGCCGTAGCAGGTTATCGTGGGCCAGGGTCCGGCTTTGGCTGGCGCCGTCCCTCTTCGAGCTAGGCTCGGGGAGGTGTGTTGCTGAGGCGGCCCTCGCGGCGGACTCTGGGGCGGCCCGGCTGGGATGTCCCGACTCCTGTTCGACCCTCCTCCCCCGCCGCGCTGGCGGGGGGGTCCGGTGGGGTTTCGCTGGTACTCCCCCATCGAGCTCCGGGGGACTCGGGTGTTGACCCATCGATCGGCCTCGGCGGCCAGCTTCCGCGGCTCGGTCAGCTTGCTGTCGAGGAGGTGTTGTCTTAGCTCCACGAAGCAGTTGTTGGAGAGGTGTTCCCAAATAATGAGGTCAACCAGCTGCCCGTAGGTGGCGACCTTGCTCCCCTTGATCCAACCTTCTAGGGCCCTGCTGAAAAAGTCAACATACTCTACCCACGTGGTACCGGGGATTTTCTTGCAGTCTCTGAACCGCTGGCGGTACATTTCCGCGGTTAGTCCATAGCGGATGAGCAGGGCCTCCTTCATATGGTCGTACGAGGTCATGACTTCTTCCGGGAGCTGTAGTAGGGTGTCTCGGCCCTCGCTAAGGAACCGACCCCATAGGCCGGCACCCCAATCCTTCCGGGGTACCCGATGGGAGGTCATGGCCACCTCGTACGCCTTAAACCACTGCTGGATGTCGTCGTTTTTATAGTACTCCTTGACGACATCTTTGGGAATATGGACCTTGGCCTCGGTGGGCGGCAGAGCGTCTCTATTGCTGGGGGTACCGGTCTCCCCCTTCTGGGCCTTGAGCTCGAGTTCTTTGAGGCCCCGCTCTTGTTCGAGGGTCAGCCTTTTCTCCTCCAGCTCTCGATGCCGCTTCTTCTCCTCTATCTCCTCTTGTAGCCGTAGCTGTTCTATGGCCAATTTATTTTCGGCCAGCAAGAGTTCGCTGTCCAGCCGAAGTCGTGCGAGCTCTAGCTCATGGGTCCGGACCTTCTCCCGCTCTCGTATTTCTTCCGCGGAGAGGCAGGTTTCCAGGCTGTTTCTCCCCCCGTTCGCGGGGGTCGGAGCTGGTGGCGTGGCTGCATTCAGGGGCAGGGGACCTTCGTTCTGGGGGGGACCCGCCTCGGACTCTATCCAGGTTCTCAGGGCTTCCTGCATCTCTTCCTTGATTCCTAGGCCGGTGGTCGCAATGCCCTTGTCCTTGCAGAACTGTTTTAACTCTTTGTGGGTGTACTCTTCCAATCGTTTTGGTTGGAACTCCATGGTCTCTGTTCGTCTGGATGGATAGCGAGTGGGTTACTTGCTTGTACGCTCTGCGTTCGGCTCGGATCCCGTCGCTGGCCACCAAATGTTGGAAGGCGGACCCTGGGGGAGTCGGAGTAACCACCCAAGGGGGCCCCCACACTGTACGAAGTAGCCGAGCGCTGCTGAGAAGCCTCCTAGGAGAGGTCCTTCTCCTATACCGTACCAGCACAGTAACACCACCACACAGGACTCGAGGCTGTTTATCACGATGAGCAATTCTTTATCAGCATTTAGGAGGTTACGGTTATCGATATATATAAGGGGGGATCGAGGGATCCGCAAGAGTCTCAAAGTCTTTGGTAGGGACGGGGTAGCGGGACAGTCTTTGGTAGTGGCGGGGTACGAGGGTACCTTAGGCCCAGTTCTTGTTCCTCAAGCTGGAGGGACTCCATGTCCCGGAGGGGTCGAGCCGCGACGGCGTCAGCAGGGCTCTGGTGATCAGTTCGTGGAGCTTGAGCCGCGACTAGGTCAGCAGGGCTCTTCAGGTGGTTCAGTTCAGCTCGAGCCGCGACGACGTCAGCAGGGCTCTGGGGGAGGCTTCAGCGAGGTTGGGCCGCGACGGCGTCAGCAGGGCCCCGATGTTCCGTGAGGTTCCTTGTCTCAATAAGGTGGAGCCGCGACGCAGTCAGCTGGGCTCGGGTTATAGGGTCAAGCAAGAGTTCTTCTCCGTAGGGTCAGCCGCGATTCCATCAGCAGGGCTCTTGACTCCGGGATACAACTGCCGTTCCCTTGCGGGGTTGCCCCAGATATAGGTCTGGACCTCGAAGGAAGGAGAGGTCCCTGGTGGCCTGAAAGGGCGGCCCGTGTAGGCCGGTGCGGGGGGACGAGCACAAACCAAGAGGGTTAAGACCACGCCACGAGGCCGGGTCCAACAGCTTCCATCAACTAGTCGGAGCAGCTGTGTTAAGAAGCCAAGGATGGTGACGATGCTCATCTTGCCATTAAAACAGACACTGATACCTCCAAATCCCTCGGCACCCTGCAATGTTGCAATGTGCCCTTTCGAAGAGCGTGTGGCCGTGGCTTCTCTTCCTAAGGGGTGGATTCCATTGCTCCCAGCAATACCCTTGCTTCCAGTCCCAATATAGGCAGGGGTATCACCACCAGTCATACCATCAATCCTCCACGGCGGGTTTCACCAAGCAAAGGCCTCGTAGAAGACCATCACCTCAGAGCCGTAACACTGGCTGCAAACAGTGACATTGTTCGTGTACTAGCTATTATGCCACTTTCTCACCCCCTAGGTGCGAACATATCCATTTACCTCCATCTTTGGCATTACCTCAGACAGATGGGTATTGGACCTAGTTACCTATGGCCGTACCCTGGAGTTAACGGAAAAAACACCACCACTCCACCAAGGGTAGCGCACCTCTCCTTGTCTTCACTTACTACGGTAGGAAGCTTTCTTAATGCTTGGCAAGGGAGCAATAGAGAAAGTCCTGGTTACTCAAAAAGGTAAAGGATTAAACTCCTGTTTTTTCGTTATGGGCGTGAAATCAGGAGATTGTAGATCTATCCTAGATCTCAGGAAGCTCAACAAAAACCTCTTCAAGCAATCCTTCCGGATGATAACACTCTCTGACATTCTTCATCGTCTCAACAGCAAAGATTTCATGACTTCTCTAGACCTGGAAGACGCTTACTCCCAAATTCCCATCCATCCCAAACACCGCAAATATCTTCCATTCATTTCAACCCATTACCAATTCAAGGTCCTTCCCTTCGGCCTCAACTCCGCCCTTCATATATTGACCAAGTGCATGGCCCCGGTAGCAGCTGCACTCAGGAAACAAGGTCTTCATGTATTCCCTTACCTTAGCAGCACTCAGGACACAAGGTACCTTAGCAGCACTCAGGAAACATGGTCATAAGGTGTTCTCTTACCTTAGCAGCACTCAGGAAACAAGGTCATCAGGTGTTCTCTTACCTTAGCAGCACTCAGGAAACAAGGTCATCAGGTGTTTCCTTACCTTAGCAGCACTCAGGAGACAAGGTACCTTAGCAGCACTCAGGAAACAAGGTCATCAGGTGTTCTCTTACCTTAGCAGCACTCAGGAAACAAGGTCATCAGGTGTTCTCTTACCTTAGCAGCACTCAGGAAACAAGGTCATCAGGTGTTCCCTTACCTTAGCAGCACTCAGGAAACAAGGTACCTTAGCAGCACTCAGGAAACAAGGTCATCAGGTGTTCCCTTACCTTAGCAGCACTCAGGAAACAAGGTACCTTAGCCACACTCAGGAAACAAGGTCATCAGGTGTTCCCTTACCTTAGCAGCACTCAGGAAACAAGGTACCTTAGCAGCACTCAGGAAACAAGGTCATCACGTATTCCCTTACCTAGACGACTGGCTGCTCACAGCTACTCCCCAGCGCTGCCAGAGCGAAGAAGCCTGTCTCTCACTGTTTCTCAAACTGGGCCTTCCTCTCCCAGGACAGACAGGGAGGCTAGTGCACTTGGCTCAAAAAATTGCTAGAAAAAAGGAAGTTTCTTTGAGACTGTTTAAGTCGCTCTTAGGTCTGAGCTTTTCCACAATAAACTAATATCCCTTACCTTACCAGCACTCAGGAAACAAGGTACCTTAGCAGCACTCAGGAAGCAAGGTACCTTAGCAGCACTCAGGATGCAAGGTCATCAGTGTTAGAAGTTGGCCTGATGTATGCTGTCCACTAGTTCCAGTGGGCACCTTGTATCAGTCCAAACAACCCCTTATGGTGATAGGTTAAAGACAACCTTATGTGAAAGCTATCCTAGTGGTAGCTATGGAGAGCAGCCTTCAGGCTAAGTCATGAAGGAATGTAAAGCAGCTTGTTTTACCAGTCTATAATCTCTTGAATGATCAAATGAAAGGACAACCACACCGGGTATATATTCAAAATATATGTATTTAAGGTTAAACACACCCCTCTAGTCTCTTTATGAGACTAGAGTTCGAAGTACTAAAGTTACAAGTGATCAAGCAACAGTAAAAGCACAAATACACGTTTGGGCCCTAGGGGCGTACCAAACCCTATAATAAAAAAGTGGTCTAAGGACCACGACTGAAATAGGCACTAGGCCTATTGCCTCTGGAATCGCTGGGACCCCAAGGAACAACCCAAAGTAGGGACACAGGGGACCAATGGGAGCTGTATGCAGTGTGGAAACACAACCGCGGGTTCCTATTATCTTCTATGGGCAATGTCTCGGCTGGAATTTTAAAGATTAGGGACACTTCTAATCGAGTCTGGACCGTACCCTTTTGGACTTAAGAAGTTCTAGGGCTAGCACACACGAGAGCACCAGAGTACTCGAGTTACCTCCCCCAGGGAAGTCTTTTGGTGTCGGGTCGCATAGTCCATTTCAATGGAAGCCTGCTAAGAACTGCTGCTGCCGTGAAGAGGAGAAGTGTCCGCAGAGATCCAAGCCTGGATCTGGGATGTAAGGAACCTGAAAGCAGAGGGGACAGAGTCTGGGTCACTTGCCAGTGAACTAGGGCAGGATGGACCAATGCCCACAGATGTCGGGTGCTTCAGGTGAGTTGATGGGCGCCTTGACTCTTCAGCCACGAGGTCCAGGAGGTGTCGACGAAGTCCACGAGCCGGATTCGACCTGTCTCATGAAGTCTGTCGAGTTCTGCGGTGTCGGAGACCAGAATGGACCCAACAAGCCTTGGCAACGGCAAGTCACAGGAATGTAGAGAAAGGACTGCGGTGCAGACCAGCAAGGTCTGAGGGACTCACTCACCAAGGGTAAGTCAGGGCACATCTGGAACAACCAGGGAAGCCCAATTAGAAAAGGAGTTGCCTTCGTGGGGACATGCTAGCCAACGGGCTACTGATCGCGACGGAGCCTCGAGCGATTGCACTTGAAGCCTGCCCACGGGTCACTCGTGGAGTGGAGGCCAACAATCTTTGGTGCAGGAAGTGCTCAAGGCTGGGGCTACTCGAAGCCCAAAGCACAAATTCGAGGATGACCAGGAAGGTAGTGTTGCTGCAAAAGTTCACGGTGTCCAGGGGTCACGGTTCCACGTAACCCACGATAGCCACAGGCCTCAGCTTTGCTGTGGACTCAGGGTAGCCTCGGGGAAGTCTGGAAATCCACCTCTGGAGATGCAGAGACTTCGGCGTCTGGCGGGAGCTTCAGAATTGCAGACCGGTCAGTTGCTTCTTTGGTGCCTGCCAAGCAGGGGAGTCACTCCTTGACCCCAAGGGAGATTTCTTCCGTCTTCTAGTCGTGATAGAAAGTCAAAGGTCCAGGATATATGTTGCAAAGGTTCGTCCAGGGCAATCTAAAGTCCTAGGGACTGGGTTCCTATACTTATACTAAGTTTAGGGGATGGACTAACCTATGGGTGGGCCTGGGGTGGGGGTGGTTACACCCCTTCCCCTTTGTCCAGTTTTGCGCCAGAGCAAGGGCTGAGTGCCCCTGAAACTGGTTTGAACTGGGCTATGCACAGGGACACCTTGTGTGCCCCAGGCAGTGTCTCAAAAGCATTCTCTGAATGCACCCACCCTGCCCCAGTGCACATCTGCCTGTCTGGGGAGGTGGTTACACCTCCCTGTGACAGGGAACGTATTGTCCAGGCCTCCCCTGCCAGAGTTTCCCTCAGCAGCAGGAGGCCAGATCCCTGTCTGTGGCAGTGGCATCCATTTTGTGATGCCAGGGCTTTGGAAAGCTTTTACCGGGTTTAGCCAGTGTGAACATGTCTCTCCCTCTAGAAGGGAGAAACGCTACCCCCGCCGCCAGGACTGGCGGGAGGGTAGTATTCCAAAGCGTTTGACACCAACATGACCTGTTTTGATGCAGCAATTCCAAAGTTAGCATTTACGGCGAGGTTATAATGCACTTAAGAGTATATGGTATGGCTGTATCACAGAAAAGCCATAAGGAAGTATTTCCGAATGCTGAAGAGGGGCTCAGCTCATGCTTGGGCACCCTCTCACATAAAACCAAGCACTCTGCCTTCATGATCGTCAAGGCCTGCTATAGGAGTGGCTTATAGGTTTATATGTGTCTGTATAAGGTAGTGATATAGGTAGCCTATACCACAATAAGGGGTGCAAGCACACCCTTACCCAGGCTGCAGTAGCAGACCTGTGGTGTCATTTTGGAGGGCTTCCCAGTGGTGGCATAATACATGCTGCAGCCCCTGGTAGGCCTCTGAGGTACCCATGCCCTAGGTACATAGTATACCATATACTAGGGGCTTATACGGCACACCAGAATCCAATTAGATATGTACCTAATGTACATGGAAACCATTTTAGAGAGGAAGCAGCTAGGCTGTGGTCCTGATTAGCAGGGCCAGAGCCAGACTAAGGTTGAAAAACAGTGAAACACCAGAAAAAAGTGGGGGTACCCATGTGAAGCAGATCCTACTCTCCTACACAACCCCCCCCCCCCCAATGCAGGGACATTAAACTAACCTTGACCAGTTGAGTCTTCATGTCCTAAGTGGAAATACCTAGAGAGTCCATCTGCATTGGCATGGTTACTCCCAGGTCTATGTTCCACTGTAAAGTCCATCCCCTGTACGGAAATGGATCACCTAAGCAGTTTGGGGTTTTCACCCTTCATTTGTTTTAGCCATAAGAGGGGCTTATGGTCTGTCTGAACAAGGAAGTGGGTACCAAACAAGTATGGCCTCAACTTCTTCAGGGCCCAAGGGACTTCAGGGCCCAAACCACAGCAAAGGCCTCCCTCTCAATGGCTGACCAACGTTTCTCTCTAGGGGTCAGCCTTCTGCTTATGAAAGCTTCATTCAATTGTGACAGTACAGCCCCTACCCCCAATTCAGATGCATCTGTTTGGACAATGAACTCCTTGGAGTAGTCAGGACTCTGCAGAATGGGAGCAGTACACATGGCCTGCTTCAGGTCATCAAATGCCTTTTGACAGCTAGCTGTCTACTGAACCTTTTTGGGCATTTTCTTAGAAGTTAAGTCATTCAAGGGTGTCACTATTGATCCATACCCTTTGACAAATCTCCTACAGTACCCAGTCAGGCCTAAGAAGGCTCCCACCTGAGTCTGGGTAGTTGGAGCAGTCCATTCCAGTATGGTCTGGATCTTGCTCTGCAATGGTTGAACCTGGCCTCCACCTACAAAGTGGCCCAGGTACACAACCTGACTTTGCCCTATCTGGCACTTAGTAGCCTTGATAGTTAGGCCTGCCTTTTGCAGGGCCTCCAAAACATTCCTTAGGTGGACCAGGTGATTCTCCCAGGTGGAGCTAAAGACAGCAAAATCATCTAGATATGCTAAACTAAAGGCTTCCAGGCCTGTGAGAACTGTATTCACCAACCTTTGGAAAGTGGCAGGTGCATTCTTCAAACCAAAGGTCATAACCACAAATTGATAGTGCCCACTAGGGGTAGAAAATGCTGTCTTTGGCTTTGCATCATCAGCTAGTCTGATCTGCCAGTAGCCAGCTGTCAAGTCAAATGTGCTAAGGTACTTGGCTGAGGCCAAAGTATCTATAAGCTCATCTGCCCTTGGTATTGGATGGGCATCAGTCCTAGAGACTGCATTGAGACCCCTGTAGTCCACACAAAACCTCATCTCTCTTTTCCCACCACTGGTGTGAGGTTTTGGCACAAGGACCACTGGACTAGCCCAAGGGCTATCTGAGGGTTCAATCACACCCAAATCCAACATTTTCTGGACTTCTGTCCTGATATAGTCCCTGACATGGTCAGGTTGAGTATAAATCTTATTTTTAATAGGCAGACTGTCCCCAGTGTCCACTTCATGAGTGCACCAGGGGGTCTGACTTAGAGTCAGTGAAAACATGTGTCTGAACTGATTGAGAACTTGTCTGCAATCAGTTTGCTGCTGGGCAGTGAGGCTGCCTGCCAAGGCTACACCATCTACTGACCCTTCAGCAGGGTTCTGTGAGATGCGGTCAGGGAGTGGGTCACTCTCTTCCTCCTGTCCCTCATCAGTTGACATGAGCAAGCCCATGTCAGCCCTGTCCACATATGGCTTTAGCCTGTTGACATGGAGAACCCTATGGGGACTCCTAGGGGTTCCAAGGTCTACCAAGTAGATAACCTCCCCTTTCTGTTCAACAATAGTGTGGGGTCCACTGCATTTGTCCTGGAGAGCTGCTGGGGCCACAGGCTCCAACACCCACACTTTCTGTCCTGGCTGATAAACAGTCAGCACAGCCTTTTGGTCATGCCAGGCTTTTTGCAGTTCCTGGCTAGCCTCAGGGTTTTTGTTTGCCTTTTTCATGTACTCAGCCATCCGGGAGCAGAGACCAAGTACATAGTCCACTATGTCTTGCTTTGGGGGCTTGAGAGGTAACTCCCATCCTTCCTTCACCAAACACAATGGACTCCTGACAGGGTGACCAAACAGAAGTTCAAAGGGGCTGTAGCCAACCCCATTCTGAGGCACCTACCTGTATGCAAATAAAAGGCAGGGCAAGAGCAGGTCCCATTTTCGCCTAAGCTCTTCTGGGAGTCCTTTGATCATGCCCTTTAAGGTTTTGTTGAACCTTTCAACTAAACCATTGCATTGTGGGTGATAGGGTGTGGTGAATGTGTAATTCACTTCACACTCCTTCCACATTGCAGTTAAGTAACTTGACATAAAGTTTGCAACTCTGTCAGATACTACCTCCTTTGGAAAACCTACTCTTGAGAACACACTCAAGAGAGCTCTTGCCACTACAGGTGCTGTGGTGGTCCTTAGGGGAATAGCTTCTGGACACCTGGTGGCATGATCTACTACCACCAGTATAAATCTGTGCTCAGATATTGTTTGAGGATCCATGGGACCAACAATGTCAATCCCAACCCTCTCAAAGGGAACCCCCACCACAGGTAGTGGTATCAGGGGGGCCTTTGTAGTGCCACCTGCGTTGCCACTGGCTTGGCACGTTACACAGGAGCAACAAAACTCCTTTGTGTCTTCAGACGTGTGGCCAGTGAAAGTGAGGAACAATTCTGTCCCAAGTCTTGTTCTGGCCTAAGTGTAATGCTAGGGGAATATCATGGGCTAGTGTCAATAGGAAACCCCTAAACTTCAGAGGTATAACCAACCTCCTGGATGCACCAGACTTGGGGTCTCTACTCTCTGAGTATAGGAGTCCATCATCCCAATAAACTTTATGGGTGCCACTAGCATTCCCAGCAGCCTCATCAGCAGCTTGCTGTCTGAGGGTTTCAAGAGAGAAGCAAATGTTCTGCTCCTAGCTCAGATCAGACCTGGAAGGGCCCCCTGTCCCCAGTAACTCAACCTGGTCAGGTTCAAGCTCCTCTGGGGCAGTTTCTTCTGCAGGCTCAAGATCATCTCCCTGAGGAGACTGATCAGTATCCTGAGACAGGGGGAAAGGCTCTGCCTTAACCCTATTGCTCCTCCTCTTGTGAGGCACCTGGTCCATTATTCCAGAATCCAGGGCCTGTCCAGCTTTTGACATTTTTGTCACCTAGTCACAGCAAAGACATGTGCAGGGATCCCTAACATTTCTGCATGAGTCATGAGCTCCACTTCAGCCCAAGCTGAAGTTTCCAGATCATTGCCAAGTAAGCACTGTACTGGTAGGTCTGCACTTACCACAGCCTTCTTAAGGCCAGTTACCCCTCCCCAGGAGAAGTTAAAAACTGCCAGAGAATGGTCTGGTCTGACGTTGCTAGCATTGGTCACTTGGTACATTTCACCAAGTATATTCTGCCCAGGATCCACAAGATGTTTTGTCACCATGGTGACACTTGCTCCTGTGTCCCTGAATGCCCAAGCTTCTACTCCATTAAGCAAAGGCTGCTGTCTGTATTTGCCCAGGTTACTGGGGCTCACAAAGGGGGACATATCCATGCCCCCATCACTAACAAGCACAGCCTGAGTTGGTACTCTGACTAGGCCAGAGTCCATCTCAGAACCCAGGGTCAACCCTACTACACCCTTATTCTGTGTATTCCCACCACCAATCGTGACTGTACTAGGGGGAACAGGTGTATTAGGGGCATTGGTGGTGGATGGAGTATTTTCTTTAGCCTTGGTGCAGGCACTGGTCCAGTGAGGTTTCTGCTTACAGATTTTGCACCAGGGCTTCTTTTGGCCTTTCCCTTTGTTAGCATGTGAATCCCCCCTGAAGAAGATTTTTGGGGCCCTTGTGAAGACTTCTGGTATTTGCCCTTGTCCCCACCCTTATCAGAGTTGTTTGGAATCTTGCTTCTTAGGGTCACCACCTTGGTTCTGTACTTTCTGCCTCACCCCGGTTCTGACCCATTTGTCTGCCTTCCTTCCCAATTCTTGGGGAGAGGTCAGATCTGAGTCTACCAGGTACTGGTGCAACAGCTGATTTTGACAGTTATTAAGAATCTACTCCCTCATTATCAGATTATACAATCCTTTCAAGTCATACACTTTACTGCCCAATAACCAACCTTCCAGATCCTTAGCAGCACAGTCAACAAAGTCAACCCAGTCCTGATTTTGTGCCTTTTGGGTATCTCTGAACTTTAACCTGTATTGTTCAGTGGTTAGGCCAAACCCACTATCAGAGCACTTTTCAAGACTTTGTAATCATCAGCATCCTCTTCTCTTACAGTGAGGAGCTTGTCTCTACCTTTGTCTGCACTGACTTTGAGGGACCTTCTGTACTTTACAGGCCCTCTCCAAGGCAGTTATCCATTTGTGGATGTCATCCCCACTCTGTTAGGGAGGGACAATCTTACTTAGGTTTCTATGGTCATAAGAACTCTCCCTATCTCTAGGGAAATTGCTGCCACCAAGGGACTCTAGTCCCTCCTTTTTAATAGCTCTGTAGAGCTCTAGGGCTTCCCTATCTAGGGCCATCTGCTGCTTTCTGAGGTTGAACTTGTCTTGCTCATACTTCAGCAGTCTCTCTCTCTCCTCTCCTGGGAGGTTTCCCTCCCTCTGTGAGAAGAAACAGAGGTCCCAATAGAGGAGTTAGACTGAATAGATCCCCTTGACAGAGAGCTATCCCTTCTAGCCCGGTTTTCAGGCCTAGCAGGAGGAATGAAGGAAGTGGCATTATTGTCATCATCCTCATCCTCATCCTGATGGTCTGTGTTCACCAGAGTCTGGTCATTGTCACCAGTCTGGTCAGCATTAGAGTTAGGGTCAGGGGAGTTTCCACCCCTGAACCCACCCTCAGGTGCTTCCCCACCCACACTGTCTCCATCTACAGGCCCGCTAGGACTTGTGATATCATACAGTTTCAGTATCTTTCTGAGATGCTGGGTGGATGGACTTTTGCCTGTCTTCAGCTTCCTAATGGTACATAGGGACCTAAGCTGTGCAAAGGAGAGATCCTCATATTTATAGGGCAGGAGCTCACTGGTTCCAGGTAGGGACTCAGTGGTTCCTGGCTGGTTAGACATTACTAATGTGGTGTGGTGTATTGCACTACCTACACTAGTGTGGCCTACTAAACTCTCTTGAGTTGTAGAAAGGGTGTGCTATCTCTTAACACACAACTCTAAGTTCAGTAAAACTTACTGTAGTTAAACATGATATTATATGTACCTCAGGTACCTTTAGTGGTTTTCAGTTGATCAATTCAATTGAGATTATCTGGTAAAACAATAGCAAGCTGGAATCCAACACGCTGCACACCAATGTGAGAAGGTGGCCTGATATATGCTGTCCACTAGTTCTAGTGGGCACCTTGTATCAGTCCAAACAATCCCTTATGGTGAATGGTTAAAGACAACCTTATGTGAAAGCTATCCTAGTGGTAGCTATGGAGAGCAGCCTTCAGGCTAAGTCTTGAAGGAATGTAAAGCAGCTTGTTTTACCAGTCTATAATCTCTTGAATGATCAAATGAAAGGACAGCCACACCAGGTATATATTCAAAATATATGTATTTAAGGTTAAACACACCCCTCTAGTCTCTTTATGAGACTGAAGTTTGAAGTACTAAAGTTACAAGTGATCAAGCATCAGTAAAAGCACAAATACACGTTTGGGCCCTAGGGGCACACCAAACCATATACTAAAAAAGTGGTATAAGGACCACGACTGAAATAGGCACTAGGCCTATTGCCTCTAGAATCGCTGGGACCCCAAGGAACCACCCAAGGTAGGGACACAGGGGACCCACGGGAGCTGTATGCAGTGTGGAAACACAACCGCGGGTTCCTATTATCTTCTATGGGTAATGTCGCGGTTGGAATTTTAAAGATTAGGGACACTTCTAATCGAGTCTGGACCGAACCCTTTTGGACTGAAGAAGTTGTAGGGCTAGCACCCACAAAAGCACCGGAGTACTCAAGTTACCTCACCCAGGGACGCCGGTTGCATAGGTGTCTTTTGGTGTCGGGTCGCATCGTCGATTTCAATGAAGCCTGCAAAGAACTGCTGCTGCCGTGAAGAGGAGAAGTGTCCGCAGAGATCCAAGCCTGGATCTGGGATGTAAGGAACCTGAAAGCAGAGGGGACAGAGTCTGGGTCACTTGCCAGTGACCTAGGGCAGGATGGACCAATGCCCACAGATGTCGGATGCTTCAGGTAAGTTGATGGGTGCCTTGACTCTTGAGCCACGAGGTTCAGGAGGCGTCGACGAAGTCCACTAGCCGGATTCGAGCTGACCCACAAAGTCTGTCGAGTACTGCGGTGTTGGCGACCAGAAAGGACCCAACAAGCCTTGGCAACGGCAAGTCACAGGAATGCAGAGAAAGGACTGCGGTGCAGACCAGCAGGGTCGGAGGGACTCTCCCAGTGAAGGTAAGTTAGGGCACATCTGGAGCAACCAGGGAAGCCAAATTAGAAAAGGAGTTGCCTTTATGGGGACCTGCTAGCCAACGGGCTAGTGATCATGAAGGAGCCTCGAGCGATCGCATTTGAAGCTGGCCCACGGGTCACTCGTGGAGTGGAGGCCAACAATCTTCGGTGTAGAAGGTGTTCAAGGCTGGGGCTACTCGGAGCCTAAAGCACAACTTTGAGGATGACCAGGAAGGTAGTGTTGCTGCAAAAGTTTATGGTGTCCAGGGGTCACGGTTCCACGTCACCCACGATAGCCACGGGCCTCAGCTTTGCTGTGGACTCAGGGTATCCTTGGGGATGTCTGGAAATTCACCTTTGGGGATGCAGAGACTTTGGCGTCCGTCGGGAGCTTCAGAATTGCATACCGGTCAGTTGCTTCTTTGGTGCCTGCCAAGCAGGGGAGTCACTCCTGGACCCCAAGGGAGATTTCTTCCATCTTCTAGTCGTGATAGAAAGTCGAAGGTCCAGGATATATGTTGCAGAGGTTCGTCCAGGGTTATCTAAAGTCCTGGGGATTGGGTTCCTATACTTATACAAAGTTTAGGGGATGGACTAACTCTAAGGCCCCACCTATGGGTGGACCTGGGATGGGGGTGGTTACACCCCTTCCCCTTTGTCCAGTTTTGCACCAGAGCAGGGGCTGAGTGCCCCTGCAACCAGTTTGAACTGGGCTATGCACAGGGACACCTTGTGTGCCCCAGGCAGTGTCTCAAAAGCATTTTCTGAATGCACCCACCCTGCCCCAATACACATCTGCCTGTCTGGGAAGGTGGTTACACCTCCCTGTGACAAGAAACCTATTGTCCAGGCCTCCCCTGCCGGAGTTTCCCTCAGCAGCAGGAGGCCAGACCCGTGTCTGTGGCAGTGGCATCCATTTTGTGATGCCAGGGCTTTGGAAAGTTTTAACCGGGTTTAGCCAGTGTGAACATGTCTCTCCCTCTAGAAGGGTGGAATGCTACCCCCGCCGTAAGGACTGGCGGGGGGGGGGGGGGTAGTATTCCAAAGAGTTTGACACCAAACACGACATGTTTTGAGGCAGCCATTCCAAAGTTAGCATTTACCGCGAGGGTATAATGCATTTAAGAGTATATAGTATGGCTGTATTACAGAACAGCCATAAGGAAGTATTTCCGAATGCTGCAGAGGAGTTCAGCTCACGCTTGGGCACCCTCTCACATAAAACCAAGCACTCTGCCTTCAGAATTGTCAAGGCCTGCCATAGGAGTGGCTTATAGGTTTATATGTGTCTGCATAAGGTAGTGATATAGGTAGCCTATACCACTGTAAGGGGTGCAAGCACACCCTTACCCAGGTTGCAGTAGCAGACGTGTGGTGTCATTTTGGAGT
Organism: Triturus cristatus; assembly: GCF_964204655.1. NCBI lineage: Eukaryota > Metazoa > Chordata > Amphibia > Caudata > Salamandridae > Triturus > Triturus cristatus. Next base: position 1,245,844,539 of record NC_140582.1, on the reverse strand, counting down.
GCTTCCCAGAGGTGGCATAATACATGCTTCAGTCCCTGGTAGGCCTCTGAGGTACCTAGGCCCTAGTTACACAGTATACCATATATTAGGGGCTTATAATGCACTCCAGAATCCAATTAGAAATTTACCTAATGTACATACAAACCATTTTAGAGAGGAAGCAGCTAGGCTGCGGTCCTGATTAGCAGAGCCACAGCCAGACTAAGGTCGAAAAACAGCGAAACACCAACAAAAAGTGGGGGTACCCATGTGAAGCAGATCCTACTCTCCTACAATCAGGGTTTCCCTTACCTTATCAACACTCAGGAAAGAAGGTCATCAGGTGTTCCCTTACCTAGACGACTGGCTGCTAAAAGGTTTAGGCCTGTGGCCAGCTGCCAGAGCGACAATAGCCTTTCTCTATCTTTTTCTCACACAGGGCCTTAATGCAAATTGCGAAGGTCCTCCACCAATCCCAATCAGACTATGCCATTTCGCGGAGGTGATCTAGACAAGATACAGAACAAGGCCTTCCTCTCCCAGGACAGACAAGGGAGGCTAGTGTCCTTGGCTCAAAAAATTGCTCGAATAAAGGATGTGTCTGTGAGACTTTTCAAGTCGCTCCTGAGCCTGATCTCTCCCGCAATAAGCTTGGTCCTGTTGGCGAGCCTCAAGATGAGGCTGTCACAAGAGGAACTGGAGCTCCAATGGATACAGTCGGAAGGGTCCTTTGAGGGCCTGATATGCATTACCCCTCAAATGGTGCCCACCTGGCATGGTATTCTCACAAACCACATCTCTTGCAAGGCCTCATGTTCCTACCACTAGTACCGGATTTCATCATCACCCTGGATTGGAGAAGGGCTGGGGCGGCCATTTGCAAAACCTTTAGATCAAAGGAAGGTGGCTGATAAGTCAAAGTTCTCTCCACATTAACAGCTTTGAGCTAAAGGCCATTTTTCTCACCCTGCAGGCTTTCCTCCCAAGGATCGCAAAATCCTCAGTGCTGGTCCATATCGACAATGCGACCAGCATGTATTATATCAACAAATAAGGAGGAACTCGATCTCTAACACTATCTCAAGAAGCCCAAGAGCTGTGGGATAGGCACTCTCCCAGGGTCATGGGAATGTCCTGTTGATGTACTGGTCCGGTGATAATGCGTACACTTTCCCCCCCTTCCCAATGATTCTCAATGTCCTCACCAAGTTAAAGACGGAATGCTGCTGTCTCCTATTGATCACTCCCAAGTGGCCTAAGCAGCACTGGTTTTCAAAGCTCCTCCTCCTGTCAGAGACCAAGCCCATTCGCCTTCCACCAGTGCCATCTCTTCTGACATTGAACCAAGGTCAGATATGCCACTCAGAGCTAGCCTCTCTCCATTTGCATGCATGGCTCATGAATTCTATGAGGTTGGAAACTTAAATATCACTCAAGAATGCAGAAATATTCTTTATAAGTTTAGAGTGGAAGGCAGGACCAAAACCTGCAAGTTAAAGGTGGAAAAGATTCTGTCACTTGTGTAAACAAAACAGTTTACACCCGCTGCACGCTTTTACGGAACAGGTCTTACCTTATCTTTTTTCTCTGGGTAAACCAGGCCTGGTTTATTCATCAGTCAAAGTCCCCTTTGCTGCAATCTCAGCACAGGCGTTATCTCTCTGGCCTACAAGGCTTTTAAAACAGAGTTTTTCCATCGGCGCGTGCTTCTCCGAATGGCATCTCAACGTGGTCCTCTCGCAACTGATGAAGCGGCCCTTTGAACCCGTTCATAAGGCTGACATGAAGATTCTCACATGGAAGGATGCTCTTCTCTTTGCTCTCATATCTACCAGAAAGATGAGTGAGATACCAGCCTTTACCACTCAAGAACCTTTTCTTCGTTTCACAGATGATTTTGTACTTCTCAGAACAAACCCGAAGTTCATCCTAAAGTGTCTTCTTAATTCCAGCTCAATGAGCCTGTGATCCTTTGAACATTTTTTCCAAACCCAGCCACACCGGCTGAGCAGGCTCTTCATACTTTGGACATCAAGTGGTGTCCCAAATTTTACCTTCACACAACAAAGCACATTTGACCAGACTGACCAGCTACTTGTAGCTTTTGACCAAGGTCATGAAGGCACCGTAGTGACAAAACCTACGATTGCAAGATGGATTTCGGCAACAATCCAGTTTTGCCGTTTCATGGCGGGCAAACTCTTAACGAGAAGAGCTAAATATAATTCGACAAGAGCAGTGTGCACCTTGGCTGCTCTGTTTGCAGGTGTTCCACCGGGGAAGATATGCTGTGCTAAATCTGGGAATGCGCCAAAAGGTACACCTTGTCAGGAAAGGCTTAACAAGGAGAAATATCTTTTTTTCCTTTTTATTTCCTCTTTCGAAGTGTGCTGTATTTTGCAGCACCCATATATAGAGGAATATGTATTTTGGGATTGTTTTTGTGCAATCAATCAATCAATCAGGGGATTTGTAAAGCGCGCTACATACCCGTGAGGGTCTCAAGGTGCTGAGGAGGGAGGGGGGGGGGGCGCCGCTACTGCTCGAAGAGCCAGGTCTTGAGGCGTTTTCTGAAGGCGAGTAGGTCTTCAGTCTGACGAAGGTGGGTAGGTAGGGTGTTCCAGGTCTTGGCGGTGAGGTAGGAGAAGGATCTGCCGCCGGAGGTGGTTTGTTGGATGCGGGGGACGGTGGTGAGTGCGAGGCTGTCAGAGCGGAGCTGGCGGGTGGGGGTGTGGAAGCTGAGTCTGTTGTCCAGGTAGGCTGATCCGGCGTTATGGAGTGCTTTGTGTGCGTGGGTGAGGAGTTTGTAGGTGATCCTCTTTTCGACGGGGAGCCACTGTAGGTCTCGCAGGTGGGGGGTGATGTGGCAGTGGCGGGGTACGTGGACGATCAGTCGGGCGGAGGCATTTTGGATGCGCTGGAGTCGTCGTAGGTGTTTGGCTGGGATTCCGGCGTAGAGTGCGTTGCAGTAGTCTAATCTGCTGCTGACGAGGGCTTGTGTTACCGTTCTTCTTGTTTCTGCTGGGATCCATTTGTAGATTCTGCGAAGTGTGTGGAGGGTGTTGTGGCAGGAGGAGGGGACGGCGTTTACCTGTTTGGACATGGAGAGGGTGGAGTCGAGGATGAATCCTAGGTTGCGTACGTGGTCGGTCGGTGTCGGTGCTGTCCCCAGAGTGGTCGGCCACCAGGAGGCATCCCAGGCTGAGGGGGTGGGTCCGAGGATGAGGACCTCCATCTTGTCCGAGTTCAGTTTCAGGCGGCTGCTCCTCATCCAGTCGGCGATGGCCTTCATTCCGTCGTGGATGTTGGATTTGGCGGTGCGTGGGTCCTTGGTGAGGGAGAGGATGAGTTGAGTGTCGTCGGCGTAGGAGATAATGTTGAGGTTGTGGTGGCGGGCCACTTGTGCGAGGGGGGCCATGTAGATGTTGAATAGCGTTGGGCTGAGGGAGGAGCCCTGGGGGACGCCGCAGATGATGTCGGTGGCTTTGGATCGGTACGGCGGGAGGCGGACGCTCTGGGATCTGCCGGAGAGGAAGGATGGTGTCCAGTCGAGGGCCTTCTCTTGGATACCGGCTTCATGGAGGCGAGTCTTTAGTGTGCGGTGGCAGACCGTGTCGAAGGCGGCCGATAGGTCCAGGAGGATGAGGGCTGATGTTTCGCCGTTGTCTAATTGGTGCCTGATGTCGTCTGTGGCGGTGATGAGGGCTGTCTCGGTGCTGTGGTTTCGTCTGAATCCGGATTGGGACGGGTCCAGGAGGTTGTTGTCTTCCAGGTGGCGGGTCAGTTGCATGTTGACGATTTTCTCGATGACCGTCGCCGGGAACGGGAGCAGGGAGATGGGCCGGAAGTTCATGAGGTCCTTGGGGTCCGCCTTGAGCTTCTTGAGGAGGGTGTTGATTTCGGTGTGCTTCCAGCTGTCCGGAAAGGTCGCAGTTTCGAAGGAGATGTTGATGACCTTCCGTAGTTGGGGTGCGATGGCTGTGCCTGCCTTGTTGAATATGTGGTGTGGGCACGGGTCTGTCGGCGATCCTGAGTGGATGGAGTTCATGACCTTGCGCGTCTCGTCGTCGCAGACGTTGGACCAGGAGGTCAGGTGGTTGGCGCTGATGGTGTTCGCAGGAGGGGTGGGGTCTGGTGCGGTCGGGTCGGTCGTGGTGTCGAAGCTGTCATGGATGTCGGCGATCTTGCGGTGGAAGAAGTTGGCGAGGGAGACGCACAGTTCCTGTGAGGGAGGGATGTCGTTGGCGTTGGCGCTGGGATTGGAGAGTTCTATTACGATGCGGAAGAGTTCTTTGCTGTCGTGTGCGTTGTTGTCCAGGCGGTCTTTGAAGGAGGATCTCTTGGCTAATCTGATGAGGTGGTGGTGTCTGCGGGTGGTGTCCTTGTGGGCTGCGTGGTTTTCCGGTGTGCGGGCGTGGAGCCATATCTTCTCCAATTTCCAGCATGTGTGCTTGGAGGCCAGGAGCTCGTTGGAGAACCAGGAGGCTCTCTTGCTGGTGTGGTTGTTGGAGGGTTTCTTGCAGACATGTGCCCCTCCTGCACATAAACAATCCTGCATGCAACACAGGCACCTGTGCACCATGGTGCAAGCTGCCTGTGTTGGCACTAGGCAGCCAAAATGGTGCCAGCACAGGGGAAAAGGCAGGAATGCACCACATTCTTAAAAAAATATGGTGCATTTCTGCCCTTTCCCTGTCACGCAGTAGTGCAAGGTGATTTGCTGAGCTGCACGACAATGTCAAATATGTGCTCCAAAACTTATGAAGGCACTCAGGGCCACAAAAACCGGCCTTGCGTGGCTTCATAAATCTCATTTCTGAGTTGCTTCGCTCTTGTACCATGTTGCACTGAGTAAGAGTGACACAACGGGGCTTGTAAATATGCCCTCATATATACTTATATACATCCTTGCATACGTACATGCATATATGTATACTTACACACATAAATGCATACATACGTGCATACATACATAAATACACATACATGTGAGCACACATCTATACATTCACATATACACACCTACATAGGTGAACAGGCCTTCCGCATACGCTCCTTCAAAACTGGCACACATGTGAGATTGGACAGGTCTTTGTATTTATTACTACAAATAAGACCACATAGTCTTGTTACCATCACAGGTTCACAGATGAATGTACATTATATTCAATGTACATACACACATACCTGCATATGGACATACATATATGGATACATACATGCATATTTATATACATACATGCATGATAGTATACATAAATTCTGCATGCACTACATACATTTTTGCGTGCTGCATACATACATACATACATGCATAGTTACATATGGACGTACATATGTCGATACATACATGCATATTTATATACATACATGCATGCTAGTATACATACATGCATAATACATATATGCATACATACATAAATACATGCACACATGTGTATTTACATTGATACATATGTGCATTCATACATATATGGATACACACATACATACTTGCATACATACATGCATACTTACATAAATAGATACATGTAAAGATACACACTTGCATATATACATACATACCTGCATACATATATACATACTGACATAGGTAAACAAGCCTTCCTAACACGCACCTAAGAAGCTGTTCCACACCTGAGATTGGACAGCTCTTTGTATGTATAATAAGTGCAGATACAACCACATACACTCGTGTCCATCAGAGGTTCACAGATAAATGGTAATTATGTACCATATACATACATACATACATGCAGATATACATAAATACATATATACATACATACATTCACACATACATACTAGCATACATACATACAATCAAGCATACGCACATGCATACATATATGCATTGATACATGCATAGGTAAACAGGCCTTCTTAAGACGCTCCTCCGAAGCTGGTGCTCACGTGAAGTTGGTTCGATCTGGTGTTTCTCATCACTACAGATAAAACCACATACACTCATTACCATCAAACTTTCACTGCTGAATGATCGTTATGTACCATATACATACATGCATACATACATACAAACATACATACATACATGACTACTTGGGGAAATGACGATTTCTAACCTCATTTCATTTTTCTGCTTCAGATGCCAGCCATTTCCTGCACATGTATTTGGGCTCATGGGGCATATTTATGACATAATCCTGCAGTGCAGTCTCCTTGCTGCGCTGCGTGATAGGGAAAGTGCAGGAATGCAATGTATTTAACATATTATAGTGCATTCCGGTCTTCTCAGCACTGGAGCACAATGTGATGCTAGCGCCAACGCAGGTGCCCTTGTACCATGGTGCGAGGCAGCCTGCGTTGTAAGCAGGATTGTTTTGGTGCAGGAAGGGACACTGTTGGTTCTTAATCTGGGCTCACGGGGATAAATCTGTGGGTTAAACGTTGGTGGGGACTGACTGGAATGTAGGGGATTGGAATGTATGGTTTTCAATAGTGGGCAGTTACCCCGTTGCTGGCTGCCTTGCTGGTTGTGTGAGATTTACTTGGATTAAACTCCTCATTCCTACCTTGGCTCCTTTCAGCTGGTCACTGAGAGCATTTTCTTACCAAGTCAGCGCGTTTGTGGCAGGGCGTTCCTAGGCAACCAGCCTGCATCAGCATCTCTGCTGGGTACGTCAGCATTGTTTTCAATTTCAGCCGCGGTGGACGTTCCTAGGTTTCCTGTGCAGGACACCAAGTGGGAAGCATTCGGCACTGTGCTTACGAATAAAGGCAGTAGGCAATGTGCTCACTAGTAAATAAATCAAAAAAATATAAGAGGAGAAGGAACAGCTGCATCCTGTGCTCTGTTTCGGTCTAGGCACCTTAGTACAGCAGGTTGTACTGTAAGGTAAATTCTTTTAGGTCTCGCCTACGTAACGCGCATGCGCTGGTAGGAGACCTTCAGCCGTCGTGTAGCTCTTTTTCAAAGCACATACTCGTGCATGTGGCGGCAAACACCTTGCGGGAGTGCGCAGCAGCGCGCAACAAGCACGAGTATGTGCTTTGAAAAAAGAGCCGACTGCTCTCCCCTGCGCGCGTGCACCCCTCCGCCTCTCTCTCCCGCTGCAGCCTGCATGCCTTTTTTTTTATTTTTTACTTTCAGCGCGAGGCACGCGCTTGTTAGCTTTCTGATTAGAGCCGTGCTTGTTCCATTACTGCTGTTCAAAATGGACAGTGGGCGGTCGTTGCCTGCTTTACTTTCCAATAAAAACAATCACATTACAAACGGGTTAGCTGACAATCGGGAACACTGAAAAATAATCTTGCATTTGATCTGTAAATGTTGACTGCAGTCAAAAATAGCATCTAACTCTATTAAATGGGAGGTAAAATGATGGCAGATAAAACAGTGCTTACTGTTGTAAAAACAGCCATGCCATATATCCATAGTTGAAAAGTTGCCACTGTAGTTCTCTCAAAGACTTGAAGATAAGGTGTGGCCTCAGGAAACATGCATAATTCACTGCCAGTTGTTGTTACAAGAATGGTACCGCCTTTGTGCTATTTTAATATTGATCTTCTCAAGGCACAACAGTGGTGATAACTGTTAGAAGCGCCGTCCAGTAATGAAATTAATTGCCACATTTAGTTATCAATTGATAGCCATATTGGATGTTTTTTTTCAGTGAGCACGAAAAAAGACTTTAATGTGTGAAATCTTACCTTTTCTTGATTTTCTTTAGGTTTTGTGGTAGAAACTAGGGGCCCGATTCACAGAACTAACTTAAGACAAAATCCTAAACTTACTACCATTTTGGTATTCACAGAAGGCACTTACTCATTTTGGTATTCACAGAAGGCACTTACTCACTTCGGTATTCACAGAAGTTAGGAGTCCTAACTTTAGGACTCCTAAATGCCTTCTGTGAATACCGAAAGTCTTAAAATTAGGATTTTTCTCAGTTTAGTAGTAGTATAGTTAGGACTCCTAACTTTAGGACTCCTAAATGCCTTCTGTGAATACCGAAAGTCTTAAAATTAGGATTTTTCTCAATTTAGTAGTCCTAAATTTAGGACTCCTAACTTTAGGACTCCTAAATGCCTTCTGTGAAGACCGAAAGTCTTAAAATTAGGATTTTTCTCAGTTTAGTAGTAGTATAGTTAGGACTCCTAACTTTAGGACTCCTAAATGCCTTCTGTGAATACCGAAAGTCTTAAAATTAGGATTTTTCTCAATTTAGTAGTCCTAAATTTAGGACTCCTAACTTTAGGACTCCTAAATGCCTTCTGTGAATACCGAAAGTCTTAAAATTAGGATTTTTCTCAATTTAGTAGTCCTAAATTTAGGACTCCTAACTTTAGGACTCCTAAATGCCTTCTGTGAAGACCGAAAGTCTTAAAATTAGGATTTTTCTCAGTTTAGTAGTAGTATAGTTAGGACTCCTAACTTTAGGACTCCTAAATGCCTTCTGTGAATACCGAAAGTCTTAAAATTAGGATTTTTCTCAATTTAGTAGTCCTAAGTTTAGGACTCCTAACTTTAGGACTCCTAAATGCCTTCTGTGAATTCCGAAAGTCTTAAAATTAGGATTTTTCTCAGTTTAGTAGTAGTATAGTTAGGACTCCTAACTTTAGGACTCCTAAATGCCTTCTGTGAATACCGAAAGTCTTAAAATTAGGATTTTTCTCAATTTAGTAGTCCTAAATTTAGATTTAGGACTACTAAATTGAGAAAAATCTTAATTTTAAGACTTTCGGTATTCACAGGAAGGCATTTAGGAGTCCTAAAGTTAGGAGTCCTAACTATACTACTACTAAACTGAGAAAAATCCTAATTTTAAGACTTTCGGTATTCACAGAAGGCATTTAGGAGTCCTAAAGTTAGGACTCCTAACTTCTGTGAATACCGAAATGAGTAAGTGCCTTCCGTGAATGCCAAAATGAGTAAGTGCCTTCTGTGAATACCAAAATGGTAGTAAGTTTAGGATTTTGTCTTAAGTTAGTTCTGTGAATCGGGCCCATTCACTCTCTTTCTTGTAGAGGCAGTTAAACATCAATACACATGTACAATATATATATTATTCCCTAAATACTAAAATCTAAAGGACATTAAAGTTAATGAATATGTTTGGAGTGGCTTCGTGGTAAAAAGTTGAGGTTCTACCGTCATCAGTTGTCCCAACTCCCCCGTCCTAGTTGCACCTCAAGTGTACAGTATTCTGTACATCATGCCATTCAAACAAAAAAATAACTTTGAAAGACTATATCGGCCTTGTCCAAGGGTGGAGTCATGTTTACCTTTGTGTCCTCCCCCTCCCTCTCCCAACTTGCGAGGGAGGGCAGTGTCTGGGGGTAGTGCGGATAACACAAAAATGGTGGCAACTGCCCGTACCATGTTCTTCTTTTAGAACAGGGCATATGGGCAGGTGTCAGACAGACATTCTCATCTGTGGCCCACTCACTGCTGCAGGGTTTGGAGAAGCAGATCAGCTGGCACTATTTCTCTTCAAAATTAAGAAAAAGTATACACTTTGACATGTACACCGGACACTCACCTTTTGCTGTATGTCTCAAACTTGTAAAAGGATTTTCACTGATGCTGCAAATTGCGCCAAATGCTGGAAAGACTGCCATGTCATAACAAGCATTGGCATAGCCAATAGGTCTCGCCTTTGGGACCTTATAAGTATTTAGCTATGCAGCACAATATCCTTGGTGCAACAACATTTACTGTTGCATTGCTAAACACTTATATGGTCTCAAAGGCGAGACCTATTGGCTATGCCAATGCTTGTCTTTATTTTGCTGTGTTTCTAACATCTTGCATCGGAATTGTGTCACACTCCGGTGAAGCGCACACCTTTTATTTAAAGCATTGGCGCAATCGGTGATTCACACACCCTGTTCTGTTGTCCAGTGTTAGGAAATATTTGGTACACTTCAGAGCTTCAGTGATTCACACACCCTGTTCTGTTGTCCAGTGTTAGGAAATATTTTGTACACTTCTGTGCATCAGCGATTCACACACCCTGTTCTGTTGTCCAGTGTTAGGAAATATTTGGTACACTTCAGAGCATCAGTGATTCACACACCCTGCAAGTGAATCTTTATCACCGGTGATGCGCACACCTAATTACAACTATTGGCACAATTGGTGATTGGTAGACCTTAATCTAATAATTGAAGTTGTTTGGTACTCTTGTGTGCACAAATAATCTTCATCTAGCATTTTAAGGCAAACATGCACAATCAGTCATGCCACCTCTACCATTCGTGGCTTCACCAGGTTTACCTCCAGTGGAGTGGAAACAATGGAGAGAAGGGTTTGAAGCATACACTGAAGCTATTGAAGGTGAGGTATTCACCCAGAGAAAGAAGTTTGCATTATTACGTCATTCAAGAGGTACAGAGGGTAGAAAGGACTTAAAAGCATTTACCTCCATCTCCTGTTCTGGGGGTGGGATGATGATGTGGATGTGTATGCTTCAGCTATGAAAGCATTAGACTCACATTTCAAAAAGAAGAAGAATGTCATAATGGAACGTCATAGGTTTTACAGGACGCAGCAATTACCTGGTGAATCGGTGTAGAAATTTGTAAGTGATCTTAGAACGTTAGCGTCCACTCGTGATTTTAAAGCATTTGAAGAGGAGGTGATTCGTAACCAGATTGTAGAAAAATCCAGCAGTCATTTAGATTCAAACACATGCCCTTTGGCTTGGCACTGGCATCATCCGTATTCCAACGTGTTGTTGAGGCCATGTTCAGGGGTATAGACAGATGAAAGTGTTTCCAGGACGACATTTTAATTTATGGTGGGGATCAAATGGAACATGAGAAAACCCTTGCGGTGGTATTGACCATATTAAAAGACAAAGAAGTTACATTAAGTGCTAGTAGGTGTCCCTTTGGGTTGTCGAGGGTACAGTACCTTGGGGATAGTCTGTTGGCAAAAGGGGTAGAACCAAAGGAAGGTTTGGTGAGGGCCATAGAGGAATTCCTTTCACCTCAGAACAAAGATTAATTGCGTTCATTTTATGGGATGTTGGAATTTATGCATGTTTTATACCTAAGTGTGCTGAAAGACCGAAGAGTATGAGGGCATTACTAAAATAATGTTAGGTTTGAATGGACGGATCAAGTGGAGAATGAGTTTGGTGTGATGAAAAATGAAGTTGTAGAAGTCATTTGACACACACGATTGCAGCATCGTGGTGACGGTCGAAAGTCAGTATGGTTTGGGTGCTGTATCAATGCAATTAAGAAATGGCAAGGATGAAGTGGTGGCATTTGCGTCTCGTGCATTGAGGGGAGCCAACGCAAAGTATTCTGTCATTGAACGCGAAGCTCTATCATGTTGGTGGGGAGTGGGGAGTCGAGTTCACGTTACACATGGATCATAAACCCCTACTAAATCTGTTTTCAACTCAGTGAGCTTGCAAAGCAACTCCAAGGATTGGCAAATGGCATTATCGGCCGCAGGAATTACACTTCAAATCAGAGAATATTCCGGGTGTGAAAAACATTTTTGCTGATTGTTTATCTCGTTTACCCATGACACCTGGAGAAGAAAAGGACAAAAATGATGATTTTAGTGTAGTGGCATGTACCATGTTAGATGAGAAGGAGTGTGTAAAGGAGGATGAATGGACAAATGCTGTGGAGCATGATAAGGTGCTTCTGGAGTTAATTTCTTGGTTGGGCAAGGGTTGGCAAAAAGAGAAGGTGGATGATACTTATAAAGTGTACAAGGTGGTCTTTGAAGAATTGAGTGTGGTCAGTTTTTTAGTGGTAACTCAAGGTATGACAGAAAATATATTACGGTTGGCCCATGAGGAGTATTTGGGGATGAGAGCTCTGAAAAAGAGAGCAAGCGAGACATTTTGCTGGCCAGGATTGGACAGGGAGGTGGAACACTGGGTGAAAGGTTGTGTTGCGTGTACTGTGAGCGACAAGTTTCAAATGACGGTGCCTATTCCTGTAGGGGCAGTACCAGTGCCAGAGAGACTGTGGGTCAAATTGGGCATAGACATTATTGGACCTATGAATATGTTGAGAGAATCGTCAAGGTATGGTTATCATTCTTGTGGGCCAGAAGTGAAATTTGTGAAGTCGACCAATACAGGGGAAGTGGTAACATTTCTGGGCGAATTGTTCATGCAGGAAGGTGCACCCTCGGACGTGGTCACAGACAATAGTGTGCAATTCACATCTGAAGAATTCAGTAGATTCATAAGTAACTGAGGGTGTGAAGCATGTGACAACTTCCTTGTACCATCCCAGGATCAATGGCATGGTTGAGAGGTGCAACCGTATAATCAAAGATAACATTCAGTTGTCTATGGTGAATGGATTTACACCCTGTGTAAATACTGGAATGTCACTTTTTGCTCTACTCAAAGGTAGAGAAGCTGCCAATAAACTGGTTCAACCTTGGGTGGGTAGTTTGGAGGTGTCCGTTGAGAAGAAGAATGGTGTGGGGTTCACAAAGTCTGATGTCCAAAGTAAGTATGTGTCCAAGGAAAGTGTGCCAATAGTGAAGGTGAAAGAAAGGGATTGGGTTAGATCGCCTGCTATAATTTCCAAGAGAAATTCAAAGTTTTTTTACCCCAAGAAAGTGGTGTGTGTGAAGGTACATGTGGTTAAGTTAGAAGATGGTAATTGGTGTAACAAGGAGAAGTTGGCGGTACAAAGGTATCTAGGGTGCACAGACATTTCGCTTGATGAAATGGTAGGGGAGAAACAAACCAGAGGTGATCAGGTTTGAACCAGAACTCTGTGGGTTTGTAACAGAACTCCGTGGGAAAGGAAATCCTCAAGAATTATTGGTGCCACTGTATATATTTTTTATTGTTGTTTTTTACGTTATATTTTTCATGTATCCTTAACGATAGTTTTAACACTCTTTTGGTTTTGTGTTTATAGGGGAAAGGTGTGTTGGGTCTTGGTCTGAGGTCGCGGGGATAATTCTGTGGTTGGAACTTTGGTGGGGACTGACTGGAATGTAGCAGATTAGAATGTATGGTTTTCAGTAGTGGTCAGTTAGTCGGGAGCTGGCTGCCCTGCTGGTTGCACAGCACTTGAATTAAACTCTTCATTCCTACCTTGGCTCCTGTCAGCTGTGCAGTGATACTTCCCTGCAGACACCTTCCTGTACAAAAACAGTCCTGAGCGGCATTTCCCTCATTCTATGTGCGTTGCAGAATGCAGCAAACGTAGAAAGAGGAAGTAACGAGGAGAAATAAAGATAGTTCTCATTACACCTTTCCTGGGGGTGTGGAGCTTTTTGACGCATTCACAGGTCCACCAGTAATGGTAACTCTGGGAATGTGCCAAAATCCATAGGTGGATGCGTGGTAATACCTACGCTCCACCCATGGAATGCCGTACTGGTGCATAGTAATGCAATGCAATGTAATGATTTGTGCTGTGTTGCGTTACTCCAGATTCATCAAGCCATGTAGAGCCATGCAAGGGGGCCTTGCGTGGCTTGATAAATCAAACTTAAAGTTGTGTCGCTCTTGCGCCCCGTTGCATGTCGTAAGGGCAACACATCTCTTCTATAATTATGCCCCCATGTTTCCAGCATTTGATCTACCGCAGATGTGCACTGTCACAAAAACAACACCTGAAAGATAGGCGAGAGTTGCTGTGTTTAAAAAACAGCATTTAGTCCTGCTCTACAATGTACAACACATCAATGTGCATCCTGTTGACTTTTCTGTTTTCTGTTGAGAAAGAAAACTATGCCTTTTCCAACGTTAACTTTTCTCTAGTAAGCTGATCTGTTTCAGGAGAACCAAGGGGTAATGTTATGAGGCCTAGGTAGCTGCACGACCTTTTACCTACATTTGTCCTACCTTACTCTACATAATGGCTGTGGTGCTGAACTTTTGCCTAGTTTTGTGCCAAATAAATGTCATGTGGGTTTCTTCGAAAACTAGCCTCAGTCATTATGCATGACGATTCTTAGTATCACACAGCAGGATTACCATCTTCTGTATAACTTATAACAGTAAGGCATGGGTTTGACCTGCCATCCCGAGTGACGCGCAGTTGCCATTTGTGACGCAATACTGTCGAGAGTATACTGTGTACTGTGTGTTATCCTTCTGAGAACAAATATCAGGTGCAAATAACTCTCTCTCTGTTGCTTTTCAGGTGTGATCTTGTTCACTGTGGACAATCAGGGCGTCATCAGGGCGGGCCCGCCCCCAGCTGCTTACGGCGACGATTTCACGTCCAGAGCTCGTGTTCTGGGAAAGCTGTGCGATGTAAGCCATGTGCTCTTCAGCCCAGAAGGTCTCCTGTATGTCGTGAAAGGTTCTGAGATATATAGGGGTCCCATGCCTTCAGACCCATCCAAGAACTGGCTCCAAGATACTGCAAAGCGCGTAGGGAAAACAGACTGGGGAAGATTCAAGCGCCTTTTCTTCCACCCCAATGGAGCTCTTTATGCCACCACTCATGAGGGTGTGCTCTACACAGGCCCCCCGCCGGCCAACGAAGATCAGAGTTGGTTGTCCACACAAGCTACCAAAGTTGGTAATAACGGATGGGATTGGTTTTACACCCTCTTCTTCGACCCCCAGGGGATACTGTATGCTGTGACTGCAGATACCTTCTACAGGAGAAGTCCTCCAGCGAGTGCAGCTGTCAACTGGATTGGAGAAAGCCAGGCCATCGGCAGAGGAAGCGGATGGAGCGGTTTAACCCACTTTATGTCTTTTACTCCTGACGGCAACCTTTGGTGTGTCTCCAAGTCAGACGGGAAGATCTACACGGCCCCTCCACCAACCAGGGTGGACGACGACTGGCTTAAAAGAGCCCAAAATCTGGGTCACAGTTACTTCTTTAAATTCATGGCCTTCACAAGGGAGGTCAAGGTCTGTGGCACTGCAACTTAGAGCCGAGACGAAGAGCCCAACACCCTTGTCTACGTAAGTATGACCGCATGTCCTCGCCCATCTCTAACACACATGTCACAAAAGCTCTTAGTTCAACTCTGCCTTTGAGTTATTCAGTCAACTTTCCTACAGGGATTTTTTTTAAATGCCAGTCTTTATTTTTAATTTTTGAGAAATAAAACGCCAAAGCAGGTTTACTTTTGAAACACAAGACAATAATGTCCTACATCTGTTTTGGGTTTCCTGCAGGGGTCCTATTTGCAACCACTAAGCCTTGCATGATGGACATATTAGGAACAATCATGGGTGGAAGCACCGTGGTGCAGCCGCTCTTCTATGAGCTAGAAAACTAGCACATGATTTCCAACAACTGAGCCACCTAACGCTGCGGTGCCAGAAACTGAGCAGCCTTCAGGGTGAAGAAGCCATGAGTGGGGCGTTCCGTTACCACCCCACTGCAAATAAAGCCCTTTGTATTGAGTGGAAACACACAACACCCATATGTTAAAATATCCAGTGAAAGTGCTCTCATAAACAATGCTGCAGGGATATTTAACAAATAATCACGCAGCGCAGGACAGCGCAACACAACACAGCGCAGCAAATCCCCCTCTAAATAGAAACAATAGCCTCTTTCTCCCCACTCTCTGCAGAGCAGTTGTTCAGCTTCATCACTTCTATTAAATCGGGCCCCCCTTTGGACCCATGTCCTCTGCAAATACAGCTGGGGCCAGATGTACGGCACATTTTACTGATCGCAAAGTGCCCATTTGCGACTGATAAAATACATTTTCTTATGTACCAACCTTATTTTGTGAGTCGGTAACCAATTACCCACTTGCAAAATAGGGTTTGTGATTTGCTATTAGGAAGGGATGTGTAAAGGGCGTCCCTTACTAATAGCGAGTCGCACTGGTCTGTATGAATGTTTTGCGACACAGAATGCGTTCGCAAAACATTTGCAGATTACCACCAATTTCAAATTAGTGGTATTGCATTCGGAAATGAGAAGGAGTCCCCAAGGAGCTCTTTCCCCTTTGGGAATGGGGGCACCAATAATTTTTCAGAGCACTGTTAAAAAAATGAAAAGGAAACAATTCATTTTTATTTTTGAAATGCATTCCATTTTCCTGTAAGTAAAACAGGTTGCATTAAAAAAAACTGCTTTATTTAAAAAGTAGTAACAGACATGGTGTCGGCTGACCCCAGCAGTCCACCCTCCCTGTGAGTGCCGGCCATTCCCAATGGGTCACAAATTATGGCCTGCCTTATGAATATTAATGTGGCAGGTCCCTTGCAACCCATTTGGGAATCGCAAATGGTGCCTGAGACACTGTTGTACATCAGGCTTTGCGACTCACAAATTGTGAGTGGATACAATTACAATTTGCAACTCACAAAACCTTATGGTCGTACATATGACTGCTGATTCCAAAAACTATATCAGTGCATCTGGCCGATATCTTTAATGGAATATTCAGCTCTGGCGAGTTTCCTAAGGTGTGGAAAAAAGCTTTTATCCTGCCTCTAGTGAAAAAGGCCAACCTTACCCTTACGGACTCTAGCAACTATCGGCTCATATCACACCTACCTTTCCCCTTTCCCTTCCAAAAAAGCCATGCATCAGGAGCCGGCCTTTTCCATAAACACTAATCAATTTCTCAACCCTACTCAGTTCAGGTTTAGGAGCGAGTAAAGCACCAAATTGCCCTGATTGTGGCATCTGAGGACATTAGATTTACCCTAGACAAAGAACAATTTCATCGCAGTTGGAACCAGCACTGTCTGGATGGCCGAAAGGAGGCCCCAGCCAGGCAGAAGTCACCGCTTGCGCCAAGGGCAGGCGATTATACACACTGCACAACATGTGCTTGCCCTTGGGTAGCTTGGCACTGAGCAGTCAGGTGTCTTTCAGAACCATTGTGTAAAGCCAGAGCACTATACGCGCACACAATAAATGCAGCGCACAAAATAAAAGAGAGACTTCACACTTGACGTCGAGAAATGCCATTTATTTTCACCATACACATTAAACAATGCGATATAAAGATCATTGAATGTGGGGCATTAATTATACTTGCCAATCTTACTAGCATTAGTAGGCCCAGTTTGTGTTGATCAGATCTCGGTAAAATGCACACACAGGAGAAGTCCTATTCTAATCCCCACACAGCACCCTTATGCGGTGCGACACCTTGTCAGCCCCCGGCCCACCCTCACAATTCTAATAATGCAATTTCACACAGCTATAGGCTGCACCCTGGGCTACAAAGATATCAGTAATATGTACTTAAACAGAATTATAACACTTTAAGCAGCACAGCTGGACGAGGCCACGCCGGTAAACCCACTGTTGATAGGTAAAGTGCTTTTGGCACGAGAACAACGTATTAACTAACACCGCAGACGAGTGTCATGCAGCACAGACGGTCCACATACGGTCACTTTGCACCGTTATGCAATGTTACAGGTACCAGCCTAGTCCGTAAGGGCACTTTCACACTCATACACCCCCAACACCCTAATGCGGTGCCACCGATAGCAAGCAGGTCAAAAGAAACCACGCTGCAGACCCCATGGCTCAATGTCTCCTGACACCGTCCAGTTCACCCCCACTGTCCCCGACATCGTAAATGGAAGTCCACCAGCCCCTCCCTCTGGAAACAAGCCCACTCATGGCTGAGGTCACACCTGGCCTTCTTGAGCTCCGCACTTGGCACTCCAGACCCCAGGTATGATTATGTAGTTCCAAGAACATACCACGCTGTCCAGCTTTCAGCAGGCGATTGACAATGTTTTCCCTCTGAGGCGGAAGCCGGAGGTTTGCTCTGTGTACTTTTGATGATTTAAAAACGATTGATTACTATATTCGTTTTTAACCTCTGTATATATTTTAAACAGGTTCTGTTTTATATTGCCGCGCCCCCACCCAGGCGAGACTAATTCGCCGAGGCTCGGGTTTATTTTCTTCCCTCAGCGACGCTGTTCACGCGCTGGGGAGCTATCAGCTTGACTTTGGGCGCCATCTTGTGTTGGGAAGGCTGCCCAGTTTGCTCGGCGCCCCTCCCACCCTCCTCCCGCCCGCCCCGCTATGTATATTAACAACAGAGCCGCCCGACCGCGCAGCGGGCGGGCGCAGCGGGCGCGCCGGCGGCGCGCCGAAGGTGCGCCAAAGGCAAGCCCGTCTGCGCCTGTCCGCGCCTGGCCCGGGCCCAGGGCCACCCCCCCTGGTCTGTCCCATCCTACCCCTCGTATCTGTTACTCAGCCGCTCAGCTACAGTCTTTTTGCCCCCTGACCAGTCATTTATGTTGCATATCCCACCCTAATGCCCTGCTCACAGAGCTTGCAGCAGACTGCCCTGGCTGTCACGCCATTTTACCGTCCATTCGCAAATCTTTTCAGATTGGTAAGCACCCTCCGATGAAATCTTACACCATTGCGCTCACAAACGTCCGTTCGCTTGGCAAACATAGCCAGGACATCCATGAACTGATACAGGACCATAAAATAGATATCCTGTTCATGACGGAAACTTGGATGGGCCAAGCATCTGATTCGGATCTTGTCACAGCCGTTCCTGCTGGGTTTGCCACTTATAGACTGGACAGGCAAACCAAGAAAAAAGGTGGCGGCATTGCTATCATTGCCCGTGACACCTATATTGTAAGGCACACGCTAATTCCCCAGACTTCCTGCGAAGCCTTAGAATTCGCAATAAAACTGACCCCTTCCTATACCTTCAAAGGGATCCTCCTTTATCGACCACCGGGACCCAGGTGTGACTTCCTGGGGGCTCACAGATCCTTCCTGGAAACATCCGCACTGGAGAACTCCTTCACCATTCTAGGTGATTTTAATTTCCATTTTGATGTGCCCGACAATCCTGACACAGCCACGCTTTTAGCTGACATGTCAACTTTTGGTCTATCCCCTTTGGTTCATTCCCCTACGCTTGAAGGAGGGCACACACTAGACGGCATTTTTTCTAATGCCTCGGGCCTCAAACTTACAGAAATACTCCCTCTAATTTGGTCGGATCACCATCTCATCCTGGCTTCACTTCCAGTGGGCGACCCCCTGGTCGACAAGCCCCACCCTAATCCCTGTCTCCCCTACCTGGCATGGGATGACTTAGATGTACGCAGGCTGGAAACCTTGCTTAATGATACCCTCCCTACGTTATCTCCGGACCCCAATAACGCCACGTCCCAATTTTACAACTGGGTGAGCTCAGCAGCAAAAGATCTGGTCCCACTTAAACAACGGTCACGCAATAGATCTACCCCCTCGGCCCCGTGGTACTCAGAGGAACTGCGTACCCAAAAACAAAAGTGCCGAAATAGAGAGAGACACTGGCGGAAGGACTACACACCCGAAGCCAAACTCTTATATAAAGAGTCGGTAGCAAAATACAAACATCTTATCTTGGACGCAAAAAAAAAGTATTATTGCAATAAAATTGAAACAGCACAAAACTCCAATAAATGTCTATATGAGACCACCAAACAATTGGCGGGTTTCTCTGTGGATCTCACACCTCCCCCGTCCCAAACCCTTTGCGACGCTTTATCTAAGTTCTTCTTCAGCAAAGTTGATGACATTTACAGGGTTTTCGCCAATAAGGTCACTCTCTTCCACAGCCCATCAATTCAACCTGAAGGACCCATTCTCTCGCAGTTCAGCGAGGTCACGTGTCCGCAGGTGCTAAAAACGATATCCACCATCAAATCGGGATCGGCCCTCGACCCTTGTCCCTTGAAGGTCCTGAGACTTATCATGGATGCAGTCTTACCCTCTATAACCAATATCTGCAACTCCATGTTTAGCACCGGCATCTATCCCGAGACACTAAAGAAAACCCTAATAAAACCGTTGCTCAAAAAACCTACCCTTAATAAAGAAGAACCCAAAAGCTACCGCCCCATTGCCAGTCTCCCACTATTAGCAAAAATTGTGGAAAAAATTATGAATGCCCAACTCTCCTCCTTCATCGAGGATAACAAATGCCTAGATGAATCACAGTTTGGCTTCCGTCGCTTCCACGGAACCGAGACGGCCTTGGTCAAAGCGGCGGACGACATCAGATCTATCCGGGATGCGGGAGGTACCGCCGTCCTGATATTACTAGACCTGTCGGCGGCCTTTGACACGGTCGACCATACCACCTTGGTCGACCGTGTCGAGAGCATAGGCATCCAAGGTACCGCCAAAAATCTTCTTGCCTCCTTCCTGGCCAACAGGACCCAGGTCGTCACAGTGGGACCTTTTGAATCCTCCTCCCTGTCACTACCGTGTGGAGTTCCCCAAGGCTCATCCCTTAGTCCGACACTGTTTAACATTTATGTGTCGGACCTTGCCAATGTCATCAGGGCACACGGGATGAGCCTCACTTCATACGCTGATGACACTCAACTGGTCCTAGCCGTCAAAAACGACGGCCTTCAGAAAGCCAACATGTTCAACCAGGGCATGTTGGCTATCGGGAACTGGATGTCACACAATTGTCTGAAGCTAAACTCCGATAAATCGGAGGTTGTAATCTTCGGCAATCTCTCTCCGGAGTGGTCCCCCCGTTGGTGGCCGTCATCCATGGGCCAGCCCCCAGTCTCGGTTGATAAAGTGAGGAACCTGGGAGTCATGTTTGACAACCGTCTGAACTTCCTACCACACTCTAATCAGATATCCTCTTCAGCCTTTCATAAACTTAGGCTCATCAAAAAAATTCTGCCCTTTTTACCTGAAAACATGGCGAAAACGCTGGTAAGCTCCCTGGTGCTCTCCACCCTAGACTATTGTAACGCTGTGTTTCTAGGGGCCCAGGAGAGAGTGTTAACAAAAATGCAGTTCATACAGAACGCGGCCGCCAGGCTCCTAGGGCGAATCCCCAAATTCCATCCGGTTTTACCCACCATGAAACAACTTCATTGGCTTCCGGTGAGGAAGAGGATTTTGTTCAAAACCTTGTGCCTGGTATAGAAGGCTTTACACAACGCTGTCCCAGCGTTCTTCACTCAGAACCTTACCCCCTACTGTCCATCCAGAGCACTGCGCTCTTCCAGCTCCCTGGACCTGGTGATCCCCCGAACTAAATCTGTCAACTGGGGTGACAGAAGATTTCTTGTGGCTGCTCCAAAATTAAGGAACACACTGCCTCATCCCATCAAGACCAGCACGTCCCTCTGGTCTTTCCGAAAAAACCTCAAAACCTGGCTTTTTAATCATTGATCTCCCAGTCCCCTTGTTGGCTAAACATTGCAGATACTTAGCGCCGAGATGCCCACGGGCCTTCGTTTCACGCTTTACAAATGTCAAAATAAATAAATAAATAAAATAAATGTGGGCACTTAGAGGGCACCGCTCTCCAGATGTCACCGGTAAATGGTGTGGGCCCCTTGTGGGAGATCTTTGATATCCCTGAAACCTATGGAAAAACAGGACACCAGCCAACTGGTCCTCGGGAGCCCACTTCAGGGTGCCAAACATAAGCAGGTAGTCAGCCCGGACCAGCCACTATTCAGGAAGGGCAGTTATGCTCCATGTGCACAACAGAGTTCTCTGGCAATATGCACCACACAGACCCAGGGAACATGGTAGAAATTCGAGTTTAGTATGCCTGAACTCAGAATAAGAAAATACATCTTTTAGTAAGGTTTATTTTAATATTCTGTGTTTGCAAATACCGCTTTTAGAAAGTTGGTCTTTGCTTGCCTAACCATTTCAGCCCGCCTCTGCTAGGATGTGTATCTGCTGTCTGGTTTCTGTGAGTGACAGGGCTGGGGAATTCCAGGAGACAGGCTGGGTAGCCAGGTGGTGAATACAGAGATTACATCCAGATGGGTGGGAGGAATACACCTGGACTCTGAATAGGGCTGTGCCTTTCCACCACAAGGCTGGCTCAACCCCCTGGGGAGCGTCTGATGTCTCTGCCCTGCACACTGAAAAGAAAAGCCTGAATCCTGTAAACAAAGTTCTCCAGAACTGGGCTGAACTGGGCAAAGCCCCCCTGGCCTGAAAGGACAAAATAATTGCAGTGTAAGTATTGGGACCCTGAGCCCAAGAAATTAGATCCTGCTTTGACAAGAAGAAACCTCTGCCCGACGAGAAGAAACTGGGAAAGCTGTAAGGAGGAATACTGTCCCTGACCTGGGGAATTGGCCTGCAGTAGTTGCCTTGCAGCTGAAGGAGAGGAGAAAAACTACAAAGACTTTATTTTCCAACTTGTGCTTAAAGATCTTCAATGGCTTGTGAGTGAGCTTGCCCCCTGAACAAAGTCCCAGGACCAGTAGACTTCACCCGCCTTGAGAGGAGCTGCTGAAAAACGCCGTTCTCCCCTTAGCGCTGAAGCAGAGAGAAGTGTGTGCCTCATCAAGGTCGACGCGTAGACTGGGAAGCCCGTGCCAAGCTGTCCGCCCCGAACAACGCGACTTTGTGGCCCCAACGAGCCGTAGCTCGCAACGTAAAGGAAGGACTTTTCACAGCACCTCGCTTTCCCCCCTCCGAACCGCACTACTCAAATGCGCACCCTGCCACTGATGTGGGGAGGCTGCGGAGCGTAGAGTGGCTGGGTACGTCTCGCCCCACTGC
This sequence comes from Triturus cristatus, assembly GCF_964204655.1. Classification (NCBI taxonomy): domain Eukaryota; kingdom Metazoa; phylum Chordata; class Amphibia; order Caudata; family Salamandridae; genus Triturus; species Triturus cristatus. Next base: position 1,245,822,120 of record NC_140582.1, on the reverse strand, counting down.
AGCGTACAGTCTGCTTCGCACCGCGCTCAGAGGATTACCCGAGCATCAACTCTGAAGGTACGGCTCGTACGCCGCAACAAACAGCAACCGCACCGCACAAAGCACCGTCCCCTCAAGCAACGCGACTCTGGGCCTCCACGAGCCGTAGCTCGCACCGTGAAAGAAGGTCATCGCCGCGTGCAACGCTTTTGTTTTCACCGCATTGTCCGTGATGAACTCTTCCATCTAAGGTACTGTGTACGACTCGCACTCCGGGTTTGAGCGCATTGGACAGAAGCGTCCGCTGCGCGCATCAGACTCTTTGGGTTCATTTCATCACCGTAAGGGTCGAACCGAGGAATACGAATCGCACAGACTTTTTTAAGATACGCTTTACACAAGAATTCTTTTATTGCTCATAGTATTGTGGATGCGTCTGTCGTTATATGGTCTTGTGGTAAAGCCTGATATAAAATATACTTATTTTTGATATAATCCTAGTGTGGAGTCCATTTGTGGTGGGTCACCTGATTACTGTGTGAGTTCACAAGTGCTTAACCCATAACGCCTCTGAAATAAGTCTTGTCTCCTCACGCCAAGCTACCTAGAGGGTGAGCAGGGGTTATTTTAGGAGGGTAATCCCCTTATCCTGACTAGAGGAGAGGGTCCCTGCTTGTCACAAGTGCTACCTGTGCCAACCAGGGACCCCAATTCTAACAGATGTCAGTCTCAGTTGTTGCCTGTGTGCGATGAGTCCTATTGTGGGTGTCTGTTTCAGCTTTTACCTGTGGGCATTGAGTCCTATTTTGGGTGTCTGCCTCATGTGTTGCTGTGGACAGTGAGTACTATTGTGGGTGTCAATCTCAGTTGTTGTCCATGGAAAGTGAGTTTTATTTTGGGTGTTCATCTTCGTTGTTGCCTGTGGGTGGTGAGCCTCATTGTGGGTGTTATTCTCAGTTGTTGCCTGTGGGTGGTGAGTCTTATTGTAAGTGTCCGTCTCAGTTGTTGCCTGTGGGTAGTGAATCTTACTGTGGGTGTCTATAGCGCCAAGATGCTCGATGGGTTGCAGTGCACTTTATAAATTCGTTTTACATTACATTTCAGTTTTTGCCTGTGGGTGGTGAGTCTTATTGTGAGTGTCCTTTCAGCTGTTGCCTGTGGGTGGTGAGTCTTGCTGCAGGTGTAGATCTCAGCTGTTGCCTGTGGCAGTGAGTCTTATTGTGAGTGTCCATCTCAGTTGATGCCAGTGGCTGAAGAGTCTTATTGTAGGTGTCTATCTCAGTTGTTGCCAGTGGCTGGTGATTCTTATTGTGGGTGTCCATCTCGGTTGTTGCCTGTGGGCAGTGAGCCCTATTGTGGGTGTTGATCACAGTTGTTCTCTGTTAAAGTTGAGTCTTATTGTAGGTGTCCTTCTCAGTTGTTGCCTGGGGGTGATGATTCTCATTGTGGGTGTCCATTTCAGTTTTGCCTGTGGGCAGTGAGTCTTACTCTGGGTGTCCATCTCAGTTGTTGCCTGTGGGCAGTGAGTCTTATTGTGGGTGGCCGTCTCAGGTGTTGCCAGTGGGTGGTGAGTCTATTTGTGGGTGGAGGTTGCAGCTGTTGCCTGTGGGTGGTGAGTCTTTTTTGTGGGTGTCTATCTCATTTGTTGCCTGTGGGCAGTGAGTCTTATAGTAGGTGTCCATCTCATTTGTTTCCAGTGGGGGGTCAGTCTTACTGTAAGTGTCAGGCTCAATTGTTGCCTGTGGTCGGTGATTCTTATTGTAGATGTGCGTCTCAGTCGTTGCCTGTTGGCAGTGAGTCTTTTTGCAGGTGTAGATCTCAGCTGTTGCCTGTGAGCAGTGAGTCTTATTGTGGGTGTCCATCTCAGTTGTTGCCTGTGGCTGAGAAGTCTTATTGTAGGTGTCTGTCTCAGTTGTTGCTGGTAGGTGGTGAATCTTACTGTGGGCGTTGATCTCAGTTATTGCATGTGGGTGGTGAGTCTTATTTTGGGTGTCCACCTCAGTTGGTGCCTGTGGGTGGGGCGTCTTATCGTAGGTGTTCGTCTCAGTTGTTTCCTGTGGGCGGCGAGTCTTATTTTAGGTGTCCATCTCAGTTGTTGCCTATGGGCAGTGATTCTTCTTGTAAGTGTTTGTCTCAGTTGTTTCCTGTCACAGTGATTCTAGTTGTAGGTGTCCATCTCTGTTATTTCCTGTGGGTGGTGAGTCTTTTTGCGACTGTCCATCTCAGTTGTTGCCTGTGGGCGATGAGTCTTATTCTGGGTATTGATATCAGTTGTTGCCAGTGGGCAGTGAGTCCTGTTTTGGTGTCCATATCAGTTGTTGCCTGTTAAATTTGAGTCCTGTTGTTGGTATCCATCTCAGTTGTTGCCTGTAGACAGTGAATCTCATTGTGGGTGTCCATCTCAGTTGTTGCCTGTGGGTGGTGAATCTTATTATGGGTATTGATCTCAGTTGTTGCCTGTGGGTGGTGAGTCTCATTATGGGTATTGGTCTCAGTTGTTGCCTGTGGGCAGTGATTCCTATTTTGGGTGTTCATCTCACTTTTTGCAGTGCGCAGTGAGTCCCATTGCGGGTGTCCAGCTCAGTTGTTGCTTGTGGGCGGTGATTCTTATTGAGGGTATTGATATCAGTTGTTGCCAGTGGGTGGTGAGTCTTATTGTGGGTTTTCATCTCAGTTGTTGCCTGTGGTCAGTGAGTATCATTGTGGGTGTCAGTCTCAATAGGTGCCTGTGGGCAATGAGTCTTCTTGTGGGTGTCCATCCCTGTTGTTGCCTGTCAGTAGTGAGAGTTATTGTGGGTGTCAATCTCATCTGTAGCCTGTGGGCGATGAGTCCTGCCGTGGGTGTCAATCTCAGTTGTTGCCTGTGGCGGTAAGTCTTATTGTGGGTGTCAGGCTCAGTTGTTGCATGTGGGCAGTGAGACCTTTTGTGTGTGTCCTTCTCAGTTGTTGCCTGTGGTTGGTGAGTCTTTCTGTGAGTGTCTATCTCAGTTGTTGCCTGTGGGTGATGTATCTTATTGTGAGTGTTCAATCTCAGCTGTTGTCAGTTAGTGATGAGTCTTATTGTAGGTGTCCGTCTCAGTTGTTGCCTGTGGGTGATAAGTCTTCTTGCAAGTGTCCATCTCTGTTGTTGCCTGTGGGTGATGAATCTTATCATGAGTGTCGATCTTAGCTGTTGTCTGTTGGTGGTGAATATGATTGTAGGTGTCCGTTTTAGTTGGTGTCTGTGAGCGGTGAGTCTTAGAGCGGGTGTAGAACCCAGCTGCTTCCTGTGGGCCGTGAGTCGTACTGTAGATGTCAGTCTTATTTCCTGCCTGTGGGAGGTGATTCTGACTGTGGGTGTCTGTCTTAGTTGTTGCATGTGGGCGGTGAGTCTTATTGTGGGTGTCCCTATCAGTTGTTACCTGTGGCTGATTCACCTTTTTGTGGGTGTTGATCTCAGTTATTGCATGTGGGTGGGGAGACTTATTGTGGGTGTCCACCTCAGTTGTTATATATAACCGATGAGTCTTATTGTAGGTGTTGATCTCAGTTGTTGCCTCTGGTTGTTGATTCTTATTCTAGTTGTCTGTCTCAGTTGTGAAGCGTAGATGGTGAATCTTTTTGCGATTGTCCATCTCAGTTGTTGCCTGTGGGCGGTGAGTCCTATTGCGGGTGTTGATCTCAGCTGTTGTCTGTAGGAGGTACATCTTATTGTGGGTGTAGATCTCAGCTGTCTGTGGGTAATGAGTCTTATTGTCCATCTCAGTTGTAGTCTTTGGGAGGTGAGTCTTATTGTGGGTATTGAACTCAGTTGCTTCCTGTGGGCGGTGAGTCCTATTTTGGGTGTCGATCTCAGTTGTTGCCTGGGGGCGGTGAGTCCTATTATAGGTGTCGATCTCAGTTGTTGCCTGTGGGCGATGATTCTTATTGTGGATGTTGATCTCAGTTGTTGCCTGTGGGCGGTGATTATTATTGTAGGTGTCCGTCTCAGTTGTTGCCCATGGGAGGTGAGTCTTTCTGTGAGTGTCCATCTCAGTTATTGCCTGTGGGTGGTGATTCTTATTGTGGGTGTCCGTCTCAGTTGTTGTATTTTGTATAGAGGCGATGAGTCTTATTGTAGGTGTTGATCTCAGTTGTTGCCTGTGGTTGGTGATTCTTATTGTGGGTGTTGATCTCAGCTGTTGCCTCTGGGCGGTAAGTCTTATTGTGGGTGTTGATCTCAGCTGTTGCCTCTGGGTGGTAAGTCTTATTGTAGGTATCCATCTCAGTTGTTGCCTGTGGGTGGTGATTATTATTGCTCGTGTCCTTCTTAGTTGTTGTGTTTGGGATTTGAGACTTATTGTGGGAACTGATCTCAGTTGCTGCCTGAGGGCAGTGAGTCCTATTTTGGGTGTCCATCTCAGTTGTTGCCTGTGGGCGGTGAGTCTTATTGTGGGTGTTGATCTCAGTTATTGCATGTGGGTGGGGAGTCTTATTGTGGCTGTCCACCTCAGTTGTTATATATAACTGATGAGTCTTATTGTAGGTGTTGATCTCAGTTGTTGCCTCTGGTTGTTGATTCTTATTCTAGTTGTCCGTCTCAGTTGTGAAGCGTGGATGGTGAATCTTTTTGCGATTGTCCGTCTCAGTTGTTGCCTGTGGGCGGTGAGTCCTATTGCAGGTGTAGATCTCAGCTGTTGTCTGTAGGAGGTACATCTTATTGTGGGTGTATGTTATGTTATGTTATGTTACTGAGATTTATAGCGCGCTCAGCTACTCATAAGAGTGTCCCGGCGCGAGCTAAGAGAGCAGTAGACAAAACACAGATTAGAAGAGATGGGTCTTAAGATGTTTCCTGAACAGGCGATCATCCTGAATAGCACGCAAAGATAAAGGCAATGCATTCCACAGCCTGGAGGCATTGACCGTAAGCGATCTGCCCCCCATGCGTTGAAGGCGGAACGTGGGGATGGAGGCCAGCAACTGAGACGAAGATCTCAGAGTCCTAGATGGTTGGTAGAAAGAGAAGCGTTTTTTGAGATAGGAAGGGCCTCCATCATGGAGAGCACGATGCGCAAGAACCAACGCTTTAAATTCAAGGCGTTTCCTGACAGGGAGCCAGTGCAGTGTGCGAAGTGAGGAAGAAATGGAGGCTCTGCTGGGAAGGTTCACCACCAGCCAGGCTGCGGCATTCTGAATCACCTGCAGTTTCCTTAGCAGGTAGTCCGGCAGACCGACATACAGACCATTAGCATAGTCGAGGCGGGAGAGAATAAACGCCCGGACCATAGTCTCCTTAGCTGATATGGGAAGCAGAGGTAAAAATCTTTTTAAGGATCTGAGAATCCCGAAGCAGCAGCCAGTGAGTTTTTTTATTTGAGTCATAAAAGACAGCTGCTCGTCGAACCAGATCCCCAAATTTTTTACAGGAAGACCCGAGCAGGAGGGTCGGGGGAAAGCTGAGGGCCAAAGAGAGTCCCTAAAGTGAGGTGGAAAAGTGCCAAAGAGTAGAATTTCCGTCTTTTCCTCATTACACTTTAGTTGGGCCGCAGAGAGCCAATGAAAGACGGCAGCAAGACAGCTCTGTACTCTGTGGGTAGCAAAATCAGATCTATCCCACGTGAACAGGAGCTGAGTGTCATCCGCGTATGCCACCACCCTGGCCCCACAATCCTCTGCCAGTTGAACCAGAGGCGTGATGTAGATATTAAAAAGCAGGGGGCTTAACGAAGAGCCTTGGGGAACTCCTGTGGAAACAGGCTGGGGAGAAGAAGCAAATGGCGGGAGCCAAACCTGTTGTGACCGGAGGGTAAGAAAAGAATCAAGCCACTTCCAGGCCAAACCAGAAATACCAATAGCAGCAAGCCGAGATAGAAGCAAAGCGTGGGGGACGGTGTCAAAGGCCGCCGACAGGTCTAAAAGGATGAGGGCAGCGTGCCCCCCAGCATCCAAACAATCGCGGATCGCCTCCGACATCTCGACTAAGGCAGACTCAGTACTATAAGAGGCTCTAAAGCCCGATTGAGCCGGATGGAGAAGACTTTCATTCTCAACAAAAGCAGACAGTTGTTTGTTTGCTACCTTTTCACATATTTTGGCCAGACAAGGCAGAAGAGAGATTGGTCTATAGTTGGCGGGATTGCCGGCATCGAGAGTAGGTTTTTTTAGGAGTGGAATGACTTTCGCTTGTTTCCATTCCTGAGGAACTAAGGCCTCAGTAAAGGACAAGTTGACAAGAGTATTAACCTCCGAATTGACTGTCTCGGCCATAGAGGCCAAGAGCCTGGCCGGACAAGGGTCAGACGGAGACCCAGACTTTAAGGACTGAAGTAATTTGAGGGAATCAGACAGAGTCACCGGCGAAAACAACGAGAATGGAGCCAACGGAGCGGCGCAAACCACCGAAGGTCTCTCCTTAGAGGTGAAAGTCGCCTGGATAGTCCGAATTTTGGAGATAAAAAAATCCGAGAGCTTGTCGCACCAAGATGCAGAGACAGGAAGTTTCGTAGCCATAGCTTTATGGGCCATAAAGCTCTGAACAATGGAAAAGATTTCTTTCGAATTGTTACTGGCGGACTCAATTCGAAAGGAATAGTAAAGACTTTTTGCTTCCCGAATAGCCTGGTAGTAGATTTTCTGGGCATCTCTCAACAGTCCCTTAGCTATTGGGCAAAAGGCCGAACGCCATATCCGTTCCAGCCTTTTACAGTGTTGTTTGAGCCGCTTCAAATCGGGAGTAAACCAAGGATGTGAAGGAGACTCCCTGTTACGACGGCGACAAGACAGGGGAGACAAACTGTCGACTGCTCGTCCAATCCAGCTCAGGAAGCATGCAAGGGCACCTTTCAGATCCGCCGGAAGGGTAACCCTAGAATTATCTAGGCAGCGCCGAAAAGCAATAGGATCGATTTTAGCTGCGGGCGGGCAGGAAAAGCCAAGTGAATCAGAGGTTGTCGGACCTAAGGACCAGGTAAAACAAGAGAAAAAATGGTCAGACCACGAAACAGGCTGGGGGTCGTCCAAAAAGATAGGGAAGTTGGAGCAAATAGGGTCCAGGATGTGGCCGCCCACATGGGTAGGAGAATTGACCCATTGGGTAAGCTGCGCCAAATCAACCGCCTCCAGAAAAGCATTAGAGTCGCTAAGATCCTGTTGATCAAGGTGAATATTACAGTCACCAAGAAAGAGGTATTGAGAGAAGCGCAATGCGTGAGAGACAAGCAGCTCTCCGAGACCATTGAGAAAATGGCCGGCATAGCCGGGTGGTCTATAAACAAGAGTGCCAGCTAGTGTGGAGTGCGGTGAAAAGGTGATGGTAAAATCGAGAAGTTCACACTGATCAAGTGAGGTATTATTACTAAATGTCGCCTGCCAAACATCTCTAAAGATAAAAGCGACCCCACCACCTCTGCCCAGCTGACGGTCCACACGGCAGATAGAATAGCCTGTTGGAACAGCCATTTGAACCAAGGGGTTCGACGAGTCGTTCAACCAGGTCTCAGTGACAAACAGTATATCAAGCTGATTGTCCAAGATCAGGTCAAAGATGTCCTGGTGATGTTTGACTAAAGAGCGACTATTAATCAGACCAGCTTTGATCCTGGGGTGAATATTGGGGCTCCTCGTCCTTCTGACAGGAGAATGAAGGCCTATATAGTCCTGGCTAAGCTGAAAATGGCAATTAGAACATAAAAGAGGACAAATGCTACTTACATACCATGTCAGAGAAGGCTTGCAGACAGCAGGTCTCAGTGCAAGAAGCTCGAGACGGCCGTATATGCGCGGGGTAACCACAGGTCGAGGGAAACAGACAGCATGGCTGGCGCTGGGCGCTCCAGGGACGCGGACGGGCGCAGACGGGCTTGCCTTGTGCGCGCCTTCGGCGCGCCCGCGGCGCGCCCGCTGCGCGCGTCCGCTGCGCGTCCGACTGGCGTGCATTAAATGGATGCCCCGTGTGCGCGAGGCTAGAACGCCTGAGCCCCAAGATGGCGGCTCTCTGCGGCACAACGAGGGACCAGGAATTAAATAACACACGAAGCAGCAAACAGCACACTAAAAAGGCAGAATGGGGAAGAGCATGTGCTAAAAGAGATTTGTAATTTTTAAAATGCGGGTATGAGGACAATGTGCAAATAGGCAGAACAAATAGGCAAAGAAACAATTTCCTTTTTAAAATCGATTATAAGCAGCGGACACATTAGAGACACCAGCCCAACTGAAAGCGGAGTGTCAGCTGAGCTCAAAGCCGTCTGTGTAGACCTCAGCTGTCTGTGGGTAATGAGTCTTATTGTGGGTGTCCATCTCAGTTGTTGTTTTTGGGAGGTGAGTCTTATTGTGGGTATTGAACTCAGTTGCTTCTTGTGGGCGGTGAGTCCTATTTTGGGTGTCGATAGTTGTTGCCTGTGGGCGGTGAGTCCTATTATAGGTGTCGATCTCATTTGTTGCCTGTGGGCAATGATTCTTATTGTGGATGTTGATCTTAGTTGTTGTCTGTGGGCGGTGATTATTATTGTAGGTGCCCGTCTCAGTTGTTGCCCATGGGAGGTGAGTCTTTCTGTGAGTGTCCATCTCAGTTATTGCCTGTGGGTGGTGATTCTTATTGTGGGTGTCCGTCTCAGTTGTTGTATTTTGTATAGAGGCGATGAGTCTTATTGTAGATGTCGATCTCAGTTGTTGCCTGTGGATGGTGATTCTTATTGCAGGTGTAGATCTCAGCTGTTGCCTCTGGGCGGTAAGTCTTATTGTAGGTATCCATCTCAGTTGTTGCCTGTGGGTGGTGATTATTATTGCGCGTGTCCTTCTTAGTTGTTGTCTTTGTGATTTGAGATTTATTGTGGGAACTGATCTCAGTTGCTGCCTGAGGGCAGTGAGTCCTATTTTGGGTGTCCATCTCAGTTGTTGCCTGTGGGTGGTGAGTCCAATTGTGGGTGTCAATCTCAGTTATTGCCTGTGGGTGGTGATTCTTATTGTGGGTGTCCGTCTCAGTTGTTGTATTTTGTATAGAGGCGATGAGTCTTATTGTAGGTGTTGATCTCAGTTATTGCCTGTGGTTGGTGATTCTTATTGCAGGTGTAGATCTCAGCTGTTGCCTCTAGGTGGTACGTCTTATTGTGGGTGTTGATCTCAGTTGTTGCCCATGGGTGGTGGTTATTATTGCTCGTGTCCTTCTTAGTTGTTGTCTTTGGGATTTGAGACTTATTGTGGAAACTGATCTCAGTTGCTGCCTGAGGGCAGTGAGTCCTATTTTGGGTGTCCATCTCAGTTGTTGCCTGTGGGCGGTGAGTCCTATTGTGGGTGTCAATCTCAGTTGCTGGTGGGTGGTGAGTCCTATAGTGGGTGTCGATCACAGTTGCTGCCTGTGGCCGGTCAGTCTCACCATAGGAGATGACTCTGCAGGCATGCTTCATCCTGCAGTATGTGAATTTGCAGAGTATGAACTTAGCTGCAAAGCAATGAGACGCTGTGCAGTAAGGGGTACGGCACAGTGAGTGGGGGAAAATAAGACAGAGCATATGCAAGTTTGACAAGGAAGAGGAAAGGGGTGGTGGCATGGAGAATAGACCCCGATTGCGCCGTCTAGTGAGTCCTGTTTTGGGTTGTTGCCTGTGGGCGGTGAGTCTAATTTTGGGTGTCCCTATCAATTGTTGTCTGTGGTTGATTCATCTTATTGTGGGTATCAATCTCAGTTGTTGCCTTTGGGCGGTGAGTCTTATTGTGGGTGTTGATCTTATTTATTGCATGTGGGTGGTGTGTCTTATTTTGGGCGTAGATCTCAGTTGTTGCCTGTGGGCAGTGAGTCCTATTGTGGGTGTCGATCTCAGATGTCGCCGCTGCGCGGTTAGTCTCACCATAGGAGCTGGCTCTGCAGGCATGCTTCATTTTGCAGTACGTGAATTTATATAGCATGAACGTAGCTACAAAGCAAGGAGGCGCTGTGCAGTAAGGTGTACGGCAAAGTGGGCGGGGGAAAAGTAGACAGCATATGCAAGTTTGAGAAGGAAAGGGGTGGTGGCACAGATAATAGACCCCGAATGCTCTCTCTAATGGGTTCTTTCTATAAAGGTCAACTCAACAGAGTGGCTTCAGAAAGTTTGCAAGCACCTGAAACCAGTCACCATTTGGTAAAACAAATTTAGGTTCGATTCCGCCCATATTGCGTCTGTCAGAGTGTTGCTCCACAACAGTGAGCGTGCAGGCAGATGTAGGTGAATATATACATTTTGCATTTGTTTTCATATTTTTGGGATTCACAGCATCCTCCAATAACCCCAGGAAATATGATTAAATCTGTAGTTTTAGTAAAGCCTGCATGTCATTTTGGCCCAGGAATGTCTGAATGCAGACTGTTGTCATCTCTTGCTGTGAACAAGACATCTGCATTTACTGTCATGTGAAATGCACATTTACTTTGTAGCCTTTATTTCCACACCACAAATTTTGAATTTGTGCAGCCACAGCCCGATTGCCACATTAATTTCAACACTTGTGCCTACTCGAGAAGTGCAATATAATTAGGGCATTGAGAAATGTTTGTCTGTCCCAGTCCAATGCAACTCCTTTGACACTCACATGGGAACCTACATTGTATCACCCTCAGGAAAAAAGGAAATAAGTTCCCTGCTGGCACATGTCACCAGAGTAATGAAGTTTACGTGGTCCAGTGCATTCTGGGACTTAACGTCCTTTAGATATTAGCCACCAGTACCAGAAATAAATATACACATGTGATTAAGTGAAGTGTATAGAAGCAAGGCAGCACCTTTCATTTAAGGCACAACTGCTGCTTGTAAAAGGCACCATTGATGAGGTAACTCGTCATACATGGTAACCTAACGAGGATATAATCACGTGATAACATAAACATGAATAAAGTCATAAGGGCACCACATAATACTGAACACATTATTCATTAAATTGCCAATTTCGTTAAGAAAACTACAATCAGTGCCAAGCAACTTCTAAACTGAATAAAACTCCCTGACTTCATCCCGAACCACTAATGGACACCTTACCTACTGCATTAGCCGTACACTTATCATCACCTACCTTGAGACGGACCCTACTCCTTAAAGGTTCCTTCCAGTGGTGAGAGAATGTGGTTCTCTAGTATGTAATTTCCATTTATAGTCATAAGCACTGAATACTCCCGCCCACGTGCAGGGATCCTGGAGCTCTTTTTCACAATATATGTTCTTAAATGTAGATGTTCGGCTTTCTTCAGGATGGCCAGCAGAGTCACTTAAGAAAGAAAAGTATTATGAAGGCTGTAGAACTAGACTACAATGGCCCAGTTCTTTAGCTTGTACTTAAGAGAGGGGCAAGAGAATTAAATATCAAGATGTTTTAATATAACAGCATAAATCTCTTTCACAAACCCTTTTTTGATAGAGCGTAGAGATGAAGGAAATTAGGACAGTGTAGCCCCACAGGCTGTCATTCTATGCGTTAAAAATAGAGTCTGTGCCTTTAAGAAATCGGACACCACCAATATCCCATCATGCTCAGCAGGTGGAAGTTGCTTCAGTTACTTTTTGCAGCTCCTGCTTACAGGACCCTGGAGCATTGAGCGTGGCCAAATCTTGGCTTTTCTTTTCAAAATTCTCTACTGAATTTTGGTGACAACATTTTCAATCAACCTCTTTGGTCTCTCCCTGACCTTTTCTGTCTTTATCTAACAGAAATTAGAGGCTTCTTGACATCTCTTTTTGACAAATGTCCAGCCTGTGGGAGAAAAACAAGCCAAAACAGACTCTCATGAGGTGTGTAAACTACCAGAAAATCATGTTCCTGAGGCTTGCCATCACTGCAGAAACTTTTCAAGATGCATCCTGAGAGATAAAGAGAAGATTAGCCTCTATGGTACTGAGGAGTGAAGATGATAGATGTAGTCTGAAGGTGGGACCTCAGAGCAAGGAGAGGGTCAGACCTCTAACAGGACTCTTTCATCTGTCTCTGGAGGGCATGCTGTTGCTGGGATTCTGCTCAGGAACAGAACAATGCTTGGTACCATAGAACATTAGTAGATAGGGACTGAGTCACCATACCACCTCAGTACCATGATCGCAAGTTCAACTAGGCTCACTTGGCCTCCCACTCATAACCAAAGGAACAAGTGAATTGACACCCCAGGACACAACACTCCAGAACCTCTCAGTGATCATAGTGACAGGACACTCCCTTTCACTCACACGCTCGTACACAATAACATATGAAAGAGACACACAGGAAGTTTGAAATGTTTATTTAAATTATTATGCCCTAAAATGCAATATTCGTGTCACAATCAGAAAACAACTGCCTGGCAAAATACCATCAGCATTGTCAATAAACCTTATATTATGAAGAGCCCTGTCATATTATGAGACAGAATAGCCTATCCCCACTCCCCACCTGCAGAAGCTGAATGATCATACAGCAAAGACCTCTGGATTCAGCAGTGGACCCCGTACCTTAGGATACACAGATGGACCTTCTACATCTCAGATACAGCCGTGATATTCTCTCAGAATATCTCTCTCTCTCTCTCTCTCTGTTACCTTGTGGTGCATACCTATATGACAAGGTTCACATGTTCATAAACAACAGTTGCATTTCTGTGTTGTGTCTAGGTGTGAGGCCTGACCAGAACATAATAACAAGGGACATTGTTATTTGACCTTGTCTGCTGTTCAGACTAAATCCCAAGAAAGTACAGAACAAGAAAATAACTGCAGGTTCTGTGTGAAAATATATGTGACACAAAAGTATAGTGTGTTTATTTAGTAACGTGTGCAAAGCTAATGTCCCCTGTGTTATGCACAGTTAGTCTAACATAGGGAAAATTACAATATGCCCTGTATAGAACACATGAAAGTGCCAGGAAGAAAACAACACAAAAATGCCATCATTCCTGGTCGACACCAAGAACATCAATGTCGAGGAGAGGTCCGGCACCGACCTGTTTACCATCTATCCATGGCTCGACGTCGAGCAATCCCCTGCAGCTCAACATCGAGGTCAGGAGAGTATCAACGCCAATAACTACTCCGTTGACCTGCAGGTCTTTCTCAACATCGAGGAGTTTCTCGACTATGAGCCCATCAAGACGGTTGCCGTCAAGATCCATGTCGACATCGAGGCACTGTCGAAGATCTATGTCGAGGCACACTCTGAACGTCAAGATGACATCGGCAATCACCGTTGACAAGCAGGTTGAAGTTGAGTTTGGTTGATGTTGAGGACTCTTTCGATGCCGTTTAGGCTACAGAATACAAGAAAGAAGAGAAGACTAATTTACTCCTCCCCAGGTTCGGAGTACTCTAAAGCATATTATCCTTCTACGGGGATCCAACAATATTATCCACCACCAGCTCCATCTCCTCCTCATCTGCAACCTTCACTATCTACTCCACCATGACCTCACACTCCACCTCCTCCACCCCTGCCTCAAGTTCCTTCTGCACTGGTCACTCAAAGACCCAGATCTTGTTTCAGGTTGCGCCATCATTCTAGATGCCATTGTCTTAGCCCAAGGCACACTTCTACCTCTTCCAGGCGCTTACACTATCATCATCATTTACAATCTCAGTTACAACATCATATGGACACGTCCTCCACTTATACTGGACAAAACTCCCCAACGCTTTCAGAACTCCACCTACATGTATTTCCCGTGTGGAGCATGTCACCATATTTCAAGAGGTCCTCGTGAGGAGAGCGACAAAACTTAACATTCCTAAGTCGACTCCAACACTACTGACATCAATCATTTTTGAGACTGTACGACACAGGTCAGCATCAGGCCTTTAGTACTAGGTCTCCTTTAACCTGCCATGGACCTCCTCTTGACACCAGCCTCTGCTAAGCCAGCACCAACCAGGATTCAAAAGAAATACCGCCCTCCGTAGCAGAGATCCTCTGTCCTCCGAACAGATCCTACACCAGAATTTGGTGATGGTAGTAGTAGCAAGGAAGCAACATGCCATTACTCCCACTTCTACAGTGCCTTCTAATAAGGAGAGTTGGAAGTTAGATTCCGTAGGTCATAAAGTGTGCACATTGGCAGCAACCACCATTAAAGAAGCCAGCGACACTGCTCTTTTAGGCAGATATGACAGGGCACTGTGGGAATCCAGGAACCAGTTGGCGGACCATCTCCCTAGAGTCAAGAGGAACACTTCATTCTGAATACAAAATGAAGGATTAATGGTCTCATCAGGTTATCCGTTCTATAACAGACCCTTCCCTATTAGCACCTCATGAGTACTACCACAGCAATGCTCCTCTTGGCTCCACCTTACATCCCTCAAGCCTGAATAGCAGCAAAATATATTAAATCTGCCATTCTCTGGTACCACTCTATTTGGAAACCATGCCGATGATGAGTTGGCATGGATGAAGGTGGAAATGGAAACTCTAAAGGTTTAGTGAGACCCGGGGAAGAGAGGAAATCTTTCCATCCCTACCAATGCTGCTTCTATTCCCGGAGAGTTCAAACCCCTCACTGGTATCAGGGACGCCAGCAAAGCAGTGCACAACAACAGCACCAATATCCCTACCAATCATATCAAATAAAGCAGCCTAGAGGGAGATCTATCCAGCAGCCTGCTCAATGGGGCAAGCAACCATCCGGGTCGCGCCCTGCGTCATTACTTCCCCCTCTTTTGTTACCCACTCCGGTGGGGGGAAGCATCTGACATTATCTGGCAGAACGAAATGCAAGACACCTGCATAATGAATATTGTTCACAATGGATATTGTCTGAGATTCACCAGTCTGCCACCATCCATACCGCTGAAACTATCCAGTTTCCAACTCACACTGTTACGATCAGAGGTCAACTTCCCTTTACAAAAGCTGGTGGTGAAACCTGTTCCTCTCCAACATAAGGTACAGGCATTTATTCCAGGTACTTTCTAGTCAAGAAGAAAGACAAGAACAAATTCAGACCCATTCTTGACCTCAAAAAAGCCAACAAGTGGAATCGGCGAGAAGAGTTCCAGTTGCTCGCATTACACCAAATCTATCCCCTCCCATAACAGGGGTATTGGCTCTGTTGTATCGACCTTCAAGATGCATACTCTAATACACCAATCGCCAGAAAGTTTTGAAAGGTCTTGAGGTTTGTAATGGGGCAGGGCCATTATCAGTCCCAAGTGTTACCTTTTGGCCTGAAGTCATGACTCAGGACATTCTTCAAATGCATGGCAGTAGTGGCTGTCCATCTCAGTAGACGCAAAATATTAGTCTACCCACACCTTGACGATTGGCTAATCAAGGCGTCCACGTCTCAGGAAACTCAGCTTCATTACAATTGGGCTTGTGATCTCCTACAAAGGTTAGGCTTTCAGGTCAACCACACGTTAACCTCTGTCCCAGTTTAAACGTTACATTATCTAGGAGCTTCCATCCACACAATAGGGTCAAAAGCATGTCCTTCGGAAGAGGGAAGCCTATCAATCCTTCAGAAGTGTCATGCTCTCATGAAAGTTCCTCATCCAACGGTGAGAGCAGTATGTTCCTCGGTGCGATGGCCTCCTGCAACTTTCTCACTCCGAATGCCCGTCTCCACATGCGACCTCTCGGAATGTCTACTCTTGAAAACCAGTGGGACCAACTGGGAAGAGAGGATACTACTATCCCTCCATGCGAAGCTGTCCCAGAAATGGTGGTGCTCTCACAACAATCTCCTTCGAGGTATCCCATTTCATCAGAAGATTCCTCCTCAAACCATAGTCACAGATGCCTCTCTACTGGGATGGAGAGCCCACATGGATCCCCTTCCAATCCAGAGTAAGTGGTAGCAGAGAAAATCAACTTACCATATGAAATTCCTCGAGCTGCATGCAGTCCATCAGGCGCTGAAGGAGTTTCATCCGTCATTGAAATCCCACTCCTTGCTTGTTCAGACAGACAATACAACAACCATTTACTACCTTAACACGCAGGGAGGGACGAGGTCCAGGCCCTTTTCAGGTGAGGCATAGATGATATGGAAACAGCTTCTAGCCAGAGACCTTACGATCATGGCAACTCACCACACAGGTGTCCAACCACGAATGGGTCATAAATGACGATGTTGTTCGAAACATCTTTCAATGGTGAGGAACTCTGGCCTTCGACGTGTTCGCTACCGCAGGAAACAAAAAATGTCAACGCTTCGCTTTGAGGTACTTCCGGACAGGGAATCTGGGGAATGACTAATGGATCAATTGGTCTTGCAAATTTCTCTAAACCTTCCCACTGATTCCACTGATCCCAACAGTCCTCATCAAGTTGCCCCAATCGAGAACCTAGATGATCCTCAAAGCTCCTGAGTAGCCACATCAATGGTGGCTCACGGACCTCCTTCAACAGTCTGTCTATCCACATCTCAAGCTGCCAGACCAGACCTGCTAACAAGGTTTGGAGTCCAGATGTTACACCCCAATTTCTCCTCTTTGAATTTGTCGACATGTCTCCTGAGCCAGTACAGTATGGACAGTTGAATCTGCCACAAGACTGCATGGATATCCTGAAAGAGGCTAAGCGGCCTTCCACCCGTTCGGCATATGCCTTCAAATGGAAAAGATTGTGCCTATGGTGTTCCTCTAAGCACGTGAACCCTACATCTTGCCAGGAAGAGATCCTTCATCAGTACTTACCCCATCTGGCAAAATCTGGCTTGCAATTCTCTTCTATAAAGGTTCACCTGGCAGCTCGTACTGCCTACAAAAAACATCCTTCTCAAACCTCTTTTTTCAAAATCCCCATCATCAAGGATTTTTTAGAAGGGTTGAAGAAGGTTTTCCCTCTCATTAGGTGTCCTTCTCTTCCCTGTGAGCCTAACATAGTACGTTCATGTCTTATGTAGGACCCCTTTAAGCTGATCCACAAAGCCTCCCTGAAAAACCTTTCTTGGAAGACAGCTTTCCTTGTAGCAATAACATCGGCTTGCAGGGTTAGCGAGATCCAAGCGCTTTGTTCTCACGAACCATATAGTCTTCCACTCTAGCAAATTGGTCATGAAAGCTCACCCAAAATTTATTTCGGACTTTCATGTTAATCAATCTCCTTACCAACATTCTATCAGAATCCCTCTACTCCAGCTAAAAGATCTCTTAATTTTTTGGATTTGAGGAGAGTTTTTAAATTCTATCTCGACAAGGCAAGGGAAATTTGCAGATCGAACCAATTGCTTATCAACTATGATTCAGTCCGTATGGGTATAGCCACTTTCAAACCATGGATAATGTCCTGCATCTTTTTGTGCTACCAAAAAGCTAACAAGACATTAGCAGCTAAACCTTGTGGCAGGGATTGTGCGGAGTAGCAGAACTATGCTTGGGATCATAGTACCTTAGTAGGCAGGGACTGAGTCATCTCACCACCTGAGTACCCATGAGCCTGCGACCGACTAGCTATAGTTTCTCACTTGCCCTTCTACTCACTCACAGAGAAACAAGTGATGAGACACCCCAGAACACAACACTCCTGACCCTCTCAGAAATCACGGCTGCAGGACACACCCTTTCACTCTTACACTCGTACTAGTCCACAATAAGATCTGACAGAGAGAGGAGAAAAGTCTCAAATGTTTATTGTAACTATTATGCTCTAGTATGCAGCGTACTTGCCACAATGAGTAAGAAAATGCCGAACACAAATACGGTCAGCATAGTAAGTAGTCCATATGTCATAAAAGGAGCTGTCATTATGCAAGACAGGGCAGCATAACCTACTCCCCTTCTACAGAAGCAAAATGATTATATATCAGAAGATCTCTGGGGTTCTTCTATATGAGCCCCTGTGTCACTTTTCTGTGTTACTTTTTGTGACACAGCGGCGGTGTAAAATATGTGCCACATTGCGCCTATTTACAAAGTGAAGCATCTAGGCAGATGTGTCACTTTGTAAAGCCCTGCGCCACGTTATACCTACATCAGTTATAATGTATGCAGGGTGGGTGTTCCTCCACATCCAAGTCTTGTAGAAGTGGTGCATTGAAATCTATAAGATTTCAGTGTGCCATTTCTAGAACGCCATTGCGTCAACATTGCCTCACAGCGGGCAGAAGGGTGACGCAGTGCTATAAACATCAACTCCAGCAATGCGTCAGTTTTGCGCAGAGACGTCAATAATACTGACATTTCTGTCATTCCTTGCAAAATGATGCGTCATACAGTAAATATGACGCATCCATCATGTTGCAAGGAGGGCGCACTGAGAAGGGACGCATTGCTATTTTCACGCAGCGATGTATCACTTCTCATAAATGAATATATGATGTTACCCCGCATGCCAACACCACGCATACCATTACAATGCATTTGTAAAAACGCAAGTGCTGTTACAACACATTACCATCATGACCCATACTTTTACATCGCATATGCCTTTATCATGCATGCCTTTACAACACAAAGGCATGAGTTGTAAAGGCATATACCTTGTAGTGGTTAGGTAAGTAGATATATATATATATATATCACTGAAAAAACCATAGGTTTCACACATGTTATAGTTAGCGGAAATTTTACTGATAAAAAACCAGTGAAATTCCCCCGTTATAGTTAGCGCAGGCAACTATAACTCACGCGACTGCAATCTTCTGCTGATGCTAATACTGTATTTAGACACTTATTTGCCCATGTCTTCTTCCATACATTTTTAGCTATACATATATTACAAATATTTTTTTTTCATAAAGACACATATGTCATCAGCAGAAGATTGCAGTCGCGTGAGTTATAGTTGCCTGCGCTAACTATAACGGGGGAATTTCACTGGTTTTTTATCAGTAAAATTTCCGCTAACTATAACATGTGTGAAACCTATGGTTTTTTCAGTGAATTTGCAAGGTTTTTTAAATGCTAATTCCTAACTATAACGTGTGTGAAACCTATGGTTTTTTCAGTGAATTAGTACGGTTTTTTAAATGCTAAGTTTTTTTCCCTTATAATAAGCCCTGTACATTTGGTGGCCTTCGGCCACCAAAAGCACAGGGGGTGGGGTAAGTGTGGATAGTGTTTTTTGCCCTTAACATAAGCCCTGTGCTTTTGGTGGCCTTCGGCCACCAAAAGCACAGGGGGTGGGGTAAGTGTGGATAGTGTTTTTTTTATTTTTATTTTTTTACCGTACGCTTACGGTAAGCGTACGGTAAGCGTACCCCGCGAAATTGCCGAAAAAAAAATAAAACCGTTTTTGCACTTGGGGGATGTTTGGGGACTCCCTCAACATGACTATGTGGGAGGGAGTTGTCAAAACAGCCCCTTTACATGTTTTTGGGCTTGATATTTTAAAAATCACTCTCAGTGCGAGAGACAAAATGGCGGCCGCCGCTTCCTGGTTTCGGCCGATTCGAATGTTTACTAAGATCTAAGAGCCAATCAGAATCGCGCTCGCGCACGCCACCGTACGCTTACCGTAAGCGTACGGTAAGCGTACCGTAAGCTGGCTCAGATATATATATTGATTTAAAGGATATTTTCTCAGAATCTACTGAACAGATTTACACCAAACCTACAAAAGGCACTTCCTTGACCTAGGGACTACCTCTCTGCCAAATTTTGAGTAATTCTGTTCAGCCGTTCGGGCTGTAGCTCGTTCTAAAGGTCCTATGGAAAAATGCATGGGAAAAACGCGTTTTGGGACCCCCCTTTTATCTCAGCCCCCGCTTGACGGATCCCCCCGAGACTTTCAGGGTAGGAGCGGAGCGTAGCGCCCCACCTATTTTGAAAAATTTGCGAGGATTCGTCGACCGGCGCCAAAGTTATTCAAAATAGAATGTTGAGGTTTTCCTATGGAAACGTGGTCCTAACTATAACTACCTACTGGCTATCGCCAGTAGGTAATATATATATATATATATATATATATATATATATATATATATATATATATATATATATATATATATATATATATAGTGGCTCATTTCGCCCTCACACTCCTGTGGGCGAAACGAGCCACTCAGGTTTGGCTTATGAAAATCCAATTTAAGGGCAAGAAAACAACAAGACGCGTTTCAACTTTCTCACAAAGTTATATGGAATATGTATAATATATATAAACATATGTTATATATATTATACATACCATATATATTTACCCCTAAACCCCCCAAATCACCCTTTGTACCCCAATAAATATACACCCCCAAAGTCTAAAATTACCCTTACACCCAAAACCCAAACTGAACCCTAAAATTACCATGGGCACCCCAAAACTCAAATCCACCCTAAACCCTAAAATTACCCTAGGCACCCCAAAACTCAAACGCATCCTGAACCCTAAAAATACCCCTACACCCCAAAACCCAAACAAACCCTGAACCCTAAAATTACCCTGGGCACCCCAAACCCATCCTGAGCCCTAAAAATACTCCTACACCCCAAAACCCAAACAACCCCTGAACCCTAAAATTACCCTGGTTACCCCAAAACCCAAACCCACCCTGAACCCTAAAATTAACGTGGGCACCCCAAAACCCATACCCACCATGAACCCTAAAAATGCCCCTGCACTCCAAAAACCCAAATCCACTCCACACCCTAAAATTACCCTGGGCACCCCAAACCCAACTGAATCCTAAAAATACCCCTACACCCCAAAACACAAACACACCCTGAACCCTAAAATTACCCTGGGCACCCCAAAACCCAAACAAACCCTGAACCTTAAAATTACCCTTGGTACCCCAAAGCCCAAACCCACCTTCAACCCTAAAAATACCCCTGCACCCTAAAACCTATACCCCTACACCCCAAACCCACCCTAAACCCTATACTTACCTTATACTTACATGTAAAATACATATGCCTTTACCATTCATGCCTTTACAAAGAAATTTGTTGTAATGGCATTGCGGAGAAATGGTAGTTCGTTGTGTTGTCATGCCGGGTAATGGTATTTGTTGTCAAAATTTCGTTGTAATGGCTGTTTACCCTCATAAATAAGGCCCTGGGTGTTTGCTGCAGACCCCATACCTCAGCAGCACAGATGAAAGTTCTACATCTCAGGTGCTGTCACAAGCTCTTCCCTGGAAAGACCCCTCTCCAAGTGTGTTGTTACCTATTCGTGCATACCTATGTGACAGAAGTACGTGTTTCCAAACAACAGCGTCATTTGTGTGTTTTGTCTATGTGCTAAGGCCTGAGCAGGACAAAATAACAAGGGACATTGTTGTTCGACCGTGTCTATGGTGTGCAGATTAAATCCCAGAAAAGAACAGAACGCAAAAACAGTGGCAGGTTCTGCTGAAAGTACAGGTGGCACAAAGCAAAATATGTTTGTATAGTAACGCGTGCAAAGCAGAGGACAGTCTGCGATATGCTCATGCTAACATAGGGAAAACAACAATGGGCCTGCACGGGGCATATGACAACATCAAGTACACTCAACTAGCGGTAAAACTGCTATTGCTGCTTTATAGAGGAATATCTCTATTCCGGATATTTGCAACGCAGCCACGTGGAGATCTGTCAATACATTCAGCAAACATTACTGCCTAGACTCGAATGCTAGAGCAGACGCTCAAGTAGAACAGGCCTGTCTCAGAAATCTCTTTACTTAAAAGGCTACCTTAGTTCACTCTGTCTTCTCTACCGCGCTCTGTGGGGGTGGGCTTGCTACTCTATTCAGTGCTTATGACTATAAAAGTAAATCCCCCATGTGAGAAGTAATAGGTTCTTACCTGTAACTCCAGTTCTCGATTAAGGGAACTTCCAATATAGTCATAAGCAACCCTCCCTCCTCCCTGCTGGAGTAGACAGAGGTAACCATGGGACCTAAATATTATCATTCGTCGCCTCCGAAAAGAACTGAAAAACTGCCACCTGCTGAGCATGATGGGATACTGGTGGTCTTTGAGTCCTTAAAGGCGCAGTCTCTACAACAGCTTCGGCGCACATACCACGCACCCTACCACCGATCAGGCGCCCCCCACCACCACCCTCCGCACCTGGACCGTGGTCAGCACCGAAGACATCACCCGCACGATGAACACCATCCACTCCGGCTCCCCCTGCCCACACTACATCTTCAATAAAGCCGACTCCATCATCGCACCCCAACTCCGAGAACTCATCAACAGCTCCTTTGCAGCCGCCACCTTCCCGGAGAGCTGGAAACACGCCGAGCTCAGCGCCCTCCTGAAGAAACCCACTGCCGACCCCACGGACCTCAAAAACTTCTGCCCCATCTCGCTCCTCCCTTTCCCGGCCAAAGTCATCGAGAAGACCGTCAACCAACAACTCTCCACCTTCCTCGAGACCAACGGAGCCCTCGACCCCTCGCAGTCCGGTTTCCGAGCAAACCACAGCACCGAGACCGCCCTCATAGCAGCCACCAAGGACATCAGGTCCCTGCTCGGAAAAGGAGAAACAGCTGCCCTCATCCTCCTGGACCTCTCAGCGGCCTTCGACACCGCCTGCCACCGCACCCTAATACAGCGCCTCAGCAACACCGGAAAAGCCCTGGAGTGGATCATCTCGTTCCTCGCCGGCAGAACACAGAGAGTTCGCCTCCCCCGTTCCGATCCACGGCCACCGAAGTCATCTGCGGCGTCCCACAAGGATCATCTCTCAGCCCCACCCTCTTCAACCTCTACATGAGCCCCTTCGCAGCCATCGCACGCCAACACAGCCTCAACATCATCTCCTACGCCGACGACACCCAGCTGATCCTCTCCCTCACCAACGACCCCGCCACCGCCAGAGCCAACCTCCAGGATGGAATGAGAGACGTCGCGGAATGGATGAAGCTCAGCCGGCTGAAACTGAACTCAGATAAGACGGAAGTCCTCATCCTGGGACCATCCCCTCCGCCTGGGACGACTCCTGGTGGCCCCCGGCCCTGGGCTCCGCACCCAAGCCAACGGACCATGCTCGCAACCTGGGCTTCATCCTGGACTCCTCACTCGCGATGACCAAGCAAGTCAACGCCATCTCGTCATCATGCTTCAACACCCTGCGCATGCTCCGAAATATATTCCGGTGGATCCCCACCGACACCAGGAAGACGGCCACCCAGGCCCTTGTCACAAGCCATCTGGACTACGGAAACACCCTCTACGCCGGCACCACAACCAGACTACTGAAAAGACTCCAGCGTATACAGAACGCCTCTGCACAACTCATCCTGGACACTCCCCGCTTCAGCCACATCTCCCCTCAGCTGAAAGACCTGCACTGGCTCCCCATCAGCAAGAGGATCACGTTCAGACTACTCACCCATGCACACAAGGCTCTCCATGACATGGGACCCACCTACCTCAACAACCGCCTCACATTCTACACGCCCACCCGCCAGCTCCGCTCCGCCAACCTCGCCCTCGCCACCGTCCCACGCATTTGCAAGACCACTGCCGGAGGAAGATCCTTCTCCTACCTGGCGGCCAAGACTTGGAACTCCCTCCCCACCCACCTACGACAGACCCAGAACCATCTCTCCTTCAGGAAGCAACTCAAGACCTGGCTCTTCGAACAGTAGCGGACCCCCCCCCCCCCCCCGCGCCTTGAGACCCTACGGGTGAGTAGCGCGCTCTACAAATTCCATGATTGAGTCTCTATGTTTAACTCTTATAATGACAGGCTATGCGGCTACTCTGTCCTGCTTCCCTTCTTCTTTAAAAAGGGTTTTTTGAAAGAGATTAATGCTGTTGTATTAATACATCATAAAATTATACACAGATATATTTCTCTTGGCCCCTTTTTCAAGTACAAGATCAATAATTTGGCCATTGTAGCCTAGTCCTACAGGCTGCATAATATTTGTCATTCCTAAGTGACTCGCTGGCCTTCCTGAAGAAACGTGAACATCTACACCTAGGAAGGTGTATTGTGAAAGAGTGCTCCGGGGTCCCCAGAAAGGTGGCAGGACTATTCAGTGCTTATTGTTGGAAGTGCAGACACCCATAGGAAAGAAAACACGGACCAGGAAGATGAAGTAGTACGTGAAGTTTAATACACATCTGCATACAACCAGTTCAAGTCAAGAATGCCGTTTCAACCCCCAAGAGCTCATGCCCAACCTTCCACCATTTTTGAAGCTAAACATTCTTCCCCACAACACGAGTCAGTCACGAGCTGGAACACAGAACTCCGCTCGTGACTGCTCATGACAACTAAACACGTTCCCAACACACCTTCCACCTTTGAGAAAAAGAAAAAAAACCAATATAAACAATAGTAAATAAAAAAAAAAAACATCTTGAGTAATACTTTAAAATAACTTACAAGATTAATTCATGACAAAATCCTTGTACTTAGCAGGAAGGCGATGAGTGCGCCCAATCCTTGAATTATCAGAAACACAACTGGGAGGAGATAAATCCTCATGGTCATTGTTATGCCCCAAATCCAAAAATACATTACTGGTGTGATCTTCTTGATAAGTAGTAACACCCTTAAACAAAGAAACTCTGTTTAAATTCCAGACAGAACCACCATCAATTCTGACAGCGTTCTTAAATGTTTCAATTACTTTTCTTGGACATGACCAAGTAGACAAACCTTTACTTACACCTTCTTTTTTCTTTATGCGAACTAAATCCCCCACCTTGATCACCTGTTTAGTTAATGAGCCCAATTTCTTTTCCATTGCACCTTTCATTTTATTTTTGTATGATTCTACTCTTCGTTGCACCGCTTCATAATCCACTTTAAAAAAATCATTGAACCCATTTATGTTTTTCTTCATCCACCAAGGAGTCAAATTAGTGCTAGGTTTACGCCCTCTTAAAAGTTCAAAAGGACTGACTAGGGTGACAGAATTTGGAGAAGTCCTGTATGCTAATAACATGGATTGCAAAGCATTCCGCCAATTCAACCCACCCTTAACAGACAATTGGACAGCCTCTTTAACCACACGATTGAATCTCTCCACTTGACCATTCGCTTCAGGATGGAAAACAGCAATTCTATTGTGAGTAATTCCACATTTAACAAGAAAACCTTCCATTTCCTTGCTAATAAATTGTGGTCCATTGTCAGTTACAATTTATTGAGGAATGCCTTCCCTACAAAAGACTTCATCTAAGAATTCAATAACACAATGCTTCGTGTTTAGGTAAAATATTGAAATGGCCAATGATATCTAACCCAAGTTTACACCAAGGACCAAGCGGAAATTCTACAGGATGAGGTTCCGGACGCAGAGCAACAGCTGACTTGTCACTATTGGAACAATGAACACATGAACGTACAAAATGATCAACTGATATGTCAATGCTTGGCCACCAAAAAGATTCCTTGACACGTCTCCTGGTAAATGAAATCCCTAAATGTCCTTCATGATCAATTTCAAGAATTGTATTCCTAAGAGAAAAGGGAGGAATAATCTTGTCACCCCTCAAAACCAAACCATTTTCAACAGCGAGTTCTTCTTGAACCTTAGAGAAACCCATCATATCTCCAGATAACTTCCTATGTTCAGGCCAACCTTGAAGCAAATACTTCTTGACATTAATTAACTCGGAATCCTTTTCCATTTCTAGCAACCAAATGTTTTCTTGCAAACCAGCTTGTTTACCAAATACTAAATTAATATCACTCATGGTAAAAGCTACTTCCCAATCATCATCTTTAATTTTGTCTGGGAATGCCATAGGTGAAATTAATCTAGACATGCAATCAGCATGTACATTAGCTTTACCTTGGACATATTCAATTTGAAATTGGAAAGACTGTAATCTTGAAGCAAGTCTTGCAAGACGTGCGGACATGGTACGTCCACCACCTGGTGCCATTAAATAAACAAGAGGTTTATGATCGGTTTTAATGGTAAATTTAGTACCCCACAAAAAGGTTCTAAAATGTTCAGCTCCCCAAACACAAGCTAACAGCTCTCTCTCTATAACTGAGTAATGTTTTTCTGCATCTCTCAAAGCTCTTGAAGCATACGCTACAATCCACTCTTTACCATTGTCTCTTTATAAGAGAACACTACCTAACCCAGTACTGCTAGAATCCACCATAATAATGCATTGAGCTTTCACTATGAAATCCTTTAAATCTTGAAATGCCTTAGACATATCTGTGGTCCAAATAAATTTTGCATTTTTCTTTAATAAACATCGAAAAGGATCTACTTTAGAGACAAAATTTTGTATGAATTTGGCGTAAAACTCGATGAGACCTAAAAAAGCTACAAGTTGTTCTTTGGACATAGGTGTGGGAGCATTTATAATGCTTTCAATATGATTTCGTTTGGGTTTGATCCCATTTCCACTAATTATATGTCCTAAATATTCTACTTCCTTTTTCTTGATTTTACATTTATCAAGACGAAGGGTAAGACCTTTTTGAGCTAAAGAAGCGATTACACTTATTAGATTTGTATCATGTTCCTCATTATTTTTACCATAAACAAGAATATCATCTTGAAATGCTATCGCTCCATTTAGTCCCTCCAAGGTATCCCTCATGAGTCTCTGAAACACTGAGACAGCACTAGCAAGGCCAAAAGGCATGCGGCAGTACCTGAAAAGCCCTTCAGGCGTGATGAATGCAGTGATATTCTTCGATTCTTCAGAGAGGACCACTTGGTGATAAGCACTAGCCAAATCAATGCAGGAAAACACTTGAGCCCCTGCTAACGTGGAAACCATCTCATGAAGATTGGGTAAAGGGTGACAATCCACCCAAATCGCATTATTTACACTGCGAAGGTCCACACATAACCTAAGCTCACCTGAAGACTTAACCGCAATCACAATGGGAGAAACCCAAGGTGATGACTCAATAGGCTCAATGATGTTCTTATTACATAGTTCCTTGAGCATGTCCTTCAATTTGCCCCTGTAAGTAAGAGGAACATTTCTCACTTTGTGTCGCACAGGGACTACATTGTCGTGTAACTTGATGACATATTCAAACCCTTTATATCTTCCTAACTCTCCACTAAAAACATCGGGAAAAGATTCTTTCAACCTATTGACTAATTGAGGATCTTGATTGTGGGTAATATTACAAGAGTCTACCACATAGACAGGAGGATCAGCTCTGGGATCAATTTTAATTCCTAATTGGCGTTGGTGGGGCCATCCTAAGAGTGACAGACCTGATCTTGCTACATATATCTTCCCAAAGGTATGACGACCGGAAAATATTAAGTTTCTGCAAAAAAAAACAACCAGGTCAATTTTGAGTCCTGTATATCCAC
Organism: Triturus cristatus; assembly: GCF_964204655.1. NCBI lineage: Eukaryota > Metazoa > Chordata > Amphibia > Caudata > Salamandridae > Triturus > Triturus cristatus. Next base: position 1,245,795,063 of record NC_140582.1, on the reverse strand, counting down.
CAGGAGAAACATCAGGTGGAGACAAAATCTTCGTGGGCCAATTGTTACGAAAAATGTTTAACGAAATAATAGTATACCAGGCACAAGAATCTACGAAAAATTCTAAGTCGACATCACCTACAGTAATAAAACATGACGGAAATTTAGTACCCTCACCCCCGTCACACATATTAATAACAGTGTTGACTTCATAGTCATTGTCATCACCTGGATTATCGTTATCATCATAAATGTAATTGACTTTTCTAGGAATTGACTTACAAAATTTCCCAAAATGACCCTTCTTATTACATTTTGTACAAACTCTCCCTATGGCAGGACAATTCTTAAAATCAGCTAAATGGCTGTCACTTCCACATCTGTAACAAAGTAATGGGTAATTATTTTTTTCGCATTTTTTACTTTTGGCTTAACCATCAACTTTTAACGACTTGTCAGTCTTTTGTGGAAAATGTTTCCTTTGTTTGTCAGAATCTTTAGAAACATTAAAGACATCATTTTTGTCATTTCCTCTAATTTCTTTTACGAATTTTTCTGAGGGTTCAATTGATTTCACAATATCAATGGCATTATTTAATGACATGTCTGATGTGGTCCAAAGACGCTCTTGAACTTTTTTTATTGTTTGTTTTCATTAAAATTTGATCTCGTAAAACTTGTTCATAACAAATATGCTCAAAATCCCATGTGATAGCTAAAGATCTGAGAGCTGATACAAAATCTTCAATGGGTTCATCATCTTTTTGCTTTCGTGAATAAAATATAAATCTCTCCATTACAATGGTTTTTTTTTTTTCCGTATCGTAAATTCAGTTGTGAAGATGCATAGTCATATACGTTAATGTTGCCAGGATTAATCAGCGCAGGTAAGCTTTTATATTCTTTCAATGCAATCCCACCTAAACAGTGTTTCAAAAGTGAAAGTTTTCTCTCTGGTTCACATTCCTCACCCTCTAACACTTCTACATATGCTAAAAAAACAGGTTCCCATATTTCCCAAGACATGGGAGGATCACCAGGGATAGCTAGAAATGATGGAGGAGGAACAATACCAGACATGGCGAAAAACAGTAAAAACAGAAAAGACAATATTAATGGTGAACAACTAAATAAATTAATATTTGTACTTATTCTGTTACTATATCAGAAAAAAAAATGATATGATGACAGTTTTGTTCCAGAAATAATAATAGTGTGAATGACACACGGTGTGCGTGTCACCGAAGTAGTAAATATTACCCAAAAGCTACTTTCCGTATAAACAAACCACTATAAAAATCCTTGTTTACTGTTGCCAGGAAACGATACAGAGCAATTGAGGCATGCCTCTTGTATGACGCGGTGCGCTTACGTTAGCGTGCGTCCTTGTAAAAGAAATGTGTATTCCGGTGATTGTTGCCAGGAAACGAACAACTCTCCTTCACGTATATTGACGCGCTGCGCTCACGTCAGCGTGCGTCCTTCATACGCTTCGAAACTGTGACGAAGATAACTTTGTGTTTGCCCCTCCAGAATTCTAACCCGTGACGGTGATGGCTTGCCGGTAGAATCCTTGAGCAAAAACAAAGAAAACAGGCAAAAGTACGTAGAACAAGTAAGAATATTTCCTTTTCCGATTTCCTTTTACGGTTCCTGGGTCCCTTATGAGAAGAAAAGAAAATCCTTTCCCATGTAGAGATCGTAGCTTCCAAGAATAAAAATAGAAAAAATAAATATATTCCGGATTGAATTTAATTATGGTTCCGCATCCCGCTAGTCGCCAGTGTTGGAAGTGCAGACATCCATAGGAAAGAAAACACGGACCAGGAAGATGAAGTAGTACGTGAAGTTTAATACACGTCTGCATACAACCAGTTCAAGTCAAGAATGCCGTTTCAACCCCCAAGAGCTCATGCCCAACCTTCCACCATTTTTGAAGCTAAACATTCTTCCCCACAACACGAGTCAGTCACGAGCTGGAACACAGAACTCCGCTCGTGACTGCTCATGACAACTAAACACGTTCCCAACACTTGTGACTATAATGGAAATTGCCTATGGGAGAACTGACGTTACAGGTAAGAAACTTTTCCTTCTAGGCTGTCCCTTTGTATGATGATGTCATTTAGGGTTTTGATGTGCATTGTGACATCTTTCTCTGGGTCACCCCTTTATTTGTTTAGGCGTCTCAGGATTCGTGTTAAGGATTAAACTTTGTTGTGGGTTAGAGCCTGCATTTAAAAGGGACTATCCTATGAATACAGGTCAACCCAAAATCCCAGCTGATGTCATCAAACAAACATTCATTCATGTCTCTTCTTGGTGATTGTTAGAGATGGGGGACTGAGCAAAGAGAACTCGTTTCTTCCTCTTTGCTGGATGATTCTTTTAATAAAAACAAAATGACTTCATATTATGTTTGTTCGTTACTACTCCATGTAAGACGTCTTCATGATCAGAGAGCTCTGCTCAGGGGGAGCAGCTGAGTAGTTTATATATGTTGCAATGTTTGACTTTGGAAAGGGCAATGAAATATATAAACGTGTGTTTGTATTATGGTTTGTTGTATCTACTGACTGACTGGGGGCTTAAAGTTACTTTACAACTTACACATGTTTCTTTTAATAATTTTACTAGAATGACAACAATAAGACAGATGTTTAAAAGGTGCGGAGGAAAGCCACGCCTCAGGAAGTTCAACGCTGGACACCACTCTATCCGGAAATGTTACAGACCCTCTAAGACATCCAGTTCCTGACTGGAGGACTGATTTTTACAAACTGTCTGGGAGAAAGATCACGTTGTTCTGTTGCTTGCTGTATATGCACGAATACTCTGCAGCTGTACAATCTATGCATAACCTTTTTTATTGATTCCTCACATTTTCAAATAAAGGGTGATTGAAGGGTAAACATTTGCCCTCCCCGATTCTTTTTTTTTGTATTCTGTCTTGAAAGTGCAGCTGTCACCAGATAATTATGTGAGCATCACTAGAGAGGGGCTTTGGCTCCACCCACATGTTGTGAACCATGAGTACATGTTTTCATTGGGCAAAAGTTGTGTGCTTCCACCAAACAAGTGCTGCCGTTCTCGCAGCTGAGTTCATTTTGTTTATGTGTCCCCTGCCTAAGCTTGAACTTTAACTCATACACACGACACTAGAATGTTATGAAATTGTCTTAAATAACAAAATCATTTATGTTATTTTTCTCTGACAGCAGCACAGAGGGGAGGAGGGCAGTCATTAACCTACATGGATTTTAGGTCTGGCTTGACACCTCAACTGTCACCTGACCTTTGAACCTGCACCAATATTATTCTACAGTTCTTTGTTTCCACACAAATACATATCTATTGCCATGCCATTTACTAGTAATGCGTCACATAACCGTACAACATTCCTTTAAAGCCAGACCTACTGGAATTACCACTGCTTGTTCACATGTTTTCCCGTGTGCTTAGCATGTCCGATAGGCGTGGCTTGAATTACACATGCTTCCTAACGCTTCCAGGGCACAGTCTCTGAATTGGACATGTGTATCTGGAGTAGGCTGTAGGGCTTTGTGTGCGTGGGTGAGGAGACGGAAGGTGATTCTTTTGTTGACGGGGAGCCAATGCAGGTCTCTCAGATGTCCGGAGATGTGGCTGTTACGTGGGATGTCGAGGATGAGTCTGGCTGAGGCGTTCTGGATCCGTTGGAGTCTCTTCTGGAGCTTGGCGGTGGTTCCGGCGTAGAGGGCGTTGCCGTAGTCCAGTCGGCTGGTGACGAGGGCCTGGGTGACAGTCTTCCTGGTCTCGGTGGGGATCCACCGGAAGATCTTCCGTAGCATGCGCAGGATGTTGAAGCACGACGAGAAGACGGCGTTGACTTGTCTGGTCATGGAGAGGGAAGAGTCCAGGATGAAGCCCAGGTTGCGTGTGTGGTCCGTCGGTTTGGGTGCGGTGCCCAGGGCGGGGGGCCACCAGGAGTCGTCCCAAGCGGAGGGCGAGGAGCCCAGGATGAGGATCTCCGTCTTGTCTGAGTTCAGTTTCAGGCGGCTGGTCGTCATCCACTCGGCTACATCTTTCATCCCTTCGTGAAGGTTGGCTCTGGCGGCGGCGGGGTCGTTGGTCAGGGAGAGGATCAGCTGGGTGTCGTCGGCGTAGGAGATGATGTTGAGGTTGTGTTGGCATGCGATGGCCGCGAGGGGGCTCATGTAGACGTTGAAGAGGGTGGGGCTCAGCGAGGATCCTTGAGGGACGCCGCAGATGACTTCGGTGGCCTCTGACTTGTACGGTGGTAGGCGGACTCTCTGTGTTCTTCCGTCGAGGAAGGAGATGATCCATTCCAGTGCCTTCTCCTGGATTCCGACGTTGCTGAGGCGCTGCACTAGGGTGCGGTGGCAGACAGTGTCGAATGCCGCGGAGAGGTCTAGGAGGATGAGGGCCGCTGTTTCTCCGTTGTCCATCAGGGCTCGGATGTCATCGGTGGCAGCGATGAGGGCGGTCTCGGTGCTGTGGTTGGCTCGGAAGCCAGACTGTGAGGGGTCGAGGGATCCATTCGTCTCGAGGAAGGCGGCCAGCTGTTTGTTGACGGTCTTCTCGATGACTTTAGCTGGAAACGGGAGGAGCGAGATGGGGCGGTAATTCTTGAGGTCGGTGGGGTCGGCTGTTGGTTTCTTGAGTAGAGCGCTGAGTTCGGCGTGTTTCCAGCTCTCCGGGAAGGTGGCGGTGTCGAAGGAGGTGTTGATGATGTCCCGCAGGTGGGGTGCGATGACAGCGTCGGCCATGTTGAAGACGTGGTGAAGGCAGGGGTCGGTCGGAGATCCGGAGTGGATGGAGTTCATTATGCAGATGGTATCTTCGGTGCTGATCTGAGTCCAGGCGCGGAGGGTGGTGGTGGGCGGTGTTGCTGCGGTCGTGGCGTGCGTCGGTTGAATGCTGAAGCTGTTGTGTATGTCCGCGATCTTGTTGTGGAAGTAGGAGGCGAGGGAGTTGCAGAGGTCTTGCGATGGGGTGATGTCGTTGTTTCCGGCGTTGGGGTTGGAGAGCTCTTTCACGATGTTGAAGAGTTCCTTGCAGTTGTGTGCGTTGTTGTCCAGCCGGTCCTTGAAAGCAGTTATCTTGGTGGCGCAGATCAGTTGGTGGTGCTTCCGGGTGGCAAGCTTGAGGGCGTTCATGTTGTCCGGTGTTGGTTCCCTTCTCCAGACTTTCTTGAGGGCTCGGCAGTTCTTCTTGGAGCTCTTGAGTTCGTCGGTGAACCATGGGGCTTTCTTGCTGCCGGGTCTGCTGGGCGGGGTCCTCAGAGGGGCGAGTTCGTCCGCGCAGTTGCTGATCCACTTCGTGAGGTTGTCGGCGGCCTGGCTGGGGTTCGCTGAGCTGGCAGGAGGGTGCTGGCTCAGGGAAGCGGCGAGCTGGTCGGCTGTGATCTTGTTCCAGCTTCTTCGGGTCAGGAACTCTGTTTTATTTTCCTCTTTTCCTCTTTTTATCACACTTTTCCCTCTTTCCTACCATTTATACTTGGCTGAGGCAGCGACGGGATGGCGGGAAAGGCATTAAAATACTGCTTGGGTCAAGGTGGCGCTTAGAGCGTTTTGGGGACGAAATACTGAAAACATGGCTTCTGCTGAAGCCCAACTTCACCAGCGGTAAAAGGCTACCATGGTCCCGCCAAAATTTCTGTCCAGAAACTAAATAGAAATGTGGGGTATTACTGCCGCTTGATATTACCACATTCTCTCCTGTAATTACCACTCAAGTATAAAACGTTCTATTGAGATAAAATGTCCAGGAAACTAATCAGTCATTTCTTTTCTTCTTCAAGGAACACAGGGACATATGTACAAGTACTTAACACCACCAGAACATCACTTTTCAAGGCGTTTCTGTGACGTTAAGTTCATCACCTTATTTACAAGGTGGCATTAAGACACTTAACATAGCATTCCGCTGTCTTGTAAATAAGGCCCCCTTTCACGCTACGCTACATTCAGCGTGAAAAGGGTGTGCAATGGGTGTTGTGGTGGGCGTTCCGCCGCAACACCCATTGATTTTGATTTTTGACTCTGCCTCCTATTTACAAGGGTGGTGTAAATATGGGGCAGCACCAAAATTAAGACCAACAAATAAACCTGGTCTTAACATGGCGAAAATGTTTACTTTCTCCTCGTTTTTGCTGTTTCTATGTGTGCTGAATTGTGCAACACACATAGAAACAGCAAATCACCATGAATGATTGTTTATCTGCAGGATGGTGTCCCTTCCTGCACATGAACAATCATTCCCCCAAACGCAGGCACCCTTGAAACAAGGTGCAAGGATGTCTGCAGACAGAATCCCCAGCAAAGGAATTCAGGGGGAAGCTGGTGGTGAAGTCTTGTACCCCTGAGACTTCAGCAGGAGGTAAGCACAGTTCAAGCCCTTGGAGATTCTTCTTCAAGATGATGAAAGTTCAATAAAAGTTCTTTCTCCTTTCCTTGGCAATTAAGTAACCACTGCAGGCCAACCCCAGAAAATAGCACACTGGCACAGGGGCAGTCAAAGCCTTCAGCTTCCTTGGTTTCTTGTCCTTGGCAAAGGTCGGTCTTGATTCCCAGAAGTGATCTAAAGTCTTGGGGTCTGGGCCACAATATGTATACTAGTAAATCCTTTGTTTTGTGAAGGCAGAGGGTGCCTGTACCTAGCCAAACCAATTCTGTTCAGCTTCCTGGCAGGAGGTGGAGACAGCATTGTTGAAAGCAAACCTGGCCCAGGTAGCTGAAAGGAAATCTCCTCCCCCTACTCTCTATTCTATGAGGGCTCAGGGAGTGAAAGGAAATCTCCGCCCCCCCACTCTCCATGCAGCCAAGGTCCTATTCTGTCCAGCCGTTACTCATCAGACTGCTGGAGCACCAGACATGTAAACCAGACATGCAATACACAACTTAGCAGCGGCAGGCTGGATGGTTAGGCAAGAAAATACCCACTTTCTAAAAGTGGTATTTTCAAGCACAGAATGTTAAAACCAACTTCATTAAAAGATGTATTTTATCATTCTGAGTTCAGGCATACTAAATTCGTTTTTCTACCATGTTCCCGGGGTCAGTTAGGATTATAAAATGTTATAATCAAACTGCCCATTCTGGCCTATGGGGACAGGTTGCCTTGCAATAGTGAAAAACGTAATTGGCTGTAATTCACTATCAGGACATACAACACATATCAGGGCATGCCCTACCTCTTACTTACAATGTACCCTGCCCGTAGCCCTACCTTAGGGGTGTCTTATATGTAGATGATGGATGGTTTAGGGACTGGTAAGTGGGTTCACTTACCAAGTCAACATGGCAGTACTAGACTGCACACAGGCTCTGCGATGGCAGGCCTGAAACACACTTTACAAGCTGCTTCTGTGGGAGGCACAACCAGTGCTGCAAGCCCACCAGCAGCATTTGATTTACAGGCCCTGGGCACACATGGTGCACTATACTAAGGTCTGACAGGTAAATCAAACAAGCCAATCATGGAGTCACTAATCCAATACAATACTTTACAATAGGGAGCACTTGCACTGTGGCACTGAATAGCAGTTGCACAGTGTCCAAAGCGTCTAAAACCAGCAAAACATATCCAAAACAGAGGAGACTACAGCAAAGAAAATGGAAGGGAGACTCACGCCAATGGTACCAGGTCTAACAGAAGGTAAACTGCGTAGCTACCCCCTTGGTGGATATAGGGGAGCAACTGCTGCCCGAGCTGAATCTATCCAGTTCTGGAGCCATTGAGACTGTCGATCCCAGGTGGCCCCTCATCTCCCCTTCCTCCCAATGAATGAAGGCGGATCTTATATCATTAGGTTGTGGCCCTTTGGAGAATCTTAGGCTGCTCATCTTACCCAATCCCGTTGGGGGTGGAGAGAAATTCTCTCTGAATGAGGACGACTCAGACTCTACAATGAATGAACTAGGTTCCTCAACTTCCACCCTGTCTACCTCATCTAGTAGCAGCTCGCTGGATGAGTCTATCGTTTTTTCAAATCAAAAGAAGAGATCAGGAGGTTCAAAAAAGAAGGAAAGGTCTACAAGCCCGAAAAAGAAATAGCTGGAAAGTGACAAAAAAAGCAAGCAAAAGTTGTGAAGATCCCTCAAAGAAAGAGGCCTCTAGACTCAGATGGGACTATTCCACCATTCAACTCCTTGATAAATCAAAATGAAATACGGAGGAAGCCCTTACAATAGCAGTGGAGCACCTACCCTCCCTGATTTTGGCCACGATGAAGCAGATGCAAGCTGAGATGTGGACTGATAACCGACAGGCGTGATAGGCATCTAAAAAACTGCAGGGGCAATAGGGAAAATAAAAAAAACCTGCACCCAGATCTCTGACAGGATGACCAGTGCTGAGGCACGGACAGATACCCTTGAACTGGAGGTTGTAGAACTAAAAACTCTGAGGACCTTCCAAGCCCATAAGCTTACTGACATGATGTGGAATTTGGAGGAGCATGGATATAGGCAAAGGAGGAATAATTTAAGACTGTTGGGCATTCCAGAAGGGGTAGAGGGAGGAAATCCCAGGGAGTATGTAGTTAAGCTCCTTAAAGGTGCGTTCCCTGAACTCTCAGGCTGGGAGTAGGAAAAGGAAGTCCAGAGGGTGCACCAATTCCCCTTAACCCTTAAGAAGCAACAAGCAGACAGCAATGCATACCCGAGGGCTGTGTTGGTTTATTACGGACATTTTCTTTTAAGATAAAGTATTTTCGATCTAGCGCATCCCAATCCTAAATGAGAATTTGAGGGAATTTCCTTCTTTGCATGACCAGACTTTGCCCACGCCACAGTGGAGCGAAGATGGAGGTTAAGACAGATCTTTTCTCCCTTCCAGAAGTTGGGTGCTGAAGTGTATTTACAAAACCCAGTGAAAATGAAGGTGATATTAAAGGGGGCACCTGCAGTTTTTTTCCGAGATCCAGGCCCAAGAATACCTAGCGGAGCTGCAGGGAAGGGTCTTATTCACCGCGAGAGATGTCAGTAGCACACAGCAAGGATGGCAAACATGGTCGACAATGATTAGAAAGTTTCTTTTTTTGTAGAGACTGGAGAAAACATGGAAAAGGAAAAGAAAACCTATAGGGGGCACAGAAGAGTGTGGATGTGTGGAAGAAAAAGTGCAGGGGTGGGGGAAAGGGGAGAAGGAAAAAAGGGGGGACAAGAAGAAACAGAAAGAAGAAAAAGAAACATAAATAGCTAATCTGTTAGAATCTGCTAGACCAAGGTATTCCATAAGGGGGGTGGTGGTGGAAGCCCAGGGTGTGGGTCTGTCTTGTCAGACAGTGTCATTCAGGCCAGGCCTGGTTGCTAATTGGAGTGGCGTGGGAGGGAAAGGGAGGGGGTTGTCCAGGGGAGGGTAAGGGAGATCAAAGAGGGGTTCCGGAAACCTACAAAACCAGGGCAAAAAAGGGAAAGAATTGGAGAGACCGGGCGATGGGCACACCACTATTACAATATCTAAGGGGTGGTGTCTGGGATGCAGCGTAAAACAAGGGGATGATTGACAATCAGAAGATTAGAATTGTGTCCATTAATATATGTGGTCTAAAATGTAGTCACAAATGACTAAAAAAAGAGCTAGAACTTTCCTAGGGCTTAAAATCCTGACAGAAGACATTGTCTGCCTACAGGAAACATATATTGAAGCATCACAGAGGGATATTCTAAATTCTTTGGGCTATAGACTCATAGCTCTTACCTCACAAGGTGTTCATTCTGAGGTGTGGCAGTTTTGGCCAGAGACAATCTTCTAAAAGTCTCCCAAATAGGGTCGGACGCCAGAGGAAGATGGGTAGCAGCAGTATGTCACTCTCCATGTGGAGGTAAAGTTACGCTGTGCTCAACTTATGGCAGCATACTTGATGATCCTTCTATTATTAATCAGGTGCCTCAAGAGCTAACACAGCACCCTTTATCTATAATTATATTTGGGGACTTTAATATCAATCTGCCAGGAAGTTTTTATACAGGAGGGCAGTCATCATATACCGGGAGGAAACCGAAGGTGTTTCAAACGGAAAACGAACTTTACAACGTGGTCAAAACACCACAATACAGTTACTTTGCTGTCATTACAACGCAAGTTATGACTAAACTAAGAACTAGTGTGATTTACTATTCCTACACCTTCCCTACTGTTACGTAGGCTGGAGTTGGAATAGTAACTCATACTATTCCTAAGTTCAGCGCCCTCCAGCGTATGTCGTTGTAACGATTTGCATTGTAAAAACCGCAATGCAATGTACCACGATCTAAATAATCGCGTTGTATCATCATGCATTCGTTTTAAACCCTTAAAGGAGTTTGTAAAGATGATGGTTTGGTTGATGTGTGGCATGAAAAGATTAAAAACTCAACCGGGGATAAGTACACTTATTTCTCTGCTCCACATTGTACGCATGCTCGCCTCGATTATTTTTTTGTGTCTAATAAGCTTATCATGTCCTGTCAATTGAGCTATAACCACGATTCCTCTCGGATCACAATCCTCTTGTACTAGAAGTGAAAGGAACAGGGGGGAAACCACCAAGCTCATGGAGCTTTGAATGTGCACTCCTCACCAATGAGGATCACTGTAAACAAATCAGCAGGTGGATCCCAATATTCTTCGAAGAGAATAATGGTAGCACCTCTTTTTACACGGTCCGGGATGCATACAAGGCCTGTCTAGGGGGGTGCGGGGACCTAAAGGTTTTCACTGAACAAAGGGAAGCAGGACAGTAACCTGATGAAGGAGAAACAAGATAGTATTGCAGGGGCAGAGGAAAATGTTGTAAAAGTAATACAACAAGCAGGGAATATAAGAGATGCACAAATGAGGGTAACATTAGCAAGGGCAGAACTGAAATGGATTTTCGCTGACAGGGCAGCAGAAAAATAGGTCACATGTGATGCAGCGGAGATTACCAGCTCAGGTTACACACACACCACAATCTCTCCGGCTCCGGCTCGTCTGGAAACCCCTTCCTGGATGTGCTTCCTCGGTTCTGATTCCGCGATTTTTCCCTAAGTGTTGGATTCTTCGATCGGCTCACGGACAGCATCTCAGCATGCTCGGGCAGCATTCCTGCGTCAAGTGTGTCTAACTAATTAACCTACCTCAGTTATACTATTTCTTGTGTATGTTCCACCCCCAAATGTTTCATTATCGTGAAATCCCCTAATTCTGATTGGGCCAGGCAATGGGGAGAGATCATCACCCCATACTAAGTGTAATATTTTCTTTAGTTCTTTTGTCTAATTTCTCACCCCTTAAATGTACTTTTCCAAAGCTTTATTCCCACCCACATTTTACATGTGGATCAATACATTTAGGCAACATTTGTTGCTTCTACATCCTTTCGCAGGTTCAAGAGTTGAGTTTCCCATGCGCTTCTGGTGTATATGTCCTTGGCTTTGGTTCAATTGTACCATCAGAGTTCAGAGCGGGTTTTCAGTGCGCATGCACACCCATCAGGTGGGGGTAAGGATCACAGTCACCCTCCAAGACCCAAATACGAACTAATAATAAAGTCAAAGAAAAACATGTTAGAACATGAAAATAAATTAATTCACTGTATACCACTTATTGCTACTCTAATCCCATTTACTTAGATATCTCTTTCGCATAAACAATTTAGTAAAACTTGCAAAGCTTATTTGCAGCATAACACGCACAATAAAATGTGAGTTTCAAGCGGCCATATTGTAAGCTATTGCGCAGCTGCAAAGTTTTCCCACCACAGCAAAATAGGATGTCATACTAAGTAGATGCAGTAGATGCATGTGCAGAGACTTTCCCGCGTTTTGGTGGCCATTTTTAGTGACACTCGGGTTACTAGTTAGTAATACACATAGGCAAGCATCCCCTGGATATGATATGATGAATGTAATGCAATATTAACATTCACAGACAGGTTGGTTACATTATTATATGTTATTTGACAGGATTGCATACAAGCAAGTCTCTTTTATACGAAACCTTGCTCCATCACATTGAAAGAAAGAACTTATGACACCAGTTGGCAGTTAGGGCATGGCAGAGGTGTACTACCAGCGAGAGAAGAGAAATTTGGTATCCTGTTCTTGGGGGTGCCACTGGCACAGATGAAATTAGAGAGGCGTTCCAAGTATTTTATCAAACTTTGTATATGGGAGAAAACCGGGATTGACATAGGCAAATTGAAGAATTCCTTGAAAAAGTGCCCATAAGCAGAATAGCCACAGAAGAATGTGATACCCAGAGGAAGAGCTATCTTGGGGAGAGATCTTACTTGCTATCTCTAGCTTCCCTCTGGGTAAAGCTGCTGTTGTGTATGCAATCCCCTCAGAATTTTATAAAACCTTTGCTCCTCAGTTGAAGGATCAGATGCTTGCATTGTTAATCATATATTTAATGGAAGGACACCACCAGATTCCTGGTCGGTGGCCCAAGTAGCAGTTATTTTGAAGAAGGATATGTCACCGGTTGAATTTGGTTCATACCGGTCAATCACACTGATAAATGGAGATTAAAAAATGTTCTCCAAGGTCAGGTCACCATAAATCTTGTCGTACAACAACAGCGCGCTTTTATAGCAGGAAGGGACACTGTTGATCACACGCAATGTGTGATTTCACTTTTGATGCCGTGGAAGTGTCAGGGGACCCTATGGCTTTGATTCTGTTCGGCGCAGAAAAAGCGTTCAATAGAGTCTCCTGGCAGTTTTTAGGTCTCGCCTGCGAACGCAGCGCGAAGCGCTGTGAGCAAGCGAGATCTATTGTTGCTGACTTGCCTCGGAAGTGGGACAGGAGATGTGCACGCGCAGGCTTTTGGCGGATTTGAGTTGGTGTACGCGCCTACAGCCACGCGGCGTGCACATCTCCTGTCCCCCTTCCCTCGCAAGCCAGCATGCAGTTTCACTTTCGTCAACACGCACGTCCTAGTTGATCTTGTTTTGTTTGTTGCTGCGGTGTAACTTGTTTTAAATTGCATTGCCTTTAGAAATTTGTAAACTCGTGTGATTGTTGCTTTCACATCCCGCGCTTGCAGCGCTCGTTAATGGTTGATTCACATATGGATTATTTAAAATCGTTTCCACAACTTTGATCTCCTGGGATCGTACCGAAGGCTGGAAACTCGCCAGACGTGCCCGGCACCGGTGCGCATGAGCCGCCCCGCCCCGGCCACTAGGTGAAGCGGTTGCCTCTTGGGTCCGATCAACAGCCATCGCTCGATCTGCACCGAAACAGAAGGAAGCCCCGTGCCCCAGTCTCCGTACTGCAACAATGCGCTTCTCGGCGAGGGACATAGCGCTGCTCCTTTTAGGTAAGTTTTAGGGCACTAAATCTGGATCGTTGATGTACGTGTGTGTGTGCATTTGTGTAAGCGCAGCCCCTGCATGTCAACGATATCGAGACGATAAAATGCAGAGATGGAAACCCTTGACCTGCAAATTAGGAAAGGAGCTCTGCAACTCACCCAAACCACTGTGCCACAATGTGTTTTTCTGTGCATTCTTGAGGCCTTATAGGGGCCACCTAAAGTATTCCGTATCCGGCGTGTGGCTGAGGGCCAGCTTTAGCGTTGTAGGCACCCGATGCGACAGTCATTTTTAGTGCCCCCACACCCAGGATCTCCTGCTCGGATTCTCTCACTACCTCCAGGCAAAAGTGCCCCTCATGTCTACAGTAATAAGTTACTGCTAAACACAGCGCCCCCCCCCTTTCCCCACCCAAGGTCAGCGCCCTGTACGGCCGCACCTGTCGCACTGTCCTAAAGATGGCCCTGTGTGGCTGTAATGAGCTGTATATAATCACATTGCAGCACTAAGAAATAATGGTAGTGGTGACCCAGAATGTCCTTTAAAATCACATATCGCAGTGCAGTCAGTGCTTCCTCCTTTCAGTGTGTACAACCAAGGGTGTGCACCATGCGAGGACCTGCTTTCGTGTGCGCAGAGATCTCAGGGGCACTATGTCCAGTATCAGTACGTAATATTAATATTGTTATTGGATTTGCCTCCCATTGTTAACACAGGTCCACAAGTACCAGAATGCATGTGTAAAACAACAGTACGAAATGGGCTATTCACGCCTACCATTGAAATAACAGAAGAATCTTTCCTTTTTGTTCAGGGAAGAGAGAGGGATAAAGTTGTATCTCATTACTCATATTCCTGGAAATCCTTTGCGGTTAGAACATTGTGTGCTGCCTTGAATTGTGACTTTGTTTATTTTTGTTTAAATTTCTTTATTGATTTTAAGATAGCCATATCACACATAAAAATGGCATACATTCCATAAACCCTACGTAGGCTACAAGTTCAGTTTTACACATCTCGTTTTTTTTTTTACCGAAACAGTTCATTGTTAAAGGGAGCATGATCACAGTAATCAATATATATGCAGTGTTTCTTTACAGCAAAACGCATATAGCAGTCTTTTGGCCAACATACCTCCAGCAAAGAACTGTGCAGTGTGCACATTAGTGTACAGGCCAGGGCTGTTTCTTATGTATAGTCCTATGCTGTAAAGTGTGCCTGTAAGACACCCACAAGCAGGTGGGTTGGTAACCTGGACAGTATATGTGCGAGTGCACCGTGCAATAAATATCACATTTATTTCGGCAGTGGGGCGTCAGTGAGTCACGCAGCTCCTTCTTTACACCAAGAAGTGAAATGAGTGCAATATTGTGATTCCCGCACGTGCTCATGTTTTTAAATAGATCTACGTCACTGTTCGGTTTGTCTGACCCATGGATATTTGGGGTCCTTGTTGTAGCGCTGCATTCCACAATGAGGTTGCTTCAGAGCGCTGTGGGGTGCATGCTTACAGTGCAGGGTTACAGTCTTACGGCTATTGCCTACAGACGAACCATGAGATAAAACACAGTACAACGGTCTACGCTCAAACGTTCTTTGTATTAACTGTGGTATCGGGTCCCTCAATCAGGGTCATTGTTTTTAAAGTAAATATAACATAAGACGCACATTATTTAATGTTAAGGATCTTCCATTCTTCGTGAAATTCTTTTATTCCATGTCGGTATATTTAATGTGATAGACCTATACATGGATGTGCATGACCTCACATGCCTTGGAATATGTAATGTTTTGGGGTATATTAAATATGACGTACTTAACAATTACAGTGCCTGACGTCATATACTTTAAAAGATTGTATTTAAGTTGTCCAGCTGCGGAAAAGCAAACATTAATGGTCTGAGTCAAACATTTTATCGTTCCTTTCAGATTTGTTGGAAGTGATGCATCTCCTTGGCCTGACTTCGACTAGGGTCCCTGGCTCTATATGTGCCATTCTGCACTTGTTTTCTCCTGTCCCCTTCGCTGCCCCCGTGATTCTGTGCCTTTTTCTCCTTCTGTCCCCTTCGCTGCCCCCGTGATTCTGTGCCTTTCTCCTTCTGTCCCCTTCGCTGCACCGTGACACAACCGTACACACAAGCACACCCAACCACACAAAAACAAGCCCACACACAAGCACAACACACACAACCACACACACACCCACAACCACACACACACAACCACACACCCACCCACAACCGCACATACACCCACAACCGCACACACACCCACAACCGCACACACACAACTACACCGTCAGTGCACACTTTCACCAGGCACAGACACCATCAGTCAGTGCACGCTTCCACCAGGCACATTCCACCGAACGTCAGTGCACGCTTCCACCCGGCACACACACACCACCGGACGTCCGTGCACGCTTTCACCAAGCACACACACACCACCAGCCGTCAGTGCACGCTTTCACCAGGCACACACACCACCAGCCGTCAGTGCATGCTTTCACCAGGCACACACACCACCAGCCGTCAGTGCACGCTTCCACCAGGCACACACACCACCAGCCGGCAGTGCACACTTCCACCAGACACACACACCACCAGCCATCAGTGCACAATTTCTACAGGCACACACGCCACCAGCCATCAGTGCACACATCAATTGTTAACGCATCCACAATTAACTATTGTAGCAATCGCAATATGGCGCACTTTACTTTTACACATATTCATCTAAAGCGCAGCATGCCACCATTGCTACAAAAATACACATTTTTTTGACCTACAATTTATAGACTTTTGTTGCAATTGGTGTTGCAATATTTTGCAATGCCAATGGCTCAAACTTAATTAATGCGAGACCTATTGCATTGCAAATGCTTGTTATGGCATGTAATGTATTCAAGGGGCTTTGGTCGAAATGTGTTCAAGGAATTAAGGGCTTATATTGTAACCCTGCGGCTATAGTCTGTATTTCCGGAAGCATGACGGGATCTGTGATCATCGCTAGTGGAACCGAACAGGGGTGTCCTTGCTCTCCACTCCTGTTGAACCGTTTACAAAGATCCGCTGCTATTCCCCAATAATTATGCACGGACATGAAATTAAAATTCTGGCATAAGAAGATGACGTTGCATTTTTTACATCTAATCCAGAAGCTGCTGTTAAAGCAATAAAGGTAGAAGCATCTGTATTCAGGGAAATCCCCAGCTTCTTGCCAAACAAGGAAAAGACACAAATTATCATTAACAATAAGATTGCTTTGCTCGATAAGAGGGGAGTCAAAAACTAATTATACTTCGGTGTAATTATTTCTTCGAATGTTGAGACCATTGTCAATTTAAATCTAGAACCCCTGGCCGATAAAACAAAGAGAGGGTTGGCATGGCTAAATAATTTGCATCTTACAATGATAGGCCGCTGCAGTCTTATAAAGATGGTTGTTTTTCCTAAAATGTTGTATTTTTTTAGAGCAATCCTGTAGTGTTCTGTGCTCACGTGCCCCTCACGCATGGACATTTCATGCCTTGTTGGCTCGCGCTGCCCGTTGGTGAGCGAGAGAGATTCTATGTGTTGCCCAGTTGGCACATGCCAGTTGGTCGAGCTGGCGCTGTGCTTGCACGCATGGCTGAGGGCTGTTTGTGGGATTTTGGCTGTAACTACTAAAATAAAGACGACTGCAACACTCACCGGTATCCTGTCGTCAATACATTCTTTATGGCGACGAGCTGGAAGCATATCCCAGATCCAGAGGCGCAACTAGAGCCAAATTTCGGGGGGGGCTGAGCAAAAATTTCGGGGGGGGCTGAACTTTAAGCAATAGGCAGAGTGGAGCTGCAGGGGCTCTTAGAAGGGGTAAAACAACAGCGAGGCCTCATTAACATGCAAATGGTCTTTTAAAGACCTGTAAATTGCTCGGGTGCGGCTGCTTTTTTGCCCGGGAAGGTGTCTCATCCCTGCTGCCACACACGACGGGGGGGGGGGGGGGCTGAAGCCCTTTGAGTCCAATGGGTGTTGCGCGCCTGCCCAGACCCATACATAATCCACAACGAAAAAGCATGCCCTCAAACTGCAAAACAAGTGGCATCCTGCCGTGATATCTGCCTCAAGCATCTTCGCAGACGCATAACCAGCTTCCTACTCCCCCTCTTCTTCTCTTCGACTCATCGAAGGAGAGGTGGAACCTGCTATTCCTGCGGTGATGACGAGCGGTGCGACCGGTGCCACCGCACCGGGTGCTGGCTTCCTGGGGGCGCCGTGCTTGTCGCACAGGGCGCCACAGCACTAAAGCCGGCCCTGAGTAGGCGGAGTTCCATCGTGCGATTGAGCCCGGCTGGCTACGATATGGTCTGCTGCCATACTTGGCGCTTCCTGGCAGAGGTGTGACCTGAGGCGATCCTGCACATCATTCAAGGTGAGAAGGCGCCCCCTGGAATCAGGCGGAGGCGGGACTTCGTCTCGACATCTGCCTGTCTTGTGTCCCACTCCATTTGAGGCGGAGCCACCGGCGCATACTCTCTCCTCTGGGGCAGTCCTATGTCCCGCCGTCGCGAGGCGTTTTGATGGCACTCCCTCGTGCTGGTCTTCAGACTCGTCAAGCGGCGGTCCCCCGTAACATTCCTCTCGAGGGGGGCTTCCCAGGCTATTCTACTCCTCCTGGGGCTGTCCCATTTTTTTCCGCCCAGCAGTGCCTATCGCTTTCCAGAGGACCCCTCGCAGCATGATGTCCTTATCTCACTGCGGGGATAAACACAGCTGATAGTTATTTGACTTCAGCTACGAGGGCTTGCCTCGCTGGTGCAACGCTCCATGATGTAGAGAGCCACTCGGCCTCTACCCTACAATGTACATGCACCCCCCACCCCTGGAGGCGGGCTCGCCTCGCTGTTGCCACGCTCCGTATTAGTGAGTACACATGTTTACCTGCTGTGCTTCTATCCCAGAGTTTACCTTGGCTGCTTTTTTCACCAAATCTTGTTCTGTCTCGCAGTTTTCAATCGCTTTATCTGGTGAAGATCTATCAGGGCCTGGCTCTGCACAGTAATACTACAACATCCCACATTTGCTCCTTCACCACACATTTTATTTTGGATAAGCCGGGTCTGGTGGCTCAGTGGACTAATGCGTCCATGACTGGGGCCTGTGCTCGACCTCATAGTCACAGGTTCAAATCCGGGGGGTCCACTTAGCCTTTCATCCATCTGAGGTCGATATAACGAGTACCATTGAGTTGGGTAACAATGAACATCTGTTCTTCAGCGCCAAGAGACCTCTGGGTGAATGTGCGCATTACAAATACACATGTTATGGTATGTCTAGGCTGTGCTCCTGTGACTGCGCACACCATTGTCAATACTTTACAATATTATTATCTTGATTGTTTGTTCACATTGAATGTGGAACATATTTCCCGTATTTCAGTCAGCTTGCGTGAGCACTATTGAATTTTATTTGAACAACTCATCTATTTTGTGATTCAAGCTTACACAATTTTATACAACGCAAGCAGTTAATCGTCCACCCCCGTTCCTTGACTTCCCTAGTGAGCCACCTATTAGCTGGCGTCTTTGGCTTGATGCATTTGAAACTTACTTGGGGGCAATTGGAACACATGGATTTAGACCTGAAAGGGAAAAATATTTACTGCTCCATTCTCTTGGGTTTGAAGAGAGAGCTACACGAAAACATCCTCAGGATCCTGTGGGTGTGGTTGGAAAAGAACTTGACAATTACCAAAGTACTATTAAGAACTTGGCATGTAGAGATGATGTCCAGCCAAGTATTGTAGTATTAATACACACGTTTTTCAAAAGAGTGCACAAAACCGACAAAGATGTTGATATTTATATTAGTGCCCTCAAAAAAATGACTGCAGATTGCGAATTTGAAAGTTTTAGTGACAATTCAATCAATCAATCAATCAATCAAAAGTTCTTTATTTCGGCCATGTTGACCATAAAAGAATATAGGATAAAACTTATTAAAACATGGTTCATAAATCATTTACATTTTTAAAAATCAATTTCATAAAATCATCAAGCATCTTTTTAGATAAAAAGGAGTCAGTGTATTAAGACATTAACATTCAGTGTCGATTAATTGGCGCCGCTTCGTCCACATAGCTAACAAAAACTTGGAAAGTGCAAAGACAATACAACTTGACGAATCAGATTTAAGGATTCTAAAAGCAAATAAGCAGTTTTTAAAACCAAGGTTTTTACAGGGAGATACCAGCCAATGCCTCCTGGATTTAGTGTAAGCAGGACAGAAAAAAAGAACGTGAAGTTCATCCTCTACATCACAACTACACCCGGGGCACAGCTTGTTTGCTGTAACTGACCATTTGCTAGTAAAGGCTTTTAGAGCTAAAGTGCCGTATCTTCATTGCAAGAAAAGTTTCCTTGCCTGGAGCGGAAAAACAATATCCATGAAGTTCTCAAAAAAGTAAACATTTTTAACAATTAAAAATGATTTAGTCAGAATACCCGTGTTGGAAGCATGGAATG
The DNA here is from genome assembly GCF_964204655.1 of Triturus cristatus. Taxonomy (NCBI): domain Eukaryota; kingdom Metazoa; phylum Chordata; class Amphibia; order Caudata; family Salamandridae; genus Triturus; species Triturus cristatus. The sequence goes on along the minus strand of NC_140582.1, from coordinate 1,245,775,288 downwards.
TAGAATTCAAGTGTTTTTCCTTAAAAATCATAGTGAGCAACTTGCTCGAGACTTGGGAGCAAGAACTTTCTGGGTTATCCCATAAGGGCGCTAATCCCAATCTCAAGAATTCATGTCAAATAAAGGCCAGCCAGGGAATTTTCACAGAGCTACTATAGGTCAATATCTGCTTGAGCTCTTGCCTATAGTGCAACAGATCTGGTGTTGCCCATAGCCTGCGCCAGAACCTTAAAGGTTTGAGTGCTAGCTCATCTTCTATTGGACCTAATCCAAGATCCAACCTAAGGGGGAGAAGCGGAGTGCCCTGAGGGAGTAACAGGAGCTGCCTTATAAATTTAGATTCTATTTTCGCGAAGGCTGGGCCACTTAAATGCTCCTACAGCTCCCCACCATAGAGGGCTGCAGCCCTTGCTTGGGTCTTGTAAATCTCCAGGGCTGGCTTGTATGACGATAGGTTTGAAACCTTAAGGATACCCCCCGTCAGCTGTGACAGTTTCAGTTGTGATTTGACCTGTTGCGGACCCCAGCAAAGATTCTCTTCAAGAGTAACCCCCAAATATTGAAATGTTTTGACCCTTTCCAGCCTTTCACTTCCCAGGGTCGGACTGGCGCGAGTGGAAGACAGAGGATTAAATATCATAAATTTTGTTTTATTGACATTTATATCCAAACCACGAATTCGACAAAAATCTTCAAAGCCATTCAAAATACGTTGAATTCCCATGGGGGATTTAGATAGGAGGAGCGTATCATCTGCGAACATGATCGCCGGAACCCTCCTACCTGCCAACCTTGGGGCGTCATTATTTGGAACATTTTCCAAATGAGCAATTACACCATTGACAAAGAGGGAGAACAGGGTTGGTGCCAAGACGCAACCCTGTCTCACACCTCTGCCAACCGGAAACCTTGAAGACAATTCCCCGTTCCTACCACTTCTAACATTGGCAAAGTTCCCTTCGTGTAATCTCATCAGTACCTGCAGAATTTGTTGCGGAACACCAAGATTATTGAGGACCCACCAAAGTTTGTCCCGTTGGACTAAGTCAAATGCGGACCGGAGGTCCACGAACACCATGCAGAGACTGAGACCCTCGATCTTTGCCGTTTTCCAGTATAGTAATATCAGGCGAAAGATCTGGTCCATGGTGGATGTGTTCCTCCTGTAGCCTGCTTGAAGAGGAGTTAGGATATCATTTTCCACTATCCACGCCAGCAAACGATCCAGAACCAGCCGCGCGAACATTTTTTGCGGGACATCTATGAGGCTAATAGGCCTATAATTGACTGGGAGCAGAGGAGAGCCCTTCTTAAAAATCGGGATAATCTCTGCTCCCAGCCAAGTATCTGGGACTTGCATACCTCTAAGGATTGCATTAAAGAGGATGACAAAGTAGGGTCCCCAAATCCCTGGTTGGTGCCTGAATAAGTCCCCTGGGAGTTTATCCAGCCACGGTGCCTTACCCGCAGCAAATTTGCCAATCACGCAGGTTACCTCCTCCAAGGAGAATTCTAGTACCTCCGGACAAGTGGGTAACGCCAAGGGTACCAACGTAACATCCTTTGGCTGATTATCTGAATATAAAGCTTCAAAGTGTGCTTCCCATACCGTTGAAGCAATATTAGGTTCTATCGCCGGTCTGAGTTCCCCCGAGCCAGTACTAACTAATGACCAGAATCTGCGAGCGTCTCTAGCTTCCAGAGCAGCAGTTAAATTAGTCCACCTATCCAAATCCCAGTCTTTTCTTGCATTGGCCATTACTCCCTTATAATGCAGTCGCCGATCCCTAACTTGGGTATTGCATGTTGCCAATTTGACTGCCATAATCAGCTGCGACTTAGCCTTCCTACAAGTAGAGTTGTACCAGGATGCAGCTGGAGTTCTTTTCTTCTTGGACGGAGCCAGGGGGTTAAGGACTTCGGCTAGATTGGAGACTAGGGCCGAATGAATGGACCTTAACTTTTCATTAAAATCTGGGTTTGGGACTTTAGTAATTAGAGCCTCAACCTCCATTAATCTAGGGAGGACAATGTCATATACTTTACCTAGATCGTCTCGTGATTGCAATAGATTCCCCCATTTTACCCTACGTCTATTATTGGAAAGCAACAGCCCTTCATCTGTGCCATTCAGGACCGACCTTGAAATTTCAGATGGACCTAGGGGTTTCATTTCCAAGCATGACGCATTATGATCGCTATCTGTCCTTTGGATTACCCTGAAGTCAACGAATCTATGCCACAGCCTTGTTTCGACCATAATATAGTCGAGGTGAGATTCTTGGCCCCTCTTATTAAAGGTGCAAATCGACGGAATATCGGACGGTGTACTCCCGTTGCAAGCCCTTAAAGAATTATTCAAAGTAAGGGACAAGATCTGAGTCGCCAATGGGGACCATATTTTTGGACGGGGGGATTGGCACGGTGGAATAGCCCAATAGTCGTCCTCTCCCATGAGGGCCCCTTCATTGTTTCCCAAGAGGGGCTCATAATGGCAGTTCAGATCACCAGCTACCGAAAGAAGTGAGTCGCCTAGCAATGAACTAAGAAAGTTAGTTAGTACATCTATAGTAGGGGACTCTGTGGCCAGGCTTACAGGGCGTGAATATACGTTCACAATGGCTAACTTGACTGAATTGGGCCATTTAATAATAATACATTGAACGTCATCAGAATAAGTGAGCAGATTCTCCACCATGCAACCTAGATGAAGAGCGACCCAAATAGTAAGACCGCCTGATGGTCTACCTTTGCCTCCCCACCTAGCAGGAACAAAATAAGTGGCAAATTCCGCTCTAAAATGTTCTTCCCTAGCCCAAGTCTCCTGGAAAAGACAGATATCGTGTTGATCCACCAGGTCCCCCCACTCAGTACAGTGTAATTTATTCATCAGGCCTGCCACATTCCATGATAACATTTGTAAAGGCTTCAAGGGAATAACATTGTTGGCAATTGGGTCGCTGCCAGTTGCGTCGCTACCGGATGCAGTGCTGCCCACATGTACTTCACTCGAAATACTCGATTCTAGGGTCTGTGGTGAGGGGTACAACTCTTTGCTTCTCGGTGCCTCAGGAGCAAGTAACGTGTTAGGGGCCCGCAGTTGTGAGGCAAGATCTTTGGAAGTGGTGGATGAACCGGTACTAAAAAGCTTTAATTTTCCAGTTGGGTATGAAGGATTCCTATATAGGATGGAACAGGAGGTGTTCAACTTAGTGTACCGTAGTCAATCCACCATTTCCAAGCCACTAAACCGATTATGCGTGGGTACATTATACTGGTCAACTAACTGCCCTTGCCAAACCCTCACTGGCCTTCTTCTACCTGGATGTGTTACCCGAAGCCAACCACCTCCACAGTCCGGTGATTCAGGGTAAAAAAATGACAGGGGGAGGGAATGGATAGTTGACCCGCTCATATTGTGACTCCAACTACAAATATGCTCCACTGTGCGGGGATCCCTAAAATTAATCAGCACACAGTCACCTAAGATGGTTTTTGGGCTACGGCCCACCCAGGGAACCCTACGTACCATCAAAATTTCACTAGTAATATGATGCGGTAATGGTCTATTAGTATTAATCCAGTGTGTTACTTTATTTTTTAATGATGCAAAGGATTCCTGGGTTGAATTTGTTATCTCGGGGATCCCAGCCAGTACAACCAGATATGGACTGGTTTCCGGTGGTAGGTCAATTATATTGGGACCCTGAGATTCCACCTGAGTCGGTAACTGCCTAACTGAGTTTTGAGGTACTGGAAGCGTGGGATCGGCCCTTAATGGAAATTGGACTTTGTTGGCGTTTGAGGAGGGCAGCTCTAATTGGGACTGAATGTAATCTAGTCTAGCTCCTTCAGACACAGAGTTGGTTAGAATGTTATCGACTCTCGGGCCAGTTGACTTTGACTTTGTGCCGACCTGAGTACCACTTAAAGCGGATTCTAGTTGGGAAAGCTGATACTCAATTCGGCCAAGTCTCTCTTCTAAGGGACCAAGTGTAGATCTCCATAAAGCGCCCAGTTTTGTAAGCAAAAGATCCTCTGACATTGATATTCCACTATGATGCTGAGCGACATTTGTCTCCTTTGGCCCTGAGCTCAGTACGTTTAATGCTGACGGACCATGCTTAGTTGGAACGCTAGGGACATTACATCCATTGATGGGTGGAGTTACAACCCTAACACCTGGCCCTTTGGCCAGATTTAACTTCCTGGTGCGTGATGAATCAGTGGCTGTATGCTTCTTCTTGGATTTAGACTTGGCACCGGTAAGTCTCTCCCTAGGGTTCCAAATTCCCAAGTTCTCCGTGGGGCTAGCCAAAATAGGGGGATCATTATCCATTGGGGGTTCCGTTGCCTTAGAGTTCGAGTTTGATGCTATAATCTCATTGTCTTGTGAGGAGAGGGAGGGTTGGACTAATGCCTCGACAAAAGACAAGTTACTACTGCCGTCGCGCTCCGGTGTACGCGCAGTAGCAAAATGACCCATTGAGGAGCGTTTGGCCATCACAACATCTTGCAACACTCGTCTCTCCATAAGGGTTATCCCCTGATCAATCACTGAATTGGCCCTAATAATGAAGTTGTCCAGAGTTCCTGTTAGTTGGGTCTATCAGCTGAAGTTTTACTCCTCAAATTACGAGCCATGATAATGCTAGTGGGGAGTTTCCACTCACTTGTGTCTTAGACACTGCAGATATGAAGAACGTACTTACAGCAAACGTAAAAGGAATGGCCCGGCCCGGTCCGGTCTTTCCCGGTCTCGAACGGGCTAAAACGGGCCCGCGCGCATCCCGCGAAGCGGGGGAAGAGGTGGTATAAACCCCGTGGGGATTGGGCAGGGGAAACTCTTCAGCTGCGAGCGGCACCCGCGAAGAGGGGGCCGCAAGCAGTTTCAAGTAGCAGTTTCAAGTAGCAGGCAGGGGCGGAGACAAAGGGAAGAGGACACAGCTGATGAAAGAACCGGGGCTGCTGGTCCTCGCAGTCCCGTGCGCCAGTGGTCACCAAAGAGATCCTTCTGCTGTTCTTTAAATGCTTTGATAAAGGTGCTTTGAATCACACTTGAAAGAGACACTGAATTAATAAAAATTGCAAATTCAAAGAAAGCCAGCACTTACAGCTGCTCATGCCGCATTCATCCTAAGAACTAAAAGGGCAACAGCAAAAATAAAGTCATGAGCGAAACAGTACTTAGCTTGGAATAGTCTGTCCTAAGCCACTGCGAAGAATCCCTCTACTCCTGCAGGGATGAATGCCCTGGAACTATGTAGGATTACTTCTAAGCAAATACGCTGATACTGCGTGTTCCGTTATGGTTCTTACTGTCTTGATACTCCTGCTAGAATCCAGAACCTCTCACCGGCTCCCTGATAAATGGAAATACGACCCACTGGCCGGACAGATAACAAAATGCGAGCTTCTATTTACCCCAGGGCAGATCTCCAACGCGCGGGGCAACAGGCGGAGCTGCAGCGGACCAGGAACTCGCTTCACGCACCTGCGCTGAGGCAAAGTGTCCCGGCACAGACCCTGCAGGAGAACGCCCGGAGCCCACCGAGGCCCGGAACCGCGCTTCAGCGCAGAGGCAATACGCTCCGACACAGACTCCCTCGATCCCTCGATCAATGGGCTCCTCTCGCGCACCAGCACGGCTGAAGGTTTCTACCCAGTGTCTGCAGAAAGGTTGAGGATTGAACAACAATTGGTTTGCGACCAATTTAAAAGCCATAGTACTGATGGAAGCATCAGACAAAATTATTATCTTTATGGAATCCCTTCCTTGATGAATCTATACACATTGCAAAAAGTATTGAAACCGTACAAATCTCAGTGAATGAACTAGAAAACAAAATAGTGGAAGTAGTTACACCTGTACGCATTAACAACTACAAGAAGAAGAGAGAAACCTCTCAAAGTTGTTTTTTTAATAGAATAGACATTTGCTTTCGGTGCGGTAACTCTATGCACAGCAAAAATAGTAGACCGTGTCCAGCAAAAAATGTAGTCTGCTGGTCTTGTGGCAAAGTAGGCCATTTTTCAAAAGTATGTCAAGGGCATAAAAGAGAAAATGTCAGAGTACGACATGTCAAAGACACAAGTGGCAGGGACAATGACGACCCTTTGTCCGAAATGAAAGATATGATACCAGTGGTCATGGAGAGAGAAATAAGGTCTGGTGATCCCTCTGATTGTGTTGACCTTTACGCTAACATATTGGTTGGGGAGAAGAATGTGAAACTTCTCGTAGACGCTGGTGCACGCATCGCTATGATCTCCAAATCCATATTTAACGCCAATTTGGGCAAAAGACAGCTGTTTCCCCCAATTGTGCACCTGTGTCCTACAAAGGACGTAAAATCGATCTGTTAGAATATTTTGAAGACATCATGGAATTTAAAGGTAGACGCATTCAAGGGACAATCAACGTGGCTGTCGAAGGTCTTAATATTCTAGGGTGGTTTCACCAAGGGTTGTTCGACATGATGTTATGTACTGGTGCCAAAGAACAGGTCCTAGCTATACGTGATTCCACCTAGGTTGAAGAACTCTTGAACAATTTTCCAAAGGTATTCTCTGGGGAACTAGGAAAAATCAAAGGGTTCAAACATAAAATAAAAGTCAGAGATGGTGCCACACCCGTAAAACACAATTTGAGAAGTGTACACTTCAGCATCATAGAAGATCTGGAGAAAAAACTTACAACATTGTGCAACAGAGGAGTAATTGAACCTGTTGAATCGTCGGACTGGTTGTCCCCACTTGTTGTAGTTCGCAAGAAGAACAATTAACTCAAAGTTTGCATAGACTTGCGCAGCTTAAATAAAGAGATATGGGTAGACTCCCACCATCTACCTAACATTTCCGAAATGTTGGCCAGGGTGGCAGGTGCTAAGTTCTTCAGCAAACTTGATCTTGCTTCTGCATATCATCAAGTAGAACTTGACCAAGACTCTTGCCATCTCACTGCATTCAATTCACCTTCTGGCATGTTCCAATTCTGTCGTATGCCGCTTGGACTGGCTTCGGCAGCTTCAGTTTTTTAGTGTCTCATAGTTTATCTTCTCAAAAGCATTAGCAACGTTGCCATCTTCCAAGATGATGCTCTTATACATGCCACCGATGAATCTACTCATGATGAAACCCGGCACCAAGTTCTTTCTATCTTTCAAGAGCATGAGATTGTTCTAAAACGAGATAATTGTGAGTTCTCCAAGAATTCTGTGGAATACTTAGGACACACAATCTCGAGTGCAGGTGTCACACCCAAACCTGGGTTAGTTCAAGACATTCTGGATGCATCACCTCCCTTAGACAAAGTGGGCATCAAATCATTTTAAGGGTTGAGTGAATTCTATTCTCGGTTCATCCCTGACTACACCACAAAAGTACGCCCCATCTCCAACTTGTTGAAGCACAAAACAGCCTTTGCATGGGACGATGATTGTAGTAATCCTTTTGAGTGCTTAAAAACACAACTCAGTAATGTAAAGGCATTAAAACCATTTGACCCTGCAGTACAGTGCACGTTAACTGTTGATGCAGCAGGTTGGCACTCAGGACCATACACTAGGATTTGCCTTGAGTAAACTAAGAGACATAGAAACACACTACTCCATCATCGAAAAAGAATTACTGGCATGTTGGTGGGCAATTGAAAAATTCTAAAGTTACCTATGGGGCAAGAAATGTACTCTCCAGACCGACCACAAACCTTTGGTAGCCATCCTTGGTAACACTAATTACCACAATAGTACACCACGCATAGCCAGACTTGCTTCCAAACTCCTCCAATTCCAATTTGATATTGTACACATTCCTGGAGGGAAAAATGTGTTCGCTGATGCTCTCTCACGTTTTCCTCTAGTTCCAAACTTGTCAGAGGGTAGTGACAGACCCAATTGCGATTACAAACTTGAAGACCGTTTAGTTGCTGCTATAGAACTACAACACATTTGCTCTATTTGTGAAAATGATCGGAGAATTGCCATGCTTAATGATGAAACGTTGAAATGTATTAAGAAACATTTTGCGGAAGGTTGGCCAAAAGAGAAAAATGGTAATGTTGGCATCCAACCTTAAGTGAAAATATGTGATGAATTGTCCGTAGAAAATGATCTTATCCTCAGGTTAGAAAAAATAGTACCCCCGTGTGACCTCAGAAACACCCTTTTGACTAAAGCTCACGTAGGACACCTGGGAGCTACCCTCACCAAACGCAGAATACATGAATACTTTTGGTGGCCCCAAATGGAGAGAGACATTGATGCCATGGTAAAAAAGATTGTCCAATTTGTGCTGGTAGCAACAAGACACTACGCATCTCTAACCCACCCATTACGCCCATTCCCCTTCCCGACAATCCCTGGGAAAAACTGGGTATTGACGTACTGGGCCCCTGCCACACCTTACCACTTCAGACCCGTTTCACAAAAGTGTTAGTTGACTACTACTCTAAGTGGCCTGAAGTAAAATTTGTATCCAAAGTGGATTATAAAGAAATCCTTGACTTCATGAAAGAGGTATTCATGCAGTAAGGTTTTCCCAAGACAGTTATCTCAGACAATGGTGTACAGTTTAATCATGCAGATGCTGAGGAATTCTTTATTGAATCCCCCATCAACCACCTCAAAAGCTCCCTCTATCATCCACAAACCAATGGTTTAGTGGAAAGGCTCAACCTAGTAATTGGGCATTGCATACGGTGGGCTATCTCTCACAACAAAGAAATACCTATTGCTGTAAGGACGATGCTGTGGTTCTACAGAACCACGCCTCACTCATCCATTGGAGTTTCTCCATTTGAATTGCTAAAGGGAAGACTTCCTCTGAATTTAGATCAGCTTGGATGTCCATGTAGTTCAAACACAGGACCACTCCACACGAACTTGACACTAAGGCTAGAAACAAAGTTGAGGACACACAATCCAAACAAAAAATATATTTTGATTCTAGGAAGAATGTCTCCAATAGGAATTTCACAGTGGGTGACATTTTCAAGATAAAGAAACAAAGTTTTGTAAGAAAAGGTGACTCAAAGTTTAGAGAACCTGTTCGTATTGACAACATTTGTGGCAGTGCTGTTCGCGTCAATCAGCGCAACTGGTGGAAAATGAACAAGGTTGTTAAAGTCAATGACAAGTCTCATGAAAATCCTTCTCAGGGTGCGGAAAAGGTTCAAATGCATTCCCCAGATTCCAGATCTAGCAAATGTGATCTTGTTAATGAACCTCTTGTTAAAGTCAATGACAAGTCTCATGAAAATCCTTCCCAGGGTGCGGAAATGGTTAAAATGCATTCCCCAGGTTCCAGATCTAGCAAATGTGATCTTGTCAATGAACCTCTTGTTTCCCCCAGGAAGAGTGGCAGAGATATTAGACTGCCAGTCAGGTACAGGTCATTCCCTTATTCTTTTCTACTCTCTCTGACTTGGCTGTTTACTCCATTCTTGCTTCTCTCATTGAGGAAAATAGATACATGTAGTGTTCTGTCCTCACGCGCCCCTCGCGTGCGGACATTCCATGCCTTGTTGGCTTGCGCTGCCCGTTGGTGTGCAAGAGAGATTGTCTCTGTTGACAGTTGGTACATGACAGTTGGTCGAGCTGGCGCTGTGCTTGCACGCATGGCTGAGGGCTGTCTGTGGAATCTTGGCTGTAACTACTAAAATAAAGACGACTTCAACACTCACCGGTATCCTGTCGTCAGTACAAATCCCCTTAGAACAAATGCTTTAAAACCTTTGAGGTCATATTTAAGAGATTTGTATGGGCCTTCTCTAAACCGAGAAGAGTGCTATGTTGAGTACTCATTTTCCTGCTTGTTCTCGCACCAAAGGGTGGCAAGACAGGGGGGTTGGAATCTCCCAGGACTGGGGGGGAGAGCTGGGGTTGCATTACAAAGGTGGCATACTTTGAAGCTGCCAGCCCTTGGAATTCTAATTGCTAGCCATCCTGTTTGGAGGGGATGTAAATACCCCAGCCCCGGACTCGAACTCACCCAACCGAGAGCTAATCGACTAGGGTCATCCGCATCATGGAGATAGCCCCAAGAGGAACTCCACTGCCCAGCTGTCATCTAATCTGTTGACCAGACTGAAGGAGGCACCACAAAAGTGTCTAACGACCCCAAAGACCCTGCACCTGAGGTTCCCGGCCCGAATTTACAGAATCCAATTGGTGCTCCTTATTGTTGAGATCCTCCGGCACCGAGTCTATAATTCGGAGCTCCCGGACTTGTATCCAAGTCCCCTTTTTCTGTACTCTTCCAAATGGCCCCAGCTTTATCCAAGCGCGTTTTCTGCACAATGACCAGCCCCTCTTCCCTGCTGCACAAAGACTTCCGAGCACAGCCAGACCGATATTCCGATAGAGCAGTGGTCCCTGACCCTCTACGAGGCCAAGACCAAAGTAGGCCCACCAAGAACGCAAATCAAATATAGGTATTCGATGTGTGCCATTTTTCTCCCATAGGATAACATTGTGCACAAATATGAACTGTGTTTCTAAACTGCAGAGATACTTGAAAGTGATTCAATGCCAGCACTTACATGTACCGAGTTCTTGAGTTTAAAGACATATTTACAAAAATTACTACTTATCTTTCTAGATTGGTGTGTATCGACTTTTTGAGTGTGTGTCTCTCTTATTGACTTGGTGTATGCAGTGAATGTCCTAACACCCTTCTCTGTTAAGCCTATGGCTGCTCGACCACAGCTACCCCTAGAAAGAGCACCGTGGGATTGCTAGAGTAAACCCTGTCTATCTATAAGAGACACCAGGACTCTGTGCACACTAGACCTTGTTTTGGTATAGTATATACATAGCCAGCTTTCTACACTGGTGCTGCAGTGGTGGGATAAACAACTTTGACATTTGCTGTACCACTTAGTGATTCCATTAAGTGGTCTAAAAATTGTCTTTAGTTAAAAAACATTTTTTTTCTTGAAATCAATATTTTTCTAAATTGCTTCAAATAACTGCTGGGGCCTTGTGTTAAGTCCCCCAGTCTAACTGTTTAACATTTTAAAAAGACCTACTTATAGTGAGACCTAAAAAACATTTAGAATTTCCTTGCGCTTTTCTAAAAAGGCCCCAGCTCTTAATAGTAATGCCTTCCTCAGAGGACCTGATTCAGGAGCTCAACCTGACCCCTTACCTGCAGCTCTCTTTTTGGAACGTAAGGACCCTCTGTAAGAAAAATTAAATAAAAACTGGCTCTAACCCAACCAAATCCCAGCTCCAGGAGCTTTTGGCAGAGTATGAAAGTGAACATACACAGGATGACACCGATTACCTTGGGGGTCAAGTGGGAGAAAGTGGCAGTGATGGAGAGCTTGACTCTCCAACCCCAGATGACAATGATGTCATGCCAGCGAGCATCAATAGAAGGACCAGAGTGCCTTCCTCTCGTAAGGAGGAATCAGATGGCTCTTGACCTCGGGAAGACCTCATTGAGGAGGAGGCTCTTTTAGAAAGACTATTCCCAAAAATAGCCCCAGAGGACAGGATTCTGGCCATAGAAAGGGAATGGACTGACGTGGGTTTAGCACCCATGAAGAGTGGCAACAAAATAATAAATAGGGACAGAGAGCAATCCTTTGACCCTAAAATCTCCAAAGGGATTGTACCCAAATGTGTAGAAGGTGAAGATATCACCAAAAGATTTACAGCCTTCAAGAGGGCTTTTAAACTAAGAAAAGTCTACTAAAAATGTTGGGGTTCTCTCCTCTGGGAACTTTTCTCTTGTATGTGTAGGGATAGACTCCTGACACTGGATGACACAGAAGGCAAGACCTATGACGTCATGAAAGTTACCTTGATTGAGGGCGATGGACTCACTAATGAGGAATGCAGAATCCTCGCAAAACCTCGAGTCAGATCTGGGTAGATTTTGTGGACTATTAAGTAAAAACACTAGGTTTCTGTCTAAAAAGGAACAAAGTACAGAGCTATGATATGCATTACAATTTAATGATTACAGAGCATCTGCGGAGTAATTGTGTTTCTGAAATGTGGCACCAGACCTTTTCTCCATCGTGTGCATTGCTGGACAGCTTTTATTAGTATTGGTATACTTTTGGGCATACTATTTTAAATCGTGCTGTAGGAAATCGCGCTGCTGCTTTTTTGCTAATTATCTGGCGTTTGTTGAGACAGCAAGCAGGGGCACAGTTTAGGCTTACCTGCACTATAATTTGTGTCCTCACTCGTATTTTTGCGGGATTTAGTTAGTGGGGTTGTGGTGCTCCGTCCGCCATCTTGGGTGGGTGCTGACGCTCGGGCCACTCGTAAGCGCCATCTTGGTCGGGGCTAGAGGCTCTAGCAGCCGGAAGCCCGCGCATTGGAGAGCTTACTTAAGCTGCTCTCGGAAAGCGCTTTGCAGACCTTTTCTTCATCGTGTGCATTGCTGGACAGCTTTTATTAGTATTGGTATACTTTTGGGCATACTATTTTAAATCGCGCTGTAGGAAATCGCGCTGCTGCTTTTTTGCTAATTATCTGGCGTTTGTTGAGACAGCAAGCAGGGGCACAGTTTAGGCTTACCTGCACTATAATTTGTGTCCTCACTCGCATTTTTGCGGGATTTAGTTAGTGGGGTTGTGGTGCTCCGTCCGCCATCTTGGGTGGGTGCTGACGCTTGGGCCACTCGTAAGCGCCATCTTGGTCGGGGCTAGAGGCTCTAGCAGCCGGAAGCCCGCGCGGCGTTATATTATAAATAGGCATGTATGGGCAGGTGCGCAGCGGATGCGCGCAGCGGACGCACCGTAGACACGCCGGAGGTGCGCCAGTGGTAAGCCCGTTTGCGCCCGTTCGCGTCCCGGGTGCTCCCGGTGCGAGAGCGGGTGCCCGCGTGGCCACTCACCTGGTAGACAACTGCGAGGACCGCAATAACTTAGTGTTCCGTACGGGGGACGATGCCCAATCTCGGCTATATTCATCATCTGACAGGACTCTCTCCTGTGGTTTACTGAATGTTCGTTCCCTCGTGAAGCATCATACTGAGATAGCTCTTTTAATAGAATCCTCTCACCTGGATATACTATTTGTAACTGAAACATGGACCACGACGGACTGTGAGCCGGAACTCGGTTGGGCTTGCCCACCGGGCTACCTTATAAGACACATGCCTCGAGTTTCTGGTAGGGGGGTGGAGTAGGTTACATTTTTAAAGATTCAATCTCCCTTGTGGAACTGGCAGTAAAAGAAGTGTCAGGGTTTGAGCTCATGGGCTTTTCGATCTTGGCCCAGGGCGGCACCTTGATTGCAGGGCTGCTATGTTATAGACCTCCCTCCTCGACCGTAACTTCCCTTCAGGCACTGGTTGATCTGATCTATGATCTTTCAAACTCCCATGCTAAATTTCTAATATTGGGCGACTTTAACCTCTGGCCCGGTGGCCCTCAAGATCTGGCCTATAGAGAGCTTTGTCAAGCGTGTAGTAACATTCAACTTATACAGATGGTCCTATCACCCACTCATGTTAATGGGCACACGCTAGACTTGGTATTTGCCGAGAGGGAATTGGTCGTAGTGAAAGAGGTCTTAGAGCAGTGTTGGACAGATCATTCTTTGATTAATTTGTCTATTGTTTTGCCTGCTCCGTTAAAAACAACTAACTCAAGTGGCTTTAAACTTAATCGCCAATGGGCTCGTCTTCTTAGAGAGCCGATTCGCCCCACTTTACTGCCTAGGGGTTTTTTGGTGGAGGATAGTGTGGACAAGAGCTATGCTGCCCTCTGTCAGCAAATTCTGACATCTCTAGAGGAGCTGGCCCCTCTGCGGAGGGTGAGGGACAGACCTAGAGGAGCTAATGCCTGGTTTAATGATGATCTTAGACAGCATAAGATCCGCTGTAAACAGGCTGAGCGTACTTGGAGGAGAGGATACAAGGAGTTGGATAGGGTAGCATATAAAGTGGCCCTGCAGGTATATAAGATCTAGCTAAGAAGCGCTAAAGCAAAGTTCTTAGAAGATACCTTGGGGAAGGCCACTAATAAATCGCAGACCCTATTCAAGATGGTTAAAAACTTATCCAATCCATCCTGTACAGTGCCAGCTATCCCGACCTCTCAAGATCTGTGTGATTCTTTGGCCCTTGTATTTGAGGAGAAAATCAGGACCATTCTGAGTGGACTTTCAGTGCCTGGGCAGCTGGCATCATCACTACCTCTCCCCCTGGAATCCTTTTGCTACTCGGCGCCGGTATGGGACAACAACAAGGTAGATTCTTTTCATTTGTCTTGTTTTCCCATCTTTTCGTTAGAGGAATTCGGTGTTTTGGCCAATGGAGTATCCTCAGGTTCACCACTTGATCCGATGCCTCATAAGATCTGGAAGGCATTTCAAGATGAGTTGTTTCCTCCACTCTACTCTATCTGCTGTCAGTCATTGATGACAGCGACTGTTCCAGACAGTTGGAAGTTGGCAATAGTAACTCCACTATTAAAAAAGGCCTCTTTAGATCCTTCATGCTCGGCCAACTATAGACCCATCTCGCTTTTACCATTTGTGATAAAAATCCTTGAGAGATGGGTCACGAGAGCCTTGACTAACTTTCTGGAAATAAATTCCTGTCTGGATGCACCCCAATTTGGCTTTAGACCGGCCCACGGCACTGAAACCGCATTGGTCACCGTGTTGGACGATCTACGAACGCGGGTCGACAGGGGCAGGTCAGCTTTTTTAGTACTGCTCGACATGTCGGCCGCGTTCGACACGGTTGATCATGCGGTTCTCTTGGATCGTCTTCAACGCGTGGGAGTAACCGGTCTAGCCTTAAGTTGGTTAGCGTCCTATCTCAGTAACAGACAGCAAGCTGTAGTTTTACCACCATTTCCATCAGCCACTCGACAGGTGAATCAGGGTGTCCCTCAAGGGTCGGCGGTTAGTCCGATCCTGTTTAATCTATATCTCCGACCCCTCATAGAACTAATCAAGTCATTCGGCATATCGGTTATCAACTATGCCGATGACACACAATTGATTTTTTCATTTGAGGGCAGTGAGTCGGTTTCGAAGGACACCTTTCACCGCTGTATGTCGGTGTACTGCTCGATCTTTCCGGTCTTATTGTGTTGAAGGGTGATTTAGGTGACTTCAGTCTCTTTCCATTCAAGTCTAAGTGTTAGAGTAGTGTATAGAGCCTATTTATTAGGCACTTCGACATGATCCTGTGTTCTTCCCCATAGATCAGGGTTTGCATATATATATCCTAGGGGATAGATTCGTTAGCATTAGGGGTAATCTGTTCTGTAGTGAGGGTATTTCATGGAGCCGTGCTGAATTCAGGCCTGGTAGGCCTTAAACGGGAGAGACTCCATCTTTCCTCCTGCTCTGGCAGCTCGGGATGTTTCTAGGTCATAGGCAGTGTTTTAGTTAGGAGGTGTTATTCGCTTGGAGAGAACCGGTTCAGGCCGGCCCTTATCAAAGGATTGTATTTTTCTTCATGCCGAAGACACTACATCAGGCCGGCCGGCTGGGAACGTGTCCTTGGCACGGGGAGGTACAAGAATTTGGTGGGCGGCAGGTTACGGGCTGGAATTTTCCATGAGGAAATGCACGTCTATATTAGTAAAAGTTTGAGGCAGATACTGGCACTTGCTTCTTGTCCATGGGCGGCACCTGGCCGTTAGTAGAAAAGCTGCTACTTATTCCAGGGAAGACAGATGACAAACTTGGAGGTGGAGAAAAACCGAGAGATAGATATTCCAAAGAGAAGAGAGTAGCCGATGAGGAAGAGGTCCCAGTGACTCGGAGAGGGAGACGGGAGTAAACCCGTGATTGCGGAGGTGTGACTTCCAGACGAAGCCGAGGCGCAGACGAGAAGGGAACCTAGATGACCATTGAGTGCAGGCTACATACGACAACCCCTTACTATTAGAGTGTACAACTTAATCTTTCACTTTTCTTTGCAGGTTGTGTGATATGTATTATGTTCCGTGAGTGTGCATGTAATAACTAAATAAAGTATTCAGTTTGTAGTAAAGCAATATGTGCTACGTGTTCTTGTGTAAGAGGGTAACCTATTCTTCTAGTCAGCTGTGACTTAACATGAACAGATGTTAATCCTGATCAGGTAGGTGGTAACTGAATAAGGGAGAAAGGAGCCCTTCGAACTGGGGAACAAGTTGTGCTCAACTAGCTGTCTTTGTGTGATCTGATATATAGTAACACTGATGTCGTGGTAATTATAGGATGAACTCGTGCTAAGGCTGCCGTCTGGGCAGGAAGTCCTGGGTCCGTTTGGGACCGCGAGGCTGTGACTGCCGTCTGGGCAGGAAGTCTGTGGCTGCCGTCTGGGCAGGAAGTCCTGGGTCCGTTTGGGACCGCGAAGCTGTAACTTGTCTAAAGCTGCCGTCTGGGCAGGAAGTCCTGGGTCCGTTTGGGACCGCGAGGCTGTGGCTGCCGTCTGGGCAGGAAGTCCTGGGTCCGTTTGGGACCGCGAGGCTGTGGCTGCCGTCTGGGCAGGAAGTCCTGGGTCCGTTTGGGACCGCGAGGCTGTGGCTGCCGTCTGGGCAGGAAGTCCTGGGTCCATTTGGGACCGCGAGGCTGTGGCTGCCGTCTGGGCAGGAAGTCCTGGGTCCATTTGGGACCGCGAGGCTGTGACTGCCGTCTGGGCAGGAAGTCTGTGGCTGCCGTCTGGGCAGGAAGTCCTGGGTCCATTTGGGACCGCGAGGCTGTGACTTGTAGGTCTTGGTATATATAGTAGGAATTCCCTGTCCTTAGGTGGTACATATATGTGGTTATTTAGGTGTAAATAGGCCCTAGGGAGGGGGTAACGTTCTGGTTTGGGTTAGAGAGGCTCTGCTGAGCGGGTTCCGAAAACCCAAGCAGAACATTTGGCGTCACGAACCGTTTACGAAACCTGTGTGCGTTGTGGTTGTCTTGTGTTTGCTTTCGGCGCGTGCGTGGTTTTGTTTGCATTTTATTTTTGTATATTTGTGTGTATAGTTTTTATTT
Source organism: Triturus cristatus (assembly GCF_964204655.1). Taxonomy (NCBI): domain Eukaryota; kingdom Metazoa; phylum Chordata; class Amphibia; order Caudata; family Salamandridae; genus Triturus; species Triturus cristatus. Next base: position 1,245,758,336 of record NC_140582.1, on the reverse strand, counting down.
TTCTTCCTTCTTTTCTTTCTCTTCTTTTCTTCTTTTTCCTTTTTCACGATGTTTTCTAGAAGGTCTAAATCTACTTTTAAGTTGCCCGTTGATATTCCCGGATGGGATTCAATGCCTTATGAAGCCTTGGCCCGTGAGTGGGCTGATTCCACTGGTTTGAGTGAGAATTGGAATTCTTCTTGGGAGCTGGCAGAGCCGGCTGATGTGATTGCTTGTTTGCAGAAGGCACCCGTATCGAAGGGTGAGGAGATTCCCATTTTGGGGCGCAGAGGTTGGATTCTTTTGTCTGCATACAGGATTCTGCATGAGAGATTGTTGAAGTTACAGATATCTCTTAAAGATGTGGAAGCGCACTTTGTTGAGATTCAGAATTCTCATACTTTGTTGCGGTGTCAAAATAAGTTGCTTGCTGATAAACTTGAGACTTACCAAACTATTGCCGAACGGGCGGCTGTGCGAATTGCTCGTTATAAATACAAGAACAGGCGCGGTCGGGTTTCGACGCGAAAGGTGCGTCTGGTCGTGGCGACAGCTGGGCTGGATTGGAATCCTGATGAATGGGATGGTAATATCTGGAACTCGACGGATTCTTGTTCCTCGGGTGAGGAGTCTGCCAAGCGCGAGTCTTCTCGCTCCCGCCATGATTGTAAGTCTGCTTCTCGCACCTTTGATGGTGCACCCCGTGATTACGCTCGTTCTTCGAGTGGGATCAATGCTTCTTACACTGATTGTCCCTCTACGAGTACTGATCGGGCTCCTTGTGATGCTCGTCCCGCGGTTTCTGCGCATCCAGTTTTCCGTCGGAAGTTGCAGCAGTCTCCCAATGCTCCGCAGGGTATTTCTTTGGACTGTTTAGAAGACTTTACTCAGCAGGAAATTAGTGATATTTTGCAGCGATTTCGGCAGCGAGCTGGTGAGTCCTTGCTCACATGGATGGTGCGCCTTTATGAACTGGGCGCTGCTGGTATTATGTTGGATACTGGCGATTGTTTAAAGTTCTGTTCCTTGAGTTTGGATTCTACTGTGCAGGATCATTTTCGTAACTATAATGGTGTTGGTCAGATTTCTTTACTCCAATTGGCGACTGAGGGCTGTAATCTAAAATATCCTACTGAATCTGACTGGCCTGTGAATGACAAGCCGTGGTATACTTTGCGTGATGCTGCTCAACGTCTCAAAGAGGAGGTGATGAAAACGGCAATTTTTCTGGGTACTGCTGACAGGTTGCTTGATGGTTCATTGACATCTTCTGTGCGGAACCGTATCATTCGATCTTCCCCTGTTGCTTATAAACAGGTCATGATGACTTTATTGATTAATCAGACTGGTAACGTATTATCTACGGTTTTGGAATCGGTGCGCCAACTCGGTGAGTTGGGTGAGTGGTTTAAACCTGAACGGCAGTCCCGGCCTGACACTCGTACTCCTGGTGAAAATAAACTTACTAGACGTGATATTTTTTCTGGTCTTCTGGCTGATGGTGTGCGGAGGGAGGATATTGATGGTGAGACTACCGCTCGTTTGTGGGAGTTGTTTCGCAAACGTGGCTTGGATCGAAAGGAGGGTGCCCGGCGTGTTCGGACCACTGAGTGTGATCGTGGTGGTTCTGACGGTAGCGGTGATGACGACCGCCGTGGGCGCTCTGTTCGTCGTGATGATCGACGTTCTGCACGTGATGTGTCCCCCCGTCGAGAGAGAGACAGGGAGAGAGAGGGGGAAAGAGAAAGGGGGAGAACTGACTATGTTTACAGCAGACGTAGAGATGATAGGGATCAATCCCCTGAGTTGAGGAGGAGAGAGGATCGTCACAGTTTGGTCGATCGTAACCCGCAGTACAATGCAGAAGATACGAATCCGTTCCGTACTGGGAATGGATATGAACAGGAGGTACCGATACCTAAGAAACGTGAGAGTCTTTATCCTGATCTATCCTGGTACACAGAATGCAGTAAGAATGACTAGGAAATAGGTCAAGCTCCGGTACACAGATGGGCTCACAGAGATAATAGACCCTATGTAGATATTGATATTTATTGGAGACATCGTAATATCCAAAGGGCCCGAGCATTGGTAGATACAGGAGCGGAGGCCACTCTTATTCATGGAAAATCAAAGAAGTTTACAGGTCAGCCTTTTACTATTACCGGATTAGGTGGAAAAGAAACCCCTGCAGTTCAAACTTTGCTTGAAATGAGAATAGGTAGAATTCCTAGAAAAGAGTATTCTGTACTAGTAGTGCCACTTCTAGAATTCATAATTGGGATTGATATTTTGAGAGGAATGACTTTGCATCTAGATGACGGATGTTACCAATTTGGAACAACGCATTATATATCGTCCAGACCTATACGGGTTGGTCGTTTAAGAATGCCCCCCATACAAGTTCCCCATGCGACAAAAGTGGTTTGTCAGAAGCAGTATCGTATTCCAGGTGGTCATGAGGAGATTAGTACCACTATTCAGGAGTTAGTGGATGCAGGAGTCATAACCCCAGTTACTTCTGCTTGGAATAATCCTGTTTGGCCGGTGCGTAAGAGTGATAACTCTTGGCGCATGACCGTTGATTATCGAGAATTGAACAAGCACACACCCTCTTTGACTGTTGCAGTACCGGATGTTATTACACTTATTGAGAGAATCCAAAAGCATCCAGGTACATGGTACGCGTCCATTGATATTGCTACTGCTTTCTTTTCAATTCCGATTGCCCCAGAGTGTCAGGAACAATTCAGTTTTACGTGGAACGGGCGTCAGATGACGTTTAGAAGTCTTCCCCAGGGCTATGTGCATAGTCCTACGATATGTCACCGGCTGGTGGCAGAGCATTTGGCTGAGGTACCGGTTCATCCCCAAATTCAGATATGTCATTATATTGATGATGTTTTGATCCAAGGCGAAACACAAGAGGAAGTTCAGACCCAATTAGACAGAGTCATTGAGTGCCTGCGTGAGAAAGGTTGGGAAATCAACCCAGATAAATTGCAAGGTCCGTCCCAGGCTGTAAAATGTTTGGGTATTAATTGGCATGAAGGGCACCGTGAAGTGATCCCTCAGGTTAAACAGAAGATTCTTGATTTTGCAGTTCCTAGAAATAGGAAAGAAGCCCAGAGCTTCATTGGTCTGTTTGGCTTTTGGCGCCAGCATATTCCTCATTTGAGTCAAATATTGGCCCCCTTGTACCGGGTCACGCGTAAAAAGAATGCATTTGAATGGGATAAACCACAGCAAGATGCGTTTAGTCTGGCAAAAGAGGCAATTCAACATGCTCTGGATTTATGGCCTGTACGTGATGGTGACGTGGATTTGAATGTGTCTGTACAGGGCCTTTATGCAAATTGGAGTTTGTGGCAGAAACAAGGCAGGAGTAAAGTACCGTTAGGTTTTTGGACCAAAAAGTTACCTGATGCTGGTGAGCGTTACACACCCTTTGAGAAACAGTTACTTGCTTGTTATTGGGCTCTGGTGGATACCGAGCAATTGACTTTGGAACATGATATAGTTCTGCGTCCGGAAATTCCTATCATGCAGTGGGTCCTGAGTTCGCCGAGAACTCACCGAATTGGACACGCTCAAGAGGCGAGTGTGATTAAATGGAAATGGTACATACAAGACAGGGCACGTGTGGGCCCGAAAGGAATTGCTTCTTTACATGAGCAGGTGGCGCGAGCGCCATCGACTGAGACTGAGAGTGAATGTTCCGTACCTTTAGCACAGGAGTCTCCTGTCAAGTGGGGTAAGCCTTTTGATGATTTGTCCGCAGCGGAAAGAAACCATGTTTGGTTCACTGATGGTTCAGCGAGGTTTATAGGGATGACACGGCACTGGAAGGCGGTGTCCTATAATCCGATCACACAGAAATTGTTGAGCACAACTGGTGAAGGTAAAAGCAGCCAATTTGCCGAGCTTTACGCTGTTTACCAAGTTTTGAAACAAGAGTTACCTGGTACATGTCATATTTTCACTGATTCTTGGTCTACTGCCAATGGACTGGCTGTTTGGTTGCCAACTTGGCATTCCCATAATTGGAAGTTACATTCCAAAGAATTATGGGGAAAAGAGTTATGGCAAGAAATTTGGGAGATGCTCCCACAGAGTACTGTTACAATCTTCCATGTGGACGCTCACACCCCGATAGATTCTCTTGACAAATTTTTTCATAACATTGCAGATGAGAAGTCTAAAATTGCTGAGGCAGTGGTGGACAGGCAAGATTCTGATATTGCGGGATTGGCGAAATGGGCACACCAGAAGGCAGGACATTTTGGAGAGAAGGCCACTAGCAGGTGGGCTGCTGATCGAGGAATTTATATTCCCTTAGATTTAATCAAAAATGTTATTTTACACTGCCCCGTTTGTCAGCATATCAGACGGCGTAAGGTGCCCCAAATTGTTAAAGGTCATTTACATCGCGGCAAATTGCCCGCTCAAATTTGGCAGATCGATTACATTGGTCCACTTCCCATGAGTAGGAATTGTCAATATGTTTGCACTATTGTTGATACATACAGTGGCCTGCTGGTAGCCCTTCCCTGTAAGCAAGCTACCCAATTGAATACCATTAAAACATTAGAATTAATTATGATGTACTATGGTGTGCCATTCCAAATTCAATCTGATAATGCATCCCATTTTCGTGGAAGATTGGTACAGGAGTTCTGTGCGGAAAACAATATTGAATGGATATTCCATATCCCCTACTACCCACAGGCCTCGGGCCTGGTGGAGAGATTGAATGGCCTGCTAAAGGACCAGCTGCGTAAGTTAACGGATGACAAGTATAAAAATTGGCGAGACTTTTTGCCCCAAGCACTATTGATTTTGAACAATCGTCCTTTTTTAAATGCTGAATCTCCACTCATGCGTTTGTTTCCCCCGAATGCTGAGGCTATGCCTAATGAAATCAGAGAAACCGTGATGTATTGGGAAATTACTCCCGGAGCTTTGGCTCCATGTAGAGCGACCCCAGGGTCGGCAGGTTTAGACTTGCATGCTATGGATGACATTGTTATAAAAAGTAGAGATCGAGTCATCATAGAGACAGGTGTTGGTGTTCAGATACCACCTGGAAATTTCGGATTGATCGCCCCTAGATCGGGGCTGGCTGTAAAAGGCATTCAGGTGCTTGGAGGAATTATCGACAGTGATTATCAGGGAGAGATTAAGGTGCTCCTGCTGAATAGCAGTGAGATTGACTTACTGATACATCGCACTGACCGAGTGGCTCAATTACTCATAATGCCTGTTTTCAGTGGTGTATTAATGAAAGGCACTGCTCCAACGTTGCTAACTGTACGTGGCCAGAAAGGTTTTGGCTCCACGGATAATCCTGGGGCCAGAGTTTGGGTGCAGTCGCCTAAGAATCCCCCTGAACAAGCAGAGGTCATTGCCACCGGTCAGGATAATACCATTTTGGTTATGAGACCAGGGAAAGATAGCTGGGAAGCGGTCCCGGCTGATAAATGTTATTTACGAGAATGATTAATGCCTGTATTTGGTTCTCTTTCAGATCATTCTTTGGATTGTTGCTGCAGGATGTGTCGGAGCCGGACTGTTTTCGGACTGGTACGACGAGAAAGGAGGGATCCTATCAACCCGGGATGAACTGGGAACCCGAGTGTTGCGTTCCTTCGCTGCATGGGATTCATCATCGAACTTTTGGACCGCACTTGCCAAAAGGGTGACTGACGCCCCTCACTTCTGTTTGACACCGATGAGATCTGTCCATGACATTCTGGCGACCTGCCTGGTTGCTGTCCCCGCCTCATTGGAAACTTTAACTCATATTTTTAATGTCTCGAAGGCCCGTCCCAATATTCTCCTGGGTGATTTTGCTACCCATGTATATTGCCCCCTATGTATTGAATTGCCGAACGAGCAAACCCCCATCCAGTCCCAAATACTTACTTATAATATCACACAAGGTGATTTGTGCTTCTTTCTTACGTGTAATCCTAGTGCGATCTCTGAATGTCTACGCCTCAAACTAAAAGGCGCCACTTCATTTACCGCTCACGAACGGACTTTGTGCTTTCAAAGGACACCGACCACATGTGTTTCAGTTCAGAACAATATGACTTGTAATAGTTTGGTAGTTACCCCCAGTCACTATCGCACGATGTTACTACCTGCCGGATGGCTTTTCTCATGTGGTAATACTTCCTGGCCATTTGTCCCGGCAAACATTTCCGGAGGCCCTTGTGCCATTACGAGACTCAGTTTGTTGATGTTTGCATCGCACCCGAATGCCAACTCTCGTGTGCTTCGAGATACTGTAATGTTACAGGAGGATTGTGACCCATCTTTGCATTTATATTCCAAGTCTGAATACCTTAGCTTAGCTGTTTCAATTATTGGTGTTCCTGCTTTGGCGGTTTATAATGCCAAATCTATTGGGAAAATGGCCTGCTGGATGGTGAAATCTATTAATCATACTTCTACAATTTTGTCTGACATGCTATTAGACGCCCAGGGTGAACGTAGGGCCATTTTGCAAAATAGAGCAGCCATTGATTATCTTTTGCTTAAACATGGACATGATTGCTCGGACTTCGAAGGTCTCTGTTGTTTTAACTTGTCTGACCATACACAATCCATTCGTGCTCACATCGACAAGTTGCGTGACTTAACAGAAGAAGTTAGAAAACACATTGACCAGGGCTGGTTTGACTGGCTCTTTAATTGGTTACCTGATATACACGCGCTACGCCAAATATTAGGTGGTATTTTGATTGCTGTTGCTGTTTTGATTTCTATCTGTTGCTTTATTCAGTGTATTCCTTCATTATTTCAATTCTGCACACTTGGTACTAGACATAGATCAGTTAGCTTTGTTTCATATTATTCTTCCACAGATGTTAGCTCCATTTAATGAATGTATAATAGACTGAAGTCAAGGGTGAAATGTACTGCTCGATCTTTCCGGTCTTATTGTGTTGAAGGGTGATTTAGGTGACTTCAGTCTCTTTCCATTCAAGTCTAAGGGTTAGAGTAGTGTATAGAGCCTATTTATTAGGCACTTCGACATGATCCTGTGTTCTTCCCCATAGATCAGGGTTTGCATATATATATCCTAGGGGATAGATTCGTTAGCATTAGGGGTAATCTGTTCTGTAGTGAGGGTATTTCATGGAGCCGTGCTGAATTCAGGCCTGGTAGGCCTTAAACGGGAGAGACTCCATCTTTCCTCCTGCTCTGGCAGCTCGGGATGTTTCTAGGTCATAGGCAGTGTTTTAGTTAGGAGGTGTTATTCGCTTGGAGAGAACCGGTTCAGGCCGGCCCTTATCGAAGGATTGTATTTTTCTTCATGCCGAAGACACTACATCAGGCCGGCCGGCTGGGAACGTGTCCTTGGCACGGGGAGGTACAAGAATTTGGTGGGCGGCAGGTTACGGGCTGGAATTTTCCATGAGGAAATGCACGTCTATATTAGTAAAAGTTTGAGGCAGATACTGGCACTTGCTTCTTGTCCATGGGCGGCACCTGGCCGTTAGTAGAAAAGCTGCTACTTATTCCAGGGAAGACAGATGACAAACTTGGAGGTGGAGAAAAACCGAGAGATAGATATTCCAAAGAGAAGAGAGTAGCCGATGAGGAAGAGGTCCCAGTGACTCGGAGAGGGAGACGGGAGTAAACCCGTGATTGCGGAGGTGTGACTTCCAGACGAAGCCGAGGCGCAGACGAGAAGGGAACCTAGATGACCATTGAGTGCAGGCTACATACGACCAAGGTGATGTCAACCCCTTACTATTAGAGTGTACAACTTAATCTTTCACTTTTCTTTGCAGGTTGTGTGATATGTATTATGTTCCGTGAGTGTGCATGTAATAACTAAATAAAGTATTCAGTTTGTAGTAAAGCAATATGTGCTACGTGTTCTTGTGTAAGAGGGTAACCTATTCTTCTAGTCAGCTGTGACTTAACATGAACAGATGTTAATCCTGATCAGGTAGGTGGTAACTGAATAAGGGAGAAAGGAGCCCTTCGAACTGGGGAACAAGTTGTGCTCAACTAGCTGTCTTTGTGTGATCTGATATATAGTAACACTGATGTCGTGGTAATTATAGGATGAACTCGTGCTAAGGCTGCCGTCTGGGCAGGAAGTCCTGGGTCCGTTTGGGACCGCGAGGCTGTGACTGCCGTCTGGGCAGGAAGTCTGTGGCTGCCGTCTGGGCAGGAAGTCCTGGGTCCGTTTGGGACCGCGAGGCTGTAACTTGTCTAAAGCTGCCGTCTGGGCAGGAAGTCCTGGGTCCGTTTGGGACCGCGAGGCTGTGGCTGCCGTCTGGGCAGGAAGTCCTGGGTCCGTTTGGGACCGCGAGGCTGTGGCTGCCGTCTGGGCAGGAAGTCCTGGGTCCGTTTGGGACCACGAGGCTGTGGCTGCCATCTGGGCAGGAAGTCCTGGGTCCATTTGGGACCGCGAGGCTGTGGCTGCCGTCTGGGCAGGAAGTCCTGGGTCCATTTGGGACCGCGAGGCTGTGACTGCCGTCTGGGCAGGAAGTCTGTGGCTGCCGTCTGGGCAGGAAGTCCTGGGTCCATTTGGGACCGCGAGGCTGTGACTTGTAGGTCTTGGTATATATAGTAGGAATTCCCTGTCCTTAGGTGGTACATATATGTGGTTATTTAGGTGTAAATAGGCCCTAGGGAGGGGGTAACGTTCTGGTTTGGGTTAGAGAGGCCCTGCTGAGCGGGTTCCGAAAACCCAAGCAGAACAGTCGGCAACAGCAGAGTGGTTGCGAGCTAACTCGCTTCAATTCAATGGGTCAAAAACGGAGGTTCTCCACTGCTCTCCTGATCGTTTTCCTCGTGCTTTACCTGACGACTTTTGGCCAACTTCAATTCCGGGCTCTGTGGAAGCCGCTACATCGGCTCGGAACTTAGGAGTGATGTTTGAACCTGGTCTACAGCTGGATGTATCAGTCAATAAGACTGCAGCGACTTGTATGGGCCTGCTTCGTGCCCTGCGCAAAATTTTACCAATACTCCCCCAGGGTGCTAGAGCAGAGGTAGTGTGCAGTACCATTCTCAGTAGGTTAGACTACTGCAACGCGCTACTTCTGGGAGCTCCAAAAACTTTGATCCTTAAGTTGCAGAGGATTCAGAACATGGCTGCGAAACTGGCTCTGTCGCGACCATGCTCCGCTTCTTCTTCTGCAGCCTTAGCTGATCTACACTGGTTGCCGATACAGCAGAGGATCGCCTTCAAGGCGTTATGCCTTGTATTTAGAGCGCTGCATGGACTTGGACCAATCCCACTTCAGAATCTTTTCTCGTGGTATCAAACTGCCCGACCTTTGAGATCTTCATCGGCGTTCCTGGTGAGGACACCCAGGATTATCAGAGCAAGGATGGGTGGCCGCACTTTTAGTTATACGGCCGCCACAGTATGGAACTCCCTGCCTTTGACACTGAGGAGTAGTCAAGATCTGCTCTCCTTCAAAAGGGATCTTAAGACCTACCTGTTCCCAAGAGTAATGTAAATACTTCTTCCGATGGTTTGATAGGGTCTCAGCGCCAGGATACCCTTTGGGTGACAGCTGCGCTTAACAAGAAATAAATACATACATACATACCAGTAACTGGTAGACCTAGGTCCAATTTCTTCACGAGAATTGGGAAAGAAGGCAGACCACTGGGTCCAGACAACTAACGGTGGTGGTGACCAGAAGAAAGGGGTTACTAATCCCCTCAAGTGAAAGATGGGAACCATATACAAAACAAAAAATCTTCTAAAGGCCCCCCAAAACCTGTTCAGAAAAGTGGGCCCTAAGACTCTTCACAGGCTAAGGGTAGGTACCAGGGTAAGTACTTGGAACCTAAGAAGGCGTGGTGCTAAAAGTGTAAGACCGTTGGGCACAAAACTGGAGACCCTGCCTGTACCAAAGAGGTGTCCCCTAGAGCTCCTGCAACCCTGGCAAATCTCCAGATGGGATCCCTGTTTTGGCTTGGCAATGTCAGAGGGCACACTGAAGCACTCTGTGAGTGGATGGATGTAGCAACCCTGGCTGTCTGGCCCAGTAACCTGTGTAGGTACAGACAAGAGCCTCATAATAATGGGGTCAAGATTGAAGCTCTGAGAGACACACATGCCAGTGTCACCATGGTGACTGAAAAACTGGTGTCTCCAGGCCAGTGCTTGACTGGACAAACCTATCCTGTCATCAATGCTCATAATGTGACCAAGGTTCATCCCATGGCTATGGTGTCCTTGGATTGGGGAAAGGTAGTTGGCCAAAATAAGGTGGTTGTATCCTCATTCATCTCTGTACAGTGCCTGCTAGGAAATGACTTGGAGACCTCAGCATGGGCGTAGGAAGAAATAAAAGACCCATGCAGACATGCTGGGTATACCTGAATGGGTGTGTGTGTGAAAACAAAAGCAAAGAGAAGAGCCCAGGGTGAAAAAGAAGAGTTGGAGTCTGGAATAATGTTCCAGACTTTCCAGAGAACAGGCAAAAAGACTGGGTAACCAGCTTCACATCAGTCACAAGCTCATGTCCCTCTCCTCAGGGAGAACACCTGTCATGCCCAGAGAGAATCAACCCCAGGACCTAGGACCTTACACAGCAGAGCTGCTAGGTTCAGGGAGACCGTCCAGGGAAGAGCTGCGCCAGGGACAGAGGACCTGCTGCACTCTTGAAAGCCTGAGAAAGCAAGCTGCTGATCAGGAAAAGGGATATGTCAGTGGCTCCCACAAGACTTATTGGGAGGAGGGACTCTTTTATACTGAGGCCAGAGACCCCAAACCTGGTGCCACTAGGAGAGTGGTAGTGCCTCAGATGTATATAGAGTGTGTGCTCACTTTGGCTCCTAACATCCCTTAGCTGGGCATCTTGACCGGACAAAAACCTGGAGTAGGCTTGTCAGCCACTTCTACTGGCCAAACAGGATGTATGACGTTACAACGCATACTATTGCAACGCATGACTTTACAACGCATTTTGTACAACGCTAATACCTTTACAACGCATGTTTTTACAACGAATACTGTTACAACGCGAGATAGTGTTATTAATAGTAAAGTACCATTACAACAAATTCATTTATAACGCATACCTTTACAACGCATAAATAATATTTTTTTTTATTTTTTTTTATGTAAAATAAAACCTGGCACGGGATGCAGGGAAATTAGGGGTTTTTGGGCGGGGAAGTGTTTTAAAATGTAGACAAAAACAGAACGTTAATTCAATGAAATGCTAAGCATTTATTAAAATGAATACTCAAGTATTAAAATTAATACTCGAGTATTAAAAAAATACTCAAATATTTTTCACTTTTGTAAATTTTACACAGGCAACGAAATATTAAATATAATCAACTTATAATATATTACTAATTAAGAAAATAATTATTCGTAAAAACAAACATTTTACATAAACATATTCGCCATTTTAAACAGTGTAGTTCCTAAAATTGTCCTACAACTCTTTCCATGAAAGTAATACCACAACACTACTTTCAAAATGGAAGCCAAAACGGAACGAAAAACTGAGAACAACACATCTTCAGATCATTTTTTAACTTATAAGTTTCCACAGTAATTTAAAAAATATGACCAACGCTATCTTTCTTAAAAATAACAATGACACTGACTAAATCTTATAAATACGAGCAAGACACCATTTTAAAATCAGTTGATTATCAACTCCCAGAGTGAGCAGACGCCTAAAGCTGACTCTCTGACCTCTTCACCGAGATAAGACCCGAATCCAGTTAAGAAGAATTCTTTTTCAAAATACAAGTAAGTTTCTAAAACGAATAACAGAAATGTTTACTTGAAACATTTTAAAAGCTGCACCTAATAAGTTTGAATTTCCAATTTTATTAAAAAAATAGCACCGACCTATTACTGTAGATATGGATACATATATCATTAAAAAAAGCCTCAAAATATTTTAATCTGACTAAGATCTAAAGTAAATTGTAAATTTAATAAAAGGATTGTCAAATAAATAATAAGATATATTATTTTTAAAACATCACAAAATGCTTTTTTTTTCTAAAATAGAACTGCTATAAACTGTGACGAAAAAAACAACTTTAAAAAAATAGTGTTTTGCAAAAGGAGCCACACTCCTCATCAAGACTAATTTCAAGGTATTTTTCTATATTTTTGTAAACACTAAATTAGTTACACGAAAAAACATTTTCTAATCCACACATAATTAATCTGTTTTTCACACAGAACTTCAATAACGAAAACAAAATCAATACTTTCATCTTTAAAAATTCAAACGTCGAGATTGAAAGAAGGTAAATATTTTAATCATGAAATAACAGCATTTTTTTTTCTGTCTTCATTAATGAAAAAAATGATTGTGAAAATGTAAGAAAGTGTAGAGGTTAAAATAATTCAGATAACTCCATGAAGGTGCAGCAGTAGGGAAAATGTGTGATGGTATAGGGGTATCAATTACTATTCTAACTCCAGGAAGGTGCAGCAGTAGGGAAAGTGTAGGATGGTGTAGGGGTATCAATTACTATTCTAACTCCAGGAAGGTGCAGCAGTAGGGAAAGTGTAGGATGGTGTAGGGGTATCAATTACTATTCTAACTCCAGGAAGGTGCAACAGTAGAGAAAGTGTAGGATGGTGTAGGGGTATCAATTACTATTCTAACTCCAGGAAAGTGCAGCAGTAGGGAAAGTGTGGGATACTGTAGGGGTAGCAATTACTATTCTAACTCCAGGAAGGTGCAGCAATAGGGAAAGTGTAGGATGGTGTGGGGGTAACAATTACTATTCTAACTCCGGGAAGGTGCAACAGTAGGGAAAGTGTAGGATGGTGTCGGGGTATCAATTACTATTCTAACTCCAGGAAAGTGCAGCAGTATGGAAAGTGTGGGATACTGTAGGGGTAACAATTACTATTCTAACTCCAGGAAAGTGCAGCAGTAGGGAAAGTGTGGGATACTGTAGGGGTAACAATTACTATTCTAACTCCAGGAAGGTGCAGCAATAGGGAAAGTGTGTAATACTGTAGGGGTATCAATTACTATTCTAACTCCAGGAAAGTGCAGCAGTAGGGAAAGTGTGGGATACTGTAGGGGTAACAATTACTATTCTAACTCCAGGAAAGTGCAGCAGTAGGGAAAGTGTGGGATACTGTAGGGGTAACAATTACTATTCTAACTCCAGGAAGGTGCAGCAGTAGGGAAAGTGTGGGATACTGTAGGGGTAACAATTACTATTCTAACTCCACGAAGGTGCAGCAATAGGGAAAGTGTAGGATGGTGTAGAGGTATCAATTACTATTCTAACTCCAGGAAAGTGCAGCAGTAGGGAAAGTGTGGGATACTTTAAGGGTAACAATTACTATTCTAACTCCAGGAAAGTGCAACAGTAGGGAAAGTGTAGGATGGTGTAGGGATATTAATTACTATTCTAACTCCAGGAAGGTGCAACAGTAGGGAAAGTGTAGGATGGTGTAGGGGTACCAATTACTATTCTAACTCCAGGAAAGTGCAGCAGTAGGGAAAGTGTGGGATACTGTACGGGTAACAATTACTATTCTAACTCCAGGAAGGTGCAGCAATAGGGAAAGTGTGTGATACTGTAGGGGTATCAATTACTATTCTAACTCCAGGAAAGTGCAGCAGTAGGGAAAGTGTGGGATACTGTAGGGGTATCAATTACTATTCTAACTCCAGGAAAGTCCAGCAGTAGGGAAAGTGTGGGATACTGTAGGGGCAATAATTACTATTCGAACTCCAGGAAAATGCAGCAGTAGGGAAAGTGTGGGATACTGTAGGGGTATCAATTACTATTCTAACTCCAGGAAAGTGCGGCAGTAGGGAAAGTGTGGGATACTGTAGGGGCAATAATTACTATTCTAACTCCAGGAAAGTGCAGCAGTAGGGAAAGTGTGGGATACTGTAGGGGTATCAATTACTATTCTAACTCCAGGAAAGTGCAGCAGTAGGGAAAGTGTGGGATACTGTAGGGGCAATAATTACTATTCTAACTCCAGGAAAGTGCAGCAGTAGGGAAAATGTGGGATACTGTAGGGGTATCAATTACTATTCTAACTCCAGGAAAGTGCAGCAGTAGGGAAAGTGTGGGATACTGTAGGGGTATCAATTACTATTCTAACTCCAGGAAAGTGCAGCAGTACGGAAAGTGTGGGATACTGTAGGGGCAATAATTACTATTCTAACTCCAGGAAAGTGCAGCAGTAGGGAAAGTGTGGGATACTGTAGGGGTATCAATTACTATTCTAATTCCAGGAAAGTGCAGCAGTAGGGAAAGTGTGGGATACTGTAGGGGCAATAATTACTATTCTAACTCCAGGAAAGTGCAGCAGTAGGGAAAGTGTGGGATACTGTAGGGGTATCAATTACTATTCTAACTCCAGGAAAGTGCAGCAGTAGGGAAAGTGTGGGATACTGTAGGGGCAATAATTACTATTCTAACTCCAGGAAAGTGCAGCAGTAGGGAAAGTGTGGGATACTGTAGGGGTATCAATTACTATTCTACCTCCAGGAAAGTGCAGCAGTAGGGAAAGTGTGGGATACTGTAGGGGCAATAATTACTATTCTAACTCCAGGAAAGTGCAGCAGTAGGGAAAGTGTGGGATACTGTAGGGGTATCAATTACTATTCTAACTCCAGGAAAGTGCAGCAGTAGGGAAAGTGTGGGATACTGTAGGGGCAATAATTACTATTCTAACTCCAGGAAAGTGCAGCAGTAGGGAAAGTGTGGGATACTGTAGGGGTATCAATTACTATTCTAACTCCAGGAAAGTGCAGCAGTAGGGAAGGTGTGGGATACTGTAGGGATATCAATTACTATTCTAACTCCAGGAAAGTGCAGCAGTAGGGAAAGTGTGAGATACTGTAGGGGCAATAATTACTATTCTAACTCCAGGAAAGTGCAGCAGTAGGGAAAGTGTGGGATACTGTAGGGGTATCAATTACTATTCTAACTCCAGGAAAGTGCAGCAGTAGGGAAAGTGTGGGATACTGTAGGGGTATCAATTACTATTCTAACTCCAGGAAAGTGCAGCAGTAAGGAAAGTGTGGGATACTGTAGGGGCAATAATTACTATTCTAACTCTAGGAAAGTGCAGCAGTAGGGAAAGTGTGGGATACTGTAGGGGTATCAATTACTATTCTAACTCCAGGAAAGTGCAGCAGTAGGGAAAGTGTGGCATACTGCAGGGGCAATAATTACTATTCTAACTCCAGGAAAGTGCAGCAGTAGGGAAAGTGTGGGATACTGTAGGGGTAACAATTACTATTCTAACTCCAGGAAAGTGCAGCAGTAGGGAAAGTGTGGGATACTGTAGGGGTAACAATTACTATTCTAACTCCAGGAAGGTGCAGCAATAGGGAAAGTGTGGGATACTGTAGGGGTATCAATTACTATTCTAACTCCAGGAAGGTGCAGCAGTAGGGAAAGTGTGGGATACTGTAGGGGTATCAATTACTATTCTAACTCCAGGAAGGTGCAGCAGTAGGGAAAGTGTGGGATACTGTAGGGGTATCAATTACTATTCTAACTCCAGGAAAGTGCAGCAGTAAGGAAAGTGTGGGATACTGTAGGGGCAATAATTACTATTCTAACTCCAGGAAAGTGCAGCAGTA
The DNA here is from genome assembly GCF_964204655.1 of Triturus cristatus. Classification (NCBI taxonomy): domain Eukaryota; kingdom Metazoa; phylum Chordata; class Amphibia; order Caudata; family Salamandridae; genus Triturus; species Triturus cristatus. The sequence continues at coordinate 1,245,742,758 of NC_140582.1, read as the reverse complement.
GGGAAAGTGTGGGATACTGTAGGGGTATCAATTACTATTCTAACTCCAGGAAAGTGCAGCAGTAGGGAAAGTGTGGGATACTGTAGGGGCAATAATTACTATTCTAACTCCGGGAAAGTGCAGCAGTAGGGAAAGTGTGGGATACTGTAGGGGTAACAATTACTATTCTAACTCCAGGAAAGTGCAGCAGTAGGGAAAGTGTGGGATACTGTAGGGGTAACAATTACTATTCTAGCTCCAGGAAGGTGCAGCAATAGGGAAAGTGTGGGATACTGTAGGGTTATCAATTACTATTCTAACTCCAGGAAGGTGCAGCAGTAGGGAAAGTGTGGGATACTGTAGGGGCAATAATTACTATTCTAACTCCAGGAAAGTGCAGCAGTAGGGAAAGTGTGGGATACTGTAGGGGTAACAATTACTATTCTAACTCCAGGAAGGTGCAGCAATAGGGAAAGTGTGGGATACTGTAGGGGTATCAATTACTATTCTAACTCCAGGAAAGTGCAGCAGTAGGGAAAGTGTGGGATACTGTAGGGGTATCAATTACTATTCTAACTCCAGGAAAGTGCAGCAGTAGGGAAAGTGTGGGATACTGTAGGGGTAACAATTACTATTCTAACTCCAGGAAGGTGCAGCAATAGGGAAAGTGTGGGATACTGTAGGGGCAATAATTACTATTCTAACTCCAGGAAAGTGCAGCAGTAGGGAAAGTGTGGAATACTGTAGGGGTAACAATTACTATTCTAACTCCAGGAAGGTGCAGCAATAGGGAAAGTGTGGGATACTGTAGGGGTATCAATTACTATTCTAACTCCAGGAAGGTGCAGCAGTAGGGAAAGTGTAGGATACTGTAGGGGTATCAATTACTATTCTAACTCCAGGAAAGTGCAGCAGTAGGGAAAGTGTGGGATACTGTAGGGGTAACAATTACTATTCTAACTCCAGTAAGGTGCAGCAATAGGGAAAGTGTGGGATACTGTAGGGGTATCAATTACTATTCTAACTCCAGGAAAGTGCAGCAGTAGGGAAAGTGTGGGATACTGTAGGGGTATCAATAACTATTCTAACTCCAGGAAAGTGCAGCAGTAGGGAAAGTGTGGGATACTGTAGGGGTAACAATTACTATTCTAACTCCAGGAAGGTGCAGCAATAGGGAAAGTGTGGGATACTGTAGGGGCAATAATTACTATTCTAACTCCAGGAAAGTGCAGCAATAGGGAAAGTGTGGGATACTGTAGGGGTATCAATTACTATTCTAACTCCAGGAAAGTGCAGCAGTAGGGAAAGTGTGGGATACTGTAGGGGCAATAATTACTATTCTAACTCCAGGAAAGTGCAGCAGTAGGAAAAGTGGGGGATACTGTAGGGGTATCAATTACTATTCTAACTCCAGGAAAGTGCAGCAGTAGGGAAAGTGTGGGATACTGTAGGGGCAATAATTACTATTCTAACTCCAGGAAAGTGCAGCAGTAGGGAAAGTGTGGGATACTGTAGGGGTATCAATTACTATTCTAACTCCAGGAAAGTGCAGCAGTAGGGAAAGTGTGGGATACTGTAGGGGCAATAATAACTATTCTAACTCCAGGAAAGTGCAGCAGTAGGGAAAGTGTGGGATACTGTAGGGGTATCAATTACTATTCTAACTCCAGGAAAGTGCAGCAGTAGGGAAAGTGTGGGATACTGTAGGGGCAATAATTACTATTCTAACTCCAGGAAAGTGCAGCAGTAGGGAAAGTGTGGGATACTGTAGGGGTATCAATTACTATTCTAACTCCAGGAAAGTGCAGCAGTAGGGAAAGTGTGGGATACTGTAGGGGTATCAATTACTATTCTAACTCCAGGAAAGTGCAGCAGTAGGGAAAGTGTGGGATACTGTAGGGGCAATAATTACTATTCTAACTCCAGGAAGGTGCAGCAGTAGGGAAAGTGTGGGATACTGTAGGGGTATCAATTACTATTCTAATTCCAGGAAAGTGCAGCAGTAGGGAAAGTGTGGGATACTGTAGGGGCAATAATTACTATTCTAACTCCAGGAAAGTGCAGCAGTAGGGAAAGTGTGGGATACTGTAGGGGTATCAATTACTATTCTAACTCCAGGAAAGTGCAGCAGTAGGGAAAGTGTGGGATACTGTAGGGGCAATAATTACTATTCTAACTCCAGTAAAGTGCAGCAGTAGGGAAAGTGTGGGATACTGTAGGGGTATCAATTACTATTCTAACTCCAGGAAAGTGCAGCAGTAGGGAAAGTGTGGGATACTGTAGGGGCAATAATTACTATTCTAACTCCAGGAAAGTGCAGCAGTAGGGAAAGTGTGGGATACTGTAGGGGTATCAATTACTATTCTAACTCCAGGAAAGTGCAGCAGTAGGGAAAGTGTGGGATACTGTAGGGGCAATAATTACTATTCTAACTCCAGGAAAGTGCAGCAGTAGGGAAAGTGTGGGATACTGTAGGGGTATCAATTACTATTCTAACTCCAGGAAAGTGCAGCAGTAGGGAAGGTGTGGGATACTGTAGGGATATCAATTACTATTCTAACTCCAGGAAAGTGCAGCAGTAGGGAAAGTGTGGGATACTGTAGGGGCAATAATTACTATTCTAACTCCAGGAAAGTGCAGCAGTAGGGAAAGTGTGGGATACTGTAGGGGTATCAATTACTATTCTAACTCCAGGAAAGTGCAGCAGTAGGGAAAGTGTGGGATACTGTAGGGGTATCAATTACTATTCTAACTCCAGGAAAGTGCAGCAGTAAGGAAAGTGTGGGATACTGTAGGGGCAATAATTACTATTCTAACTCCAGGAAAGTGCAGCAGTAGGGAAAGTGTGGGATACTGTAGGGGTATCAATTACTATTCTAACTCTAGGAAAGTGCAGCAGTAGGGAAAGTGTGGGATACTGTAGGGGCAATAATTACTATTCTAACTCCAGGAAAGTGCAGCAGTAGGGAAAGTGTGGGATACTGTAGGGGTAACAATTACTATTCTAACTCCAGGAAAGTGCAGCAGTAGGGAAACTGTGGGATACTGTAGGGGTAACAATTACTATTCTAACTCCAGGAAGGTGCAGCAATAGGGAAAGTGTGGGATACTGTAGGGGTATCAATTACTATTCTAACTCCAGGAAGGTGCAGCAGTAGGGAAAGTGTGGGATACTGTAGGGGTATCAATTACTATTCTAACTCCAGGAAGGTGCAGCAGTAGGGAAAGTGTGGGATACTGTAGGGGCAATAATTGCTATTCTAACTCCAGGAAAGTGCAGCAGTAGGGAAAGTGTGGGATACTGTAGGGGTATCAATTACTATTCTAACTCCAGGAAAGTGCAGCAGTAGGGAAAGTGTGGGATACTGTAGGGGCAATAATTACTATTCTAACTCCAGGAAAGTGCAGCAGTAGGGAAAGTGTGGGATACTGTAGGGGTATCAATTACTATTCTAACTCCAGGAAAGTGCAGCAGTAGGGAAAGTGTGGGATACTGTAGGGGTATCAATTACTATTCTAACTCCAGGAAAGTGCAGCAGTAGGGAAAGTGTGGGATACTGTAGGGGCAATAATTACTATTCTAACTCCAGGAAAGTGCAGCAGTAGGGAAAGTGTGGGATACTGTAGGGGTATCAATTACTATTCTAATTCCAGGAAAGTGCAGCAGTAGGGAAAGTGTGCGATACTGTAGGGGCAATAATTACTATTCTAACTCCAGGAAAGTGCAGCAGTAGGGAAAGTGTGGGATACTGTAGGGGTATCAATTACTATTCTAACTCCAGGAAAGTGCAGCAGTAGGGAAAGTGTGGGATACTGTAGGGGCAATAATTACTATTCTAACTCCAGGAAAGTGCAGCAGTAGGGAAAGTGTGGGATACTGTAGGGGTATCAATTACTATTCTAACTCCAGGAAAGTGCAGCAGTAGGGAAAGTGTGGGATACTGTAGGGGCAATAATTACTATTCTAACTCCAGGAAAGTGCAGCAGTAGGGAAAGTGTGGGATACTGTAGGGGTATCAATTACTATTCTAACTCCAGGAAAGTGCAGCAGTAGGGAAAGTGTGGGATACTGTAGGGGCAATTATTACTATTCTAACTCCAGGAAAGTGCAGCAGTAGGGAAAGTGTGGGATACTGTAGGGGTATCAATTACTATTCTAACTCCAGGAAAGTGCAGCAGTAGGGAAGGTGTGGGATACTGTAGGGATATCAATTAGTATTCTAACTCCAGGAAAGTGCAGCAGTAGGGAAAGTGTGGGATACTGTAGGGGCAATAATTACTATTCTAACTCCAGGAAAGTGCAGCAGTAGGGAAAGTGTGGGATACTGTAGGGGTATCAATTACTATTCTAACTCCAGGAAAGTGCAGCAGTAGGGAAAGTGTGGGATACTGTAGGGGTATCAATTACTATTCTAACTCCAGGAAAGTGCAGCAGTAAGGAAAGTGTGGGATACTGTAGGGGCAATAATTACTATTCTAACTCCAGGAAAGTGCAGCAGTAGGGAAAGTGTGGGATACTGTAGGGGTATCAATTACTATTCTAACTCCAGGAAAGTGCAGCAGTAGGGAAAGTGTGGGATACTGTAGGGGCAATAATTACTATTCTAACTCCAGGAAAGTGCAGCAGTAGGGAAAGTGTGGGATACTGTAGGGGTAACAATTACTATTCTAACTCCAGGAAAGTGCAGCAGTAGGGAAAGTGTGGGATACTGTAGGGGTAACAATTACTATTCTAACTCCAGGAAGGTGCAGCAATAGGGAAAGTGTGGGATACTGTAGGGGTATCAATTACTATTCTAACTCCAGGAAGGTGCAGCAGTAGGGAAAGTGTGGGATACTGTAGGGGTATCAATTACTATTCTAACTCCAGGAAGGTGCAGCAGTAGGGAAAGTGTGGGATACTGTAGGGGTATCAATTACTATTCTAACTCCAGGAAAGTGCAGCAGTAAGAAAAGTGTGGGATACTGTAGGGGCAATAATTACTATTCTAACTCCAGGAAAGTGCAGCAGTAGGGAAAGTGTGGGATACTGTAGGGGTATCAATTACTATTCTAACTCCAGGAAAGTGCAGCAGTAGGGAAAGTGTGGGATACTGTAGGGGCAATAATTACTATTCTAACTCCGGGAAAGTGCAGCAGTAGGGAAAGTGTGGGATACTGTAGGGGTAACAATTACTATTCTAACTCCAGGAAAGTGCAGCAGTAGGGAAAGTGTGGGATACTGTAGGGGTAACAATTACTATTCTAACTCCAGGAAGGTGCAGCAATAGGGAAAGTGTGGGATACTGTAGGGTTATCAATTACTATTCTAACTCCAGGAAGGTGCAGCAGTAGGGAAAGTGTGGGATACTGTAGGGGTAACAATTACTGTTCTAACTCCAGGAAAGTGCAGCAGTAGGGAAAGTGTGGGATACTGTAGGGGTAACAATTACTATTCTAACTCCAGGAAGGTGCAGCAATAGGGAAAGTGTGGGATACTGTAGGGGCAATAATTACTATTCTAACTCCAGGAAAGTGCAGCAGTAGGGAAAGTGTGGGATACTGTAGGGGTAACAATTACTATTCTAACTCCAGGAAGGTGCAGCAATAGGGAAAGTGTGGGATACTGTAGGGGTATCAATTACTATTCTAACTCCAGGAAAGTGCAGCAGTAGGGAAAGTGTGGGATACTGTAGGGGTATCAATTACTATTCTAACTCCAGGAAAGTGCAGCAGTAAGGAAAGTGTGGGATACTGTAGGGGCAATAATTACTATTCTAACTCCAGGAAAGTGCAGCAGTAGGGAAAGTGTGGGATACTGTAGGGGTATCAATTACTATTCTAACTCCAGGAAAGTGCAGCAGTAGGGAAAGTGTGGGATACTGTAGGGGCAATAATTACTATTCTAACTCCAGGAAAGTGCAGCAGTAGGGAAAGTGTGGGATACTGTAGGGGTAACAATTACTATTCTAACTCCAGGAAAGTGCAGCAGTAGGGAAAGTGTGGGATACTGTAGGGGTAACAATTACTATTCTAACTCCAGGAAGGTGCAGCAATAGGGAAAGTGTGGGATACTGTAGGGGTATCAATTACTATTCTAACTCCAGGAAGGTGCAGCAGTAGGGAAAGTGTGGGATACTGTAGGGGTATCAATTACTATTCTAACTCCAGGAAGGTGCAGCAGTAGGGAAAGTGTGGGATACTGTAGGGGTATCAATTACTATTCTAACTCCAGGAAAGTGCAGCAGTAAGAAAAGTGTGGGATACTGTAGGGGCAATAATTACTATTCTAACTCCAGGAAAGTGCAGCAGTAGGGAAAGTGTGGGATACTGTAGGGGTATCAATTACTATTCTAACTCCAGGAAAGTGCAGCAGTAGGGAAAGTGTGGGATACTGTAGGGGCAATAATTACTATTCTAACTCCGGGAAAGTGCAGCAGTAGGGAAAGTGTGGGATACTGTAGGGGTAACAATTACTATTCTAACTCCAGGAAAGTGCAGCAGTAGGGAAAGTGTGGGATACTGTAGGGGTAACAATTACTATTCTAACTCCAGGAAGGTGCAGCAATAGGGAAAGTGTGGGATACTGTAGGGTTATCAATTACTATTCTAACTCCAGGAAGGTGCAGCAGTAGGGAAAGTGTGGGATACTGTAGGGGTAACAATTACTGTTCTAACTCCAGGAAAGTGCAGCAGTAGGGAAAGTGTGGGATACTGTAGGGGTAACAATTACTATTCTAACTCCAGGAAGGTGCAGCAATAGGGAAAGTGTGGGATACTGTAGGGGCAATAATTACTATTCTAACTCCAGGAAAGTGCAGCAGTAGGGAAAGTGTGGGATACTGTAGGGGTAACAATTACTATTCTAACTCCAGGAAGGTGCAGCAATAGGGAAAGTGTGGGATACTGTAGGGGTATCAATTACTATTCTAACTCCAGGAAAGTGCAGCAGTAGGGAAAGTGTGGGATACTGTAGGGGTATCAATTACTATTCTAACTCCAGGAAAGTGCAGCAGTAGGGAAAGTGTGGGATACTGTAGGGGTAACAATTACTATTCTAACTCCAGGAAGGTGCAGCAATAGGGAAAGTGTGGGATACTGTAGGGGCAATAATTACTATTCTAACTCCAGGAAAGTGCAGCAGTAGGGAAAGTGTGGGATACTGTAGGGGCAATAATTACTATTCTAACTCCGGGAAAGTGCAGCAGTAGGGAAAGTGTGGGATACTGTAGGGGCAATAATTACTATTCTAACTCCAGGAAAGTGCAGCAGTAGGGAAAGTGTGGAATACTGTAGGGGTAACAATTACTATTCTAACTCCAGGAAGGTGCAGCAATAGGGAAAGTGTGGGATACTGTAGGGGTATCAATTACTATTCTAACTCCAGGAAGGTGCAGCAGTAGGGAAAGTGTAGGATACTGTAGGGGTATCAATTACTATTCTAACTCCAGGAAAGTGCAGCAGTAGGGAAAGTGTGGGATACTGTAGGGGTAACAATTACTATTCTAACTCCAGTAAGGTGCAGCAATAGGGAAAGTGTGGGATACTGTAGGGGTATCAATTACTATTCTAACTCCAGGAAAGTGCAGCAGTAGGGAAAGTGTGGGATACTGTAGGGGTATCAATAACTATTCTAACTCCAGGAAAGTGCAGCAGTAGGGAAAGTGTGGGATACTGTAGGGGTAACAATTACTATTCTAACTCCAGGAAGGTGCAGCAATAGGGAAAGTGTGGGATACTGTATGGGCAATAATTACTATTCTAACTCCAGGAAAGTGCAGCAATAGGGAAAGTGTGGGATACTGTAGGGGTATCAATTACTATTCTAACTCCAGGAAAGTGCAGCAGTAGGGAAAGTGTGGGATACTGTAGGGGCAATAATTACTATTCTAACTCCAGGAAAGTGCAGCAGTAGGGAAAGTGGGGGATACTGTAGGGGTATCAATTACTATTCTAACTCCAGGAAAGTGCAGCAGTAGGGAAAGTGTGGGACACTGTAGGGGCAATAATTACTATTCTAACTCCAGGAAAGTGCAGCAGTAGGGAAAGTGTGGGATACTGTAGGGGTATCAATTACTATTCTAACTCCAGGAAAGTGCAGCAGTAGGGAAAGTGTGGGATACTGTAGGGGCAATAATTACTATTCTAACTCCAGGAAAGTGCAGCAGTAGGGAAAGTGTGGGATACTGTAGGGGTATCAATTACTATTCTAACTCCAGGAAAGTGCAGCAGTAGGGAAAGTGTGGGATACTGTAGGGGCAATAATTACTATTCTAACTCCAGGAAAGTGCAGCAGTAGGGAAAGTGTGGGATACTGTAGGGGTATCAATTACTATTCTAACTCCAGGAAAGTGCAGCAGTAGGGAAAGTGTGGGATACTGTAGGGGCAATAATTACTATTCTAACTCCAGGAAAGTGCAGCAGTAGGGAAAGTGTGGGATACTGTAGGGGTATCAATTACTATTCTAACTCCAGGAAAGTGCAGCAGTAGGGAAAGTGTGGGATACTGTAGGGGTATCAATTACTATTCTAACTCCAGGAAAGTGCAGCAGTAGGGAAAGTGTGGGATACTGCAGGGGCAATAATTACTATTCTAACTCCAGGAAAGTGCAGCAGTAGGGAAAGTGTGGGATACTGTAGGGGTATCAATTACTATTCTAATTCCAGGAAAGTGCAGCAGTAGGGAAAGTGTGGGATACTGTAGGGGCAATAATTACTATTCTAACTCCAGGAAAGTGCAGCAGTAGGGAAAGTGTGGGATACTGTAGGGGTATCAATTACTATTCTAACTCCAGGAAAGTGCAGCAGTAGGGAAAGTGTGGGATACTGTAGGGGCAATAATTACTATTCTAACTCCAGGAAAGTGCAGCAGTAGGGAAAGTGTGGGATACTGTAGGGGTATCAATTACTATTCTAACTCCAGGAAAGTGCAGCAGTAGGGAAAGGGTGGGATACTGTAGGGGCAATAATTACTATTCTAACTCCAGGAAAGTGCAGCAGTAGGGAAAGTGTGGGATACTGTAGGGGTATCAATTACTATTCTAACTCCAGGAAAGTGCAGCAGTAGGGAAGGTGTGGGATACTGTAGGGATATCAATTACTATTCTAACTCCAGGAAAGTGCAGCAGTAGGGAAAGTGTGGGATACTGTAGGGGCAATAATTACTATTCTAACTCCAGGAAAGTGCAGCAGTAGGGAAAGTGTGGGATACTGTAGGGGTAACAATTACTATTCTAACTCCAGGAAAGTGCAGCAGTAGGGAAAGTGTGGGATACTGTAGGGGTATCAATTACTATTCTAACTCCAGGAAAGTGCAGCAGTAGGGAAAGTGTGGGATACTGTAGGGGCAATAATTACTATTCTAACTCCAGGAAAGTGCAGCAGTAGGGAAAGTGTGGGATACTGTAGGGGTAACAATTACTATTCTAACTCCAGGAAAGTGCAGCAGTAGGGAAAGTGTGGGATACTGTAGGGGTAACAATTACTATTCTAACTCCAGGAAGGTGCAGCAATAGGGAAAGTGTGGGATACTGTAGGGGTATCAATTACTATTCTAACTCCAGGAAGGTGCAGCAGTAGGGAAAGTGTGGGATACTGTAGGGGTATCAATTACTATTCTAACTCCAGGAAGGTGCAGCAGTAGGGAAAGTGTGGGATACTGTAGGGGTATCAATTACTATTCTAACTCCAGGAAAGTGCAGCAGTAAGGAAAGTGTGGGATACTGTAGGGGCAATAATTACTATTCTAACTCCAGGAAAGTGCAGCAGTAGGGAAAGTGTGGGATACTGTAGGGGTATCAATTACTATTCTAACTCCAGGAAAGTGCAGCAGTAGGGAAAGTGTGGGATACTGTAGGGGCAATAATTACTATTCTAACTCCGGGAAAGTGCAGCAGTAGGGAAAGTGTGGGATACTGTAGGGGTAACAATTACTATTCTAACTCCAGGAAAGTGCAGCAGTAGGGAAAGTGTGGGATACTGTAGGGGTAACAATTACTATTCTAACTCCAGGAAGGTGCAGCAATAGGGAAAGTGTGGGATACTGTAGGGTTATCAATTACTATTCTAACTCCAGGAAGGTGCAGCAATAGAGAAAGTGTGGGATACTGTAGGGTCAATAATTACTATTCTAACTCCAGGAAAGTGCAGCAGTAGGGAAAGTGTGGAATACTGTAGGGGTAACAATTACTATTCTAACTCCAGGAAGGTGCAGCAATAGGGAAAGTGTGGGATACTGTAGGGGTATCAATTACTATTCTAACTCCAGGAAGGTGCAGCAGTAGGGAAAGTGTGGGATACTGTAGGGGTATCAATTACTATTCTAACTCCAGGAAAGTGCAGCAGTAGGGAAAGTGTGGGATACTGTAGGGGTAACAATTACTATTCTAACTCCAGGAAGGTGCAGCAATAGGGAAAGTGTGGGATACTGTAGGGGTATCAATTACTATTCTAACTCCAGGAAAGTGCAGCAGTAGGGAAAGTGTGGGATACTGTAGGGGTATCAATTACTATTCTAACTCCAGGAAAGTGCAGCAGTAGGGAAAGTGTGGGATACTGTAGGGGTAACAATTACTATTCTAACTCCAGGAAGGTGCAGCAATAGGGAAAGTGTGGGATACTGTAGGGGCAATAATTACTATTCTAACTCCAGGAAAGTGCAGCAATAGGGAAAGTGTGGGATACTGTAGGGGTATCAATTACTATTCTAACTCCAGGAAAGTGCAGCAGTAGGGAAAGTGTGGAATACTGTAGGGGTAACAATTACTATTCTAACTCCAGGAAGGTGCAGCAATAGGGAAAGTGTGGGATACTGTAGGGGTATCAATTACTATTCTAACTCCAGGAAGGTGCAGCAGTAGGGAAAGTGTGGGATACTGTAGGGGTATCAATTACTATTCTAACTCCAGGAAAGTGCAGCAGTAGGGAAAGTGTGGGATACTGTAGGGGTAACAATTACTATTCTAACTCCAGGAAGGTGCAGCAATAGGGAAAGTGTGGGATACTGTAGGGGTATCAATTACTATTCTAACTCCAGGAAAGTGCAGCAGTAGGGAAAGTGTGGGATACTGTAGGGGTATCAATTACTATTCTAACTCCAGGAAAGTGCAGCAGTAGGGAAAGTGTGGGATACTGTAGGGGTAACAATTACTATTCTAACTCCAGGAAGGTGCAGCAATAGGGAAAGTGTGGGATACTGTAGGGGCAATAATTACTATTCTAACTCCAGGAAAGTGCAGCAATAGGGAAAGTGTGGGATACTGTAGGGGTATCAATTACTATTCTAACTCCAGGAAGGTACAGCAGTAGGGAAAGTGGAGGATACTGTAGGGGTATCAATTACTATTCTAACTCCAGGAAAGTGCAGCAGTAGGGAAAGTGTGGGATACTGTAGGGGTAACAATTACTATTCTAACTCCAAGAAGGTGCAGCAATAGGGAAAGTGTGGGATACTGTAGGGGTATCAATTACTATTCTAACTCCAGGAAAGTGCAGCAGTAGGGAAAGTGTGGGATACTGTAGGGGTATCAATTACTATTCTAACTCCAGGAAAGTGCAGCAGTAGGGAAAGTGTGGGATACTGTAGGGGTAACAATTACTATTCTAACTCCAGGAAGGTGCAGCAATAGGGAAAGTGTGGGATACTGTAGGGGCAATAATTACTATTCTAACTCCAGGAAAGTGCAGCAGTAGGGAAAGTGTGGGATACTGTAGGGGTATCAATTACTATTCTAACTCCAGGAAAGTGCAGCAGTAGGGAAAGTGTGGGATACTGTAGGGGCAATAATTACTATTCTAACTCCAGGAAAGTGCAGCAGTAGGGAAAGTGTGGGATACTGTAGGGGTATCAATTACTATTCTAACTCCAGGAAAGTGCAGCAGTAGGGAAAGTGTGGGATACTGTAGGGGCAATAATTACTATTCTAACTCCAGGAAAGTGCAGCAGTAGGGAAAGTGTGGGATACTGTAGGGGTATCAATTACTATTCTAACTCCAGGAAAGTGCAGCAGTAGGGAAGGTGTGGGATACTGTAGGGATATCAATTACTATTCTAACTCCAGGAAAGTGCAGCAGTAGGGAAAGTGTGGGATACTGTAGGGGCAATAATTACTATTCTAACTCCAGGAAAGTGCAGCAGTAGGGAAAGTGTGGGATACTGTAGGGGTAACAATTACTATTCTAACTCCAGGAAAGTGCAGCAGTAGGGAAAGTGTGGGATACTGTAGGGGTATCAATTACTATTCTAACTCCAGGAAAGTGCAGCAGTAGGGAAAGTGTGGGATACTGTAGGGGTATCAATTACTATTCTAACTCCAGGAAAGTGCAGCAGTAGGGAAAGTGTGGGATACTGTAGGGGTGTTAGACCTGTCAGCCCTTTGGGTGGTCCCTCCTCATCATTATTTATTTTGTCCCACTTTTGCCTCAAACCCTGTTTGAATTTTTCCTTTTTGGGAACCACCAGACTTTTTCGTGTTGCTACAGATTCAGGGAGCCATTTTAGCTACCCCTGAAACTTCTGTCTGAGGGCCTGAAGCACAAAATGGTGGCCACCTGTGACATCACCAGCATCCACTGGAACCTACCAGCACCTTCCAGAACATTCCAGGAGCTTCCAGAACCCTGTGACCGTTGGAGGCGGTTTAGAATGTTGGGAGGATAAGAGAGGCAGTTGGCAGTTGGAGCTGGCAGTTGGCACCTGACTGGTGAAGAGAGAGGAGCACTACAGTGAAGGAGGAAGGAGTGAAGCAGCAGGGGTGGAAACTTGTGCCTGGAGTGGGGTCCATAAACCCACCCTTGATACTTGTCCCTACTGATGGATCCCAGCCTATAGCCCTGTGTGGGAAGAAGACAGAAAAACTCATCCTAAGGACCTGAACAGCAGGAACAGGCCTTAGAAGCAGAAAGCAGCAAGATCCTGACCTGGAAACTGGTTTCCCTGGAGTCCGGCGTCGAGTAGCCTGAAGACCTGGAGCCCGAGGTGGAGAAGCGGCGCTGACTGAAGTAGCAGACGTCGTACCCGGAGCCGCCTGAGGTCGTGAGAGGGCGCCGACGGGGGTCGAGAGGAATACCAGAGGTCGAGGAGGAAGTGAACCGAGGTCGAGCGAGCGGCGTCATCGGAGGAGTGAAGTCCGCCCTCCGGAGTCGTCGGAGACCGAGGTAGAGGTGAACCGGAGGTCGGGAGTGAGGATCGCACTCCGGAGTCGCCCGGAACCTGAGAGGAGGAGCACCGGAGGTCGGGGGTGAGGATCGCACCCCGGAGTCGCCGGAAGTCGACATCGAGGCCAGGCCGGCCGACGTCATCGGAGCCGAGAGCGCCATCGGACCGGAGCCGCCCGAAGTCGACATCGTGAAGAGACTGCCCGACGTCGTCGAATCGGAGGTAGAGATCGAACCGAGGCCGCCGACATCGGACCGGAACCGCCTACCGGCGTCGTCAAAGAACTGACATTGTGCCGAGGCCGCCGAGACCGAACCGGAACCGCCTCACGGCGTCGACACGACTCCAGCGGCGTCGGAACATCAGAAAAAGGGCAGTAAGTGGAGTAGAGGGCGCCTAAGGCCCTGTGGAGACCTGAGAGACTGCTCTAAGGGGCTAGGGAGGTGCTGAAACCCACCTGACTGTGCCTGGGGTGAACTGGGACTGACCTAGAGAGGTTGTGTGGAGTAGGGAAGCCAGGGCATTGGTATTCCTCCCTTTGATCTACCTCAGTTTAGGCCTCAGCCTTGTCCCAGCCAGGGAGTAGCCTCCCCCCTCAAGCCTTCCACAACCCTACAAGCTGTGCCTGGGCCAAATCAGCCCTTAAGAAGTGAAGTGTCATCTGATTATATGAGGGTTGCTGTATACTTTTAATTATTTATTGGGGATACTGTATTTATTGAATTTTTATCTATTTATTGCTGCACTATATTTATAGGTCCACAGGACTTGTTGGTGTACAATATTTATTGGTACAGTATTTATTGCCTCAAAGTATTTAATTGTCTGTATATATTGCACTTGTATTTATGCCCCGTTATTTATGATCACCCCTATTTATTCCATCAAACAGCCAATATTTATTTGACCTGCACTAATTGAAACTTGTATATTGTGATTGACTTATTTATTTTTCCAATCAGCAACTAAGAGAAAAAGATAAAGAAAGAATATTTTCATAATTTTTACGGTGTAGAGTCGTTTTTGGAACGGATGCACGCATGGTTATTGTATGGGTATATTGTATGCTTAGCACTGCGCCTGTTTCCTGACCACTCGAGCCAAGCTACCCCATTGTGTTGGGAAGGTCCACCACCACCCTGCGGAGTGGGAGTGGGGCTGTTTCCAACATAAATTGGTGTTCAGTGGTGGGATAGAGCTGTGCCTACATATACTCAACAATAACTGTGGGTAGTCCATAGGCCTACACCGGGAGTTTTCTCACAGCGGCCTTCCAAATTGTGGGTTTTTGTTTTTTCCAAATTTACTCTGGTGGTGGGAGGAGGTATTACTAAAGGTACCCCCCTGCATTGTTACTGCACAAAACCTGACCTCTAACCTGAGTGGGCAAGATGGAGTTTGTACTGGAAGATTTAGAAACGTACACTGTGGCCCAACTCAGGGAGTTTTGCCAGCGGGAGGGGGTGTACTGTCCCCCAGGAGCAAAGAAGGGTGCACTCCAAACCAGCTTAAGGGCTTGGGGGGAGGCACGCCGAGAAAGCAAGGCTGAGGAGGAAGACAGGGATGGAGAGCCTAAACCCGAGGGGGCTGAGATGTACCAACCTGAGGTGGGGAACCTGTCAGCAGGGCCCAGGACACTTTCTAGGAAGGGCAGCACTGTCTCTAGTGGGGGCTTATCCAGCGTGGAGTTAGCAGATCGGAGAGAGAAAAGACAGCTCACATGGGATTTAGCAAAGCTGGAGAAGGAGAAGGAGGAACAGAGGTTGGCTCATGAGACGGAGAAAGAGAGGATGGCTCATGAGATAAGACTGAAAGAGATAGAGCTTCAGATCCTAAGAATTGGGGCACCAACTGTTCCTAATGGTGGCAGCCAAAACCAAGAGGTCACCAGGGAATCCAAACCTTACCTGCCAAAGGACATAGTAGCTAGCTATGGGGCGGGTGACGACATCGCCAAGTGGCTAGCAGCCTATGAGGTCTCGTTGAGGGCCCATGGGGTTCCGGTGAAGTATTGGGGAGGGGGATTGTATAAGTACATGCCTCCAGCTGGTAGGGATGCTTTATTGGCCCTCGAAGAGGATGAGCAGACCCACTACCCCACCATGAAACTGGCGCTCATCAGAAAGTTTGGACTAACACCTGAAAAGTACAGACAGAAGTTCAGGGGTAGTCACAAGCTGGGCACACAGAATTGGGTGGACTTCCTGGACTATGCAAAGAAGGCACTGGAAGGTTGGATTCAGGGCAGTGAAGTAAGGAACTACGAGGAGCTGTTTGACCTAGTACTGAAGGAACACCTACTCGAGAAATGTTTCCCTGAACTGCGGCAACACCTGGTGGATAGCAAGCTGACCAGCCCCCGGAAGCTTGCTGAGGAGGCGGACATTTGGGCTAGTACCCGGGTGTCCACAAGGGGGACTGGAGGGGATACTCAAAAGGCCGGACAGGGCGCCCCCCAGAAGAAAGAAGGAGGGGAAAAGAAAAAGGAGTTCTCCAAAGGCCCCCAAAATAACTTCCAAGGGAAGGGAACAGGATTCACCTCTAAGGCTAACCCACCCAGAAACCCTAATCCTGGCCAGAGTCAGCAGCCAAGGGTTGTCCATTGCTACGAGTGCGGTGGCGTTGGACACTATAAAGGAGATCCGAAGTGTCAGAAACGATCACCCCCTCCCACTGGAGGAAAGCCCCCCGGAGTAGCTAGTGTAGTGCTCGGGGAGGAGATGCCCTTAACTAAGGGAAGGGAGTGGGCGGGTGTCACTTTAGTGTCCCTGGGAGAACGGGAGATGGTTCCTAAGATCCAGGTGCCCGCAAATACCGCGAAGTATGGGCAGTGGATCACCATCAACGGCCAAAGAGGGGAGGCTCTGAGAGACACAGGAGCCAGTATGACTATGGTGCGTAGTCAACTGGTGTCTCCAGAGCAGGTAATTCCCGATGTACTCCACCCAGCCGCGATGGCTGACGGCAGAACAGGTCACTATCCAGTGGCCGAGGTTCCCTTTGAATGGGGGGGGGTTGCAGGTTCACTTCGAGTTGCCGTAAGCCCTGCCGTGCCAGTCGATTGTCTGCTGGGCAATGACATGGAGCACAACGCTTGGAAGGAGGTGGAATACCGGACTCACACCGAGATGCTGGGTACACCTGACTGGGCCTGTGTTAGCACAAGGTCCGTGACTACCCGAAGAGGGAGTTCATTCCGGCTGGAGCCTGGAACAAAGGCCCAGCCAGCTGCCAGTCAAGGGAAGAACCGAGGACAGGAGGAGCCTGCCTCGGCGTCTCCACCCCGTAGGACGGATAGGCCACCGGAGGTGGTGGACCAGGAGTCTGCGGAGGGGGACGTTACCAACCTGGAGGACCTACCCATCCCGGCCGAGTGGCACGTGGAGGGAGGCCCGTCCAGGGAGGAATTCTGCCAGGGCCAGAGGGAGTGCCCTACCCTTGAGGGGCTGAGGCGACAGGCCGAAGCCCAGGCAGCAGGGAACGTTGAAGGGAACTACAGTGTTTACTGGGAGGATGGCCTCCTCTACAGTGAACCCAAGGCACCCCTACATGGATCGTCACGAGCCTTGGTAGTTCCTCAACGTTATCGAGCCTTCCTTTTAGAGTTGGCTCACGAGATCCCCTTGGCAGGACACCTGGGGCAAGACAAGACCTTCGCCCGTCTTGTCCCACACTTTTATTGGCCTCAGATGAAAGTGTCGTCCGATACCTACTGCCGGACATGTGTGTCTTGCCAAGCCAGTGGGAAAACAGGGGTGAAGCTGAAAGCTCCCCTGGAACCACTTCCTGTCGTTAGCACCCCCTTTGAAAGGGTGGGCATCGACATTGTGGGTCCGTTAGATCCACCAACATCAGCTGGTCACAGGTTTATCCTGGTCCTGGTGGATCATGCCACACGGTACCCAGAGGCAATACCTCTGAGGACCATAACAGCACCTGTTGTGGCTAGGGCCCTGATGGGAATCTTTACCCGAGTGGGTTTTCCCAAGGAAGTTGTGTCCGACAGGGGGACCAACTTCATGTCAGCGTATATGCGGGCAATGTGGAAGGAGTGTGGAGTGACATACCGGTTCACCACTCCTTACCACCCCCAGACCAATGGTCTGGTGGAGAGGTTTAACAAAACCTTGAAGGGCATGATCAGAAGTCTGCCTGAAAGCCTGCGGAGGAAATGGGACGTCCTCCTACCCTGTTTACTTTTCTCTTACAGGGAAGTGCCACAGAAGGGAGTGGGCTTCAGCCCCTTCGAGCTTCTGTATGGGCACCCTGTACGTGGACCTCTCAACCTGGTGAGAGACGGATGGGAAAGAACTCCCAGAAAGCTCCCCCAGGATGTGGTGAGCTACATGCTGGCCTTCCGGAGCCAAATGGCTAAGTTGTGGAAGCAAGCTTCTGACAACCTGGAAGCCAGCCAAGCAGTAATGAAGGCGTGGTATGACCACAACGCTCACCCGGTGGAGTTGGAGCCTGGCCAGAAGGTGTGGGTGATCGAACCCGGAGAGCTTAGTGCCCTCCAGGATCGCTGGTCAGGACCCTTTGAGGTGTTAGAGAAGAAGGGTAAGGCTACCTACTTGGTGGACCTGAAGACCCCTCGTCAGCCCCTGCGGGTGCTGCATGCCAACCGCCTCAAACCCCACCACGAGAGGCCCGAAGTCATCTTGATGATGGTGACTGACGGAGGAGAGGACGTGGAAAGCGAGCCTCTCCCTGATCTGTTTGCGTCTCAAGAGAAGGATGGGTCGGTGGAGGGAGTGATTCTCTCCCCATCTCTAACTCCTGAACAGCAGGAGGACTGTCGCCAGGTCCTGGGGCAGTACTCTTCGTTGTTCTCCCTTGTCCCGGGTAGGACTCACCTGTGCGTCCATGACGTGGACACAGGAGACAGCCCACCTGTGAAGTCCAAGATCTACCGGATGTCAGACAAGGTGAAGGCCAGCATTCATAGTGAAGTCACTAAGATGCTGGAGCTAGGAGTGATTGAACCTTCTAGCAGCCCCTGGTCTAGTCCGGTGGTGTTAGTACCGAAAGCTGCACCACCGGGTGCCCAACCAGAACTGAGGTTCTGTGTGGACTACCGGGGACTGAATTCAGTGACAAAAACTGATGCTCATCCGATCCCTAGGGCGGATGAATTGATTGACCGGCTGGGAGCTGCCCAATATCTAAGTACCTTTGACCTTACTTCGGGGTACTGGCAGATCTCTTTGACTGATGGAGCAAGGGAAAGGTCAGCCTTCTCCACGCCCAATGGCCACTACCAGTTCTGTGTGATGCCCTTTGGGCTCAAGAACGCACCTGCCACGTTTCAGCGCCTGGTAAACCAGATCCTCACCGGAATGGAGAGTTTCTCTGCTGCTTATCTGGATGACATAGCCGTCTTCAGTAACAGCTGGGAGGATCACTTGCGCCACCTGCAAGCTGTACTCCAGGCCCTGAGACAAGCTGGATTGACGATCAAGGCCAGCAAGTGCCAGATCGGGCAGGGGTCGGTAGTGTACCTTGGACACTTGGTGGGTAGGGGAACGGTGCAACCCCTCCAGGCGAAGATCGAGGCCATCATGGCCTGGGAACCCCCCAAGACACAGACTGAGGTCCGAGCATTTTTGGGCCTCACGGGTTACTATCGCCGCTTCGTGAAGGGGTACGGTACCATCGTAGCCCCTCTCACGGAGCTCACGTCCAAGAAACAACCTCGACGGGTAGTCTGGACGGAGGCTTGTCAGCAAGCCTTTGAGAGATTGAAGAAAGCCATGTGCGAGGCCCCGGTCTTAAGGGCCCCAGACTTTTCCAAGAAGTTCATTGTCCAGACAGATGCATCAGAACATGGCATTGGGGCAGTGTTATCGCAACTCAACGAAGAGGGTCTGGATCAACCCGTGGTCTTCCTATCCCGGAGACTACTTCCCAGGGAACAGAAGTGGAGTGCAATAGAGCGTGAAGCCTTTGCAGTGGTATGGGCTCTGAAGAAGTTGCGGCCATACCTGTTTGGATCGCACTTCCTGGTTCAGACCGACCACAGACCCCTTCGTTGGCTGATGCAAATGAAGGGGGAGAATCCCAAGTTGTTGAGGTGGTCTATTTCCCTACAGGGGATGGACTTTCAGGTGGAACATCGGCCTGGAGTGGACCACGCCAATGCAGACGGTCTCTCAAGGTACTTCCGCCTTAGTGATGAGAACTCCCAAGGGGTTGGGTAGCTCTCCCCACTTTCAGCTGGGGGGGACGCGTGTTAGACCTGTCAGCCCTTTGGGTGGTCCCTCCTCATCATTATTTATTTTGTCCCACTTTTGCCTCAAACCCTGTTTGAATTTTTCCTTTTTGGGAACCACCAGACTTTTTCGTGTTGCTACAGATTCAGGGAGCCATTTTAGCTACCCCTGAAACTTCTGTCTGAGGGCCTGAAGCACAAAATGGTGGCCACCTGTGACATCACCAGCATCCACTGGAACCTACCAGCACCTTCCAGAACATTCCAGGAGCTTCCAGAACCCTGTGACCGTTGGAGGCGGTTTAGAATGTTGGGAGGATAAGAGAGGCAGTTGGCAGTTGGAGCTGGCAGTTGGCACCTGACTGGTGAAGAGAGAGGAGCACTACAGTGAAGGAGGAAGGAGTGAAGCAGCAGGGGTGGAAACTTGTGCCTGGAGTGGGGTCCATAAACCCACCCTTGATACTTGTCCCTACTGATGGATCCCAGCCTATAGCCCTGTGTGGGAAGAAGACAGAAAAACTCATCCTAAGGACCTGAACAGCAGGAACAGGCCTTAGAAGCAGAAAGCAGCAAGATCCTGACCTGGAAACTGGTTTCCCTGGAGTCCGGCGTCGAGTAGCCTGAAGACCTGGAGCCCGAGGTGGAGAAGCGGCGCTGACTGAAGTAGCAGACGTCGTACCCGGAGCCGCCTGAGGTCGTGAGAGGGCGCCGACGGGGGTCGAGAGGAATACCAGAGGTCGAGGAGGAAGTGAACCGAGGTCGAGCGAGCGGCGTCATCGGAGGAGTGAAGTCCGCCCTCCGGAGTCGTCGGAGACCGAGGTAGAGGTGAACCGGAGGTCGGGAGTGAGGATCGCACTCCGGAGTAGCCCGGAACCTGAGAGGAGGAGCACCGGAGGTCGGGGGTGAGGATCGCACCCCGGAGTCGCCGGAAGTCGACATCGAGGCCAGGCCGGCCGACGTCATCGGAGCCGAGAGCGCCATCGGACCGGAGCCGCCCGAAGTCGACATCGTGAAGAGACTGCCCGACGTCGTCGAATCGGAGGTAGAGATCGAACCGAGGCCGCCGACATCGGACCGGAACCGCCTACCGGCGTCGTCAAAGAACTGACATTGTGCCGAGGCCGCCGAGACCGAACCGGAACCGCCTCACGGCGTCGACACGACTCCAGCGGCGTCGGAACATCAGAAAAAGGGCAGTAAGTGGAGTAGAGGGCGCCTAAGGCCCTGTGGAGACCTGAGAGACTGCTCTAAGGGGCTAGGAAGGTGCTGAAACCCACCTGACTGTGCCTGGGGTGAACTGGGACTGACCTAGAGAGGTTGTGTGGAGTAGGGAAGCCAGGGCATTGGTATTCCTCCCTTTGATCTACCTCAGTTTAGGCCTCAGCCTTGTCCCAGCCAGGGAGTAGCCTCCCCCCTCAAGCCTTCCACAACCCTACAAGCTGTGCCTGGGCCAAATCAGCCCTTAAGAAGTGAAGTGTCATCTGATTATATGAGGGTTGCTGTATACTTTTAATTATTTATTGGGGATACTGTATTTATTGAATTTTTATCTATTTATTGCTGCACTATATTTATAGGTCCACAGGACTTGTTGGTGTACAATATTTATTGGTACAGTATTTATTGCCTCAAAGTATTTAATTGTCTGTATATATTGCACTTGTATTTATGCCCTGTTATTTATGATCACCCCTATTTATTCCATCAAACAGCCAATATTTATTTGACCTGCACTAATTGAAACTTGTATATTGTGATTGACTTATTTATTTTTCCAATCAGCAACTAAGAGAAAAAGATAAAGAAAGAATATTTTCATAATTTTTACGGTGTAGAGTCGTTTTTGGAACGGATGCACGCATGGTTATTGTATGGGTATATTGTATGCTTAGCACTGCGCCTGTTTCCTGACCACTCGAGCCAAGCTACCCCATTGTGTTGGGAAGGTCCACCACCACCCTGCGGAGTGGGAGTGGGGCTGTTTCCAACAATGGGTAACAATTACTATTCTAACTCCAGGAAGGTGCAGCAATAGGGAAAGTGTGGGATACTGTAGGGGCAATAATTACTATTCTAACTCCAGGAAAGTGCAGCAGTAGGGAAAGTGTGGGATACTGTAGGGGCAATAATTACTATTCTAACTCCGGGAAAGTGCAGCAGTAGGGAAAGTGTGGGATACTGTAGGGGCAATAATTACTATTCTAACTCCAGGAAAGTGCAGCAGTAGGGAAAGTGTGGAATACTGTAGGGGTAACAATTACTATTCTAACTCCAGGAAGGTGCAGCAATAGGGAAAGTGTGGGATACTGTAGGGGTATCAATTACTATTCTAACTCCAGGAAGGTGCAGCAGTAGGGAAAGTGTAGGATACTGTAGGGGTATCAATTACTATTCTAACTCCAGGAAAGTGCAGCAGTAGGGAAAGTGTGGGATACTGTAGGGGTAACAATTACTATTCTAACTCCAGTAAGGTGCAGCAATAGGGAAAGTGTGGGATACTGTAGGGGTATCAATTACTATTCTAACTCCAGGAAAGTGCAGCAGTAGGGAAAGTGTGGGATACTGTAGGGGTATCAATAACTATTCTAACTCCAGGAAAGTGCAGCAGTAGGGAAAGTGTGGGATACTGTAGAGGTAACAATTACTATTCTAACTCCAGGAAGGTGCAGCAATAGGGAAAGTGTGGGATACTGTATGGGCAATAATTACTATTCTAACTCCAGGAAAGTGCAGCAATAGGGAAAGTGTGGGATACTGTAGGGGTATCAATTACTATTCTAACTCCAGGAAAGTGCAGCAGTAGGGAAAGTGTGGGATACTGTAGGGGCAATAATTACTATTCTAACTCCAGGAAAGTGCAGCAGTAGGGAAAGTGGGGGATACTGTAGGGGTATCAATTACTATTCTAACTCCAGGAAAGTGCAGCAGTAGGGAAAGTGTGGGATACTGTAGGGGCAATAATTACTATTCTAACTCCAGGAAAGTGCAGCAGTAGGGAAAGTGTGGGATACTGTAGGGGTATCAATTACTATTCTAACTCCAGGAAAGTGCAGCAGTAGGGAAAGTGTGGGATACTGTAGGGGCAATAATTACTATTCTAACTCCAGGAAAGTGCAGCAGTAGGGAAAGTGTGGGATACTGTAGGGGTATCAATTACTATTCTAACTCCAGGAAAGTGCAGCAGTAGGGAAAGTGTGGGATACTGTAGGGGCAATAATTACTATTCTAACTCCAGGAAAGTGCAGCAGTAGGGAAAGTGTGGGATACTGTAGGGGTATCAATTACTATTCTAACTCCAGGAAAGTGCAGCAGTAGGGAAAGTGTGGGATACTGTAGGGGCAATAATTACTATTCTAACTCCAGGAAAGTGCAGCAGTAGGGAAAGTGTGGGATACTGTAGGGGTATCAATTACTATTCTAACTCCAGGAAAGTGCAGCAGTAGGGAAGGTGTGGGATACTGTAGGGATATCAATTACTATTCTAACTCCAGGAAAGTGCAGCAGTAGGGAAAGTGTGGGATACTGTAGGGGCAATAATTACTATTCTAACTCCAGGAAAGTGCAGCAGTAGGGAAAGTGTGGGATACTGTAGGGGTAACAATTACTATTCTAACTCCAGGAAAGTGCAGCAGTAGGGAAAGTGTGGGATACTGTAGGGGTATCAATTACTATTCTAACTCCAGGAAAGTGCAGCAGTAGGGAAAGTGTGGGATACTGTAGGGGCAATAATTACTATTCTAACTCCAGGAAAGTGCAGCAGTAGGGAAAGTGTGGGATACTGTAGGGGTAACAATTACTATTCTAACTCCAGGAAAGTGCAGCAGTAGGGAAAGTGTGGGATACTGTAGGGGTAACAATTACTATTCTAACTCCAGGAAGGTGCAGCAATAGGGAAAGTGTGGGATACTGTAGGGTTATCAATTACTATTCTAACTCCAGGAAGGTGCAGCAATAGAGAAAGTGTGGGATACTGTAGGGTCAATAATTACTATTCTAACTCCAGGAAAGTGCAGCAGTAGGGAAAGTGTGGAATACTGTAGGGGTAACAATTACTATTCTAACTCCAGGAAGGTGCAGCAATAGGAAAAGTGTGGGATACTGTAGGGGTATCAATTACTATTCTAACTCCAGGAAGGTGCAGCAGTAGGGAAAGTGTGGGATACTGTAGGGGTATCAATTACTATTCTAACTCCAGGAAAGTGCAGCAGTAGGGAAAGTGTGGGATACTGTAGGGGTAACAATTACTATTCTAACTCCAGGAAGGTGCAGCAATAGGGAAAGTGTGGGATACTGTAGGGGTATCAATTACTATTCTAACTCCAGGAAAGTGCAGCAGTAGGGAAAGTGTGGGATACTGTAGGGGTATCAATTACTATTCTAACTCCAGGAAAGTGCAGCAGTAGGGAAAGTGTGGGATACTTTAGGGGTAACAATTACTATTCTAACTCCAGGAAGGTGCAGCAATAGGGAAAGTGTGGGATACTGTAGGGGCAATAATTACTATTCTAACTCCAGGAAAGTGCAGCAATAGGGAAAGTGTGGGATACTGTAGGGGTATCAATTACTATTCTAACTCCAGGAAGGTACAGCAGTAGGGAAAGTGGAGGATACTGTAGGGGTATCAATTACTATTCTAACTCCAGGAAAGTGCAGCAGTAGGGAAAGTGTGGGATACTGTAGGGGTAACAATTACTATTCTAACTCCAAGAAGGTGCAGCAATAGGGAAAGTGTGGGATACTGTAGGGGTATCAATTACTATTCTAACTCCAGGAAAGTGCAGCAGTAGGGAAAGTGTTGGATACTGTAGGGGTATCAATTACTATTCTAACTCCAGGAAAGTGCAGCAGTAGGGAAAGTGTGGGATACTGTAGGGGTAACAATTACTATTCTAACTCCAGGAAGGTGCAGCAATAGGGAAAGTGTGGGATACTGTAGGGGAAATAATTACTATTCTAACTCCAGGAAAGTGCAGCAGTAGGGAAAGTGTGGGATACTGTAGGGGTAACAATTACTATTCTAACTCCAGGAAGGTGCAGCAATAGGGAAAGTGTGGGATACTGTAGGGGTATCAATTACTATTCTAACTCCAGGAAGGTGCAGCAGTAGGGAAAGTGGAGGATACTGTAGGGGTATCAATTACTATTCTAACTCCAGGAAAGTGCAGCAGTAGGGACAGTGTGGGATACTGTAGGGGTAACAATTACTATTCTAACTCCAGGAAGGTGCAGCAATAGGGAAAGTGTGGGATACTGTAGGGGTATCAATTACTATTCTAACTCCAGGAAAGTGCAGCAGTAGGGAAAGTGTGGGATACTGTAGGGGTATCAATTACTATTCTAACTCCAGGAAAGTGCAGCAGTAGGGAAAGTGTGGGATACTGTAGGGGTAACAATTACTATTCTAACTCCAGGAAGGTGCAGCAATAGGGAAAGTGTGGGATACTGTAGGGGCAATAATTACTATTCTAACTCCAGGAAAGTGCAGCAATAGGGAAAGTGTGGGATACTGTAGGGGTATCAATTACTATTCTAACTCCAGGAAGGTGCAGCAGTAGGGAAAGTGGAGGATACTGTAGGGGTATCAATTACTATTCTAACTCCAGGAAAGTGCAGCAGTAGGGAAAGTGTGGGATACTGTAGGGGTAACAATTACTATTCTAACTCCAGGAAGGTGCAGCAATAGGGAAAGTGTGGGATACTGTAGTGGTATCAATTACTATTCTAACTCCAGGAAAGTGCAGCAGTAGGGAAAGTGTGGGATACTGTAGGGGTATCAATTACTATTCTAACTCCAGGAAAGTGCAGCAGTAGGGAAAGTGTGGGATACTGTAGGGGTAACAATTACTATTCTAACTCCAGGAAGGTGCAGCAATAGGGAAAGTGTGGGATACTGTAGGGGCAATAATTACTATTCTAACTCCAGGAAAGTGCAGCAGTAGGGAAAGTGTGGGATACTGTAGGGGTAACAATTACTATTCTAACTCCAGGAAGGTGCAGCAATAGGGAAAGTGTGGGATACTGTAGGGGTATCAATTACTATTCTAACTCCAGGAAGGTGCAGCAGTAGGGAAAGTGGAGGATACTGTAGGGGTATCAATTACTATTCTAACTCCAGGAAAGTGCAGCAGTAGGGACAGTGTGGGATACTGTAGGGGTAACAATTACTATTCTAACTCCAGGAAGGTGCAGCAATAGGGAAAGTGTGGGATACTGTAGGGGTATCAATTACTATTCTAACTCCAGGAAAGTGCAGCAGTAGGGAAAGTGTGGGATACTGTAGGGGTATCAATTACTATTCTAACTCCAGGAAAGTGCAGCAGTAGGGAAAGTGTGGGATACTGTAGGGGCAATAATTACTATTCTAACTCCGGGAAAGTGCAGCAGTAGGGAAAGTGTGGGATACTGTAGGGGCAATAATTACTATTCTAACTCCAGGAAAGTGCAGCAGTAGGGAAAGTGTGGGATACTGTAGGGGTATCAATTACTATTCTAACTCCAGGAAAGTGCAGCAGTAGGGAAAGTGTGGGATACTGTAGGGGCAATAATTACTAGTCTAACTCCGGGAAAGTGCAGCAGTAGGGAAAGTGTGGGATACTGTAGGGGTAACAATTACTATTCTAACTCCAGGAAAGTGCAGCAGTAGGGAAAGTGTGGGATACTGTAGGGGTAACAATTACTATTCTAACTCCAGGAAGGTGCAGCAATAGGGAAAGTGTGGGATACTGTAGGGTTATCAATTACTATTCTAACTCCAGGAAGGTGCAGCAATAGGGAAAGTGTGGGATACTGTAGGGTCAATAATTACTATTCTAACTCCAGGAAAGTGCAGCAGTAGGGAAAGTGTGGAATACTGTAGGGGTAACAATTACTATTCTAACTCCAGGAAGGTGCAGCAATAGGGAAAGTGTGGGATACTGTAGGGGTATCAATTACTATTCTAACTCCAGGAAGGTGCAGCAGTAGGGAAAGTGTGGGATACTGTAGGGGTATCAATTACTATTCTAACTCCAGGAAAGTGCAGCAGTAGGGAAAGTGTGGGATACTGTAGGGGTAACAATTACTATTCTAACTCCAGGAAGGTGCAGCAATAGGGAAAGTGTGGGATACTGTAGGGGTATCAATTACTATTCTAACTCCAGGAAAGTGCAGCAGTAGGGAAAGTGTGGGATACTGTAGGGGTATCAATTACTATTCTCACTCCAGGAAAGTGCAGCAGTAGGGAAAGTGTGGGATACTGTAGGGGTAACAATTACTATTCTAACTCCAGGAAGGTGCAGCAATAGGGAAAGTGTGGGATACTGTAGGGGCAATAATTACTATTCTAACTCCAGGAAAGTGCAGCAATAGGGAAAGTGTGGGATACTGTAGGGGTATCAATTACTATTCTAACTCCAGGAAGGTACAGCAGTAGGGAAAGTGGAGGATACTGTAGGGGTATCAATTACTATTCTAACTCCAGGAAAGTGCAGCAGTAGGGAAAGTGTGGGATACTGTAGGGGTAACAATTACTATTCTAACTCCAAGAAGGTGCAGCAATAGGGAAAGTGTGGGATACTGTAGGGGTATCAATTACTATTCTAACTCCAGGAAAGTGCAGCAGTAGGGAAAGTGTGGGATACTGTAGGGGTATCAATTACTATTCTAACTCCAGGAAAGTGCAGCAGTAGGGAAAGTGTGGGATACTGTAGGGGTAACAATTACTATTCTAACTCCAGGAAGGTGCAGCAATAGGGAAAGTGTGGGATACTGTAGGGGCAATAATTACTATTCTAACTCCAGGAAAGTGCAGCAGTAGGGAAAGTGTGGGATACTGTAGGGGTAACAATTACTATTCTAACTCCAGGAAGGTGCAGCAATAGGGAAAGTGTGGGATACTGTAGGGGTATCAATTACTATTCTAACTCCAGGAAGGTGCAGCAGTAGGGAAAGTGGAGGATACTGTAGGGGTATCAATTACTATTCTAACTCCAGGAAAGTGCAGCAGTAGGGACAGTGTGGGATACTGTAGGGGTAACAATTACTATTCTAACTCCAGGAAGGTGCAGCAATAGGGAAAGTGTGGGATACTGTAGGGGTATCAATTACTATTCTAACTCCAGGAAAGTGCAGCAGTAGGGAAAGTGTGGGATACTGTAGGGGTATCAATTACTATTCTAACTCCAGGAAAGTGCAGCAGTAGGGAAAGTGTGGGATACTGTAGGGGTAACAATTACTATTCTAACTCCAGGAAGGTGCAGCAATAGGGAAAGTGTGGGATACTGTAGGGGCAATAATTACTATTCTAACTCCAGGAAAGTGCAGCAATAGGGAAAGTGTGGGATACTGTAGGGGTATCAATTACTATTCTAACTCCAGGAAGGTGCAGCAGTAGGGAAAGTGGAGGATACTGTAGGGGTATCAATTACTATTCTAACTCCAGGAAAGTGCAGCAGTAGGGAAAGTGTGGGATACTGTAGGGGTAAAAATTACTATTCTAACTCCAGGAAGGTGCAGCAATAGGGAAAGTGTGGGATACTGTAGGGGTATCAATTACTATTCTAACTCCAGGAAAGTGCAGCAGTAGGGAAAGTGTGGGATACTGTAGGGGTATCAATAACTATTCTAACTCCAGGAAAGTGCAGCAGTAGGGAAAGTGTGGGATACTGTAGGGGTAACAATTACTATTCTAACTCCAGGAAGGTGCAGCAATAGGGAAAGTGTGGGATACTGTATGGGCAATAATTACTATTCTAACTCCAGGAAAGTGCAGCAATAGGGAAAGTGTGGGATACTGTAGGGGTATAAATTACTATTCTAACTCCAGGAGAGTGCAGCAGTAGGGAAAGTGTGGGATACTGTAGGGGCAATAATTACTATTCTAACTCCAGGAAAGTGCAGCAGTAGGGAAAGTGGAGGATACTGTAGGGGTATCAATTACTATTCTAACTCCAGGAAAGTGCAGCAGTAGGGAAAGTGTGGGATACTGTAGGGGCAATAATTACTATTCTAACTCCAGGAAAGTGCAGCAGTAGGGAAAGTGTGGGATACTGTAGGGGTATCAATTACTATTCTAACTCCAGGAAAGTGCAGCAGTAGGGAAAGTGTGGGATACTGTAGGGGCAATAATTACTATTCTAACTCCAGGAAAGTGCAGCAGTAGGGAAAGTGTGGGATACTGTAGGGGTATCAATTACTATTCTAACTCCAGGAAAGTGCAGCAGTAGGGAAAGTGTGGGATACTGTAGGGGCAATAATTACTATTCTAACTCCAGGAAAGTGCAGCAGTAGGGAAAGTGTGGGATACTGTAGGGGTATCAATTACTATTCTAACTCCAGGAAAGTGCAGCAGTAGGGAAAGTGTGGGATACTGTAGGGGCAATAATTACTATTCTAACTCCAGGAAAGTGCAGCAGTAGGGAAAGTGTGGGATACTGTAGGGGTATCAATTACTATTCTAACTCCAGGAAAGTGCAGCAGTAGGGAAAGTGTGGGATACTGTAGGGGTATCAATTACTATTCTAACTCCAGGAAAGTGCAGCAGTAGGGAAAGTGTGGGATACTGTAGGGGCAATAATTACTATTCTAACTCCAGGAAAGTGCAGCAGTAGGGAAAGTGTGGGATACTGTAGGGGTATCAATTACTATTCTAATTCCAGGAAAGTGCAGCAGTAGGGAAAGTGTGGGATACTGTAGGGGCAATAATTACTATTCTAACTCCAGGAAAGTGCAGCAGTAGGGAAAGTGTGGGATACTGTAGGGGTATCAATTACTATTCTAACTCCAGGAAAGTGCAGCAGTAGGGAAAGTGTGGGATACTGTAGGGGCAATAATTACTATTCTAACTCCAGGAAAGTGCAGCAGTAGGGAAAGTGTGGGATACTGTAGGGGTATCAATTACTATTGTAACTCCAGGAAAGTGCAGCAGTAGGGAAAGTGTGGGATACTGTAGGGGCAATAATTACTATTCTAACTCCAGGAAAGTGCAGCAGTAGGGAAAGTGTGGGATACTGTAGGGGTATCAATTACTATTCTAACTCCAGGAAAGTGCAGCAGTAGGGAAGGTGTGGGATACTGTAGGGATATCAATTACTATTCTAACTCCAGGAAAGTGCAGCAGTAGGGAAAGTGTGGGATACTGTAGGGGCAATAATTACTATTCTAACTCCAGGAAAGTGCAGCAGTAGGGAAAGTGTGGGATACTGTAGGGGTAACAATTACTATTCTAACTCCAGGAAAGTGCAGCAGTAGGGAAAGTGTGGGATACTGTAGGGGTATCAATTACTATTCTAACTCCAGGAAAGTGCAGCAGTAGGGAAAGTGTGGGATACTGTAGGGGCAATAATTACTATTCTAACTCCAGGAAAGTGCAGCAGTAGGGAAAGTGTGGGATACTGTAGGGGTAACAATTACTATTCTAACTCCAGGAAAGTGCAGCAGTAGGGAAAGTGTGGGATACTGTAGGGGTAACAATTACTATTCTAACTCCAGGAAGGTGCAGCAATAGGGAAAGTGTGGGATACTGTAGGGGTATCAATTACTATTCTAACTCCAGGAAGGTGCAGCAGTAGGGAAAGTGTGGGATACTGTAGGGGTATCAATTACTATTCTAACTCCAGGAAGGTGCAGCAGTAGGGAAAGTGTGGGATACTGTAGGGGTATCAATTACTATTCTAACTCCAGGAAAGTGCAGCAGTAAGGAAAGTGTGGGATACTGTAGGGGCAATAATTACTATTCTAACTCCAGGAAAGTGCAGCAGTAGGGAAAGTGTGGGATACTGTAGGGGTATCAATTACTATTCTAACTCCAGGAAAGTGCAGCAGTAGGGAAAGTGTGGGATACTGTAGGGGCAATAATTACTATTCTAACTCCGGGAAAGTGCAGCAGTAGGGAAAGTGTGGGATACTGTAGGGGTAACAATTACTATTCTAACTCCAGGAAAGTGCAGCAGTAGGGAAAGTGTGGGATACTGTAGGGGTAACAATTACTATTCTAACTCCAGGAAGGTGCAGCAATAGGGAAAGTGTGGGATACTGTAGGGTTATCAATTACTATTCTAACTCCAGGAAGGTGCAGCAATAGGGAAAGTGTGGGATACTGTAGGGTCAATAATTACTATTCTAACTCCAGGAAAGTGCAGCAGTAGGGAAAGTGTGGAATACTGTAGGGGTAACAATTACTATTCTAACTCCAGGAAGGTGCAGCAATAGGGAAAGTGTGGGATACTGTAGGGGTATCAATTACTATTCTAACTCCAGGAAGGTGCAGCAGTAGGGAAAGTGTGGGATACTGTAGGGGTATCAATTACTATTCTAACTCCAGGAAAGTGCAGCAGTAGGGAAAGTGTGGGATACTGTAGGGGTAACAATTACTATTCTAACTCCAGGAAGGTGCAGCAATAGGGAAAGTGTGGGATACTGTAGGGGTGTCAATTACTATTCTAACTCCAGGAAAGTGCAGCAGTAGGGAAAGTGTGGGATACTGTAGGGGTATCAATTACTATTCTAACTCCAGGAAAGTGCAGCAGTAGGGAAAGTGTGGGATACTGTAGGGGTAACAATTACTATTCTAACTCCAGGAAGGTGCAGCAATAGGGAAAGTGTGGGATACTGTAGGGGCAATAATTACTATTCTAACTCCAGGAAAGTGCAGCAATAGGGAAAGTGTGGGATACTGTAGGGGTATCAATTACTATTCTAACTCCAGGAAGGTACAGCAGTAGGGAAAGTGGAGGATACTGTAGGGGTATCAATTACTATTCTAACTCCAGGAAAGTGCAGCAGTAGGGAAAGTGTGGGATACTGTAGGGGTAACAATTACTATTCTAACTCCAAGAAGGTGCAGCAATAGGGAAAGTGTGGGATACTGTAGGGGTATCAATTACTATTCTAACTCCAGGAAAGTGCAGCAGTAGGGAAAGTGTGGGATACTGTAGGGGTATCAATTACTATTCTAACTCCAGGAAAGTGCAGCAGTAGGGAAAGTGTGGGATACTGTAGGGGTAACAATTACTATTCTAACTCCAGGAAGGTGCAGCAATAGGGAAAGTGTGGGATACTGTAGGGGAAATAATTACTATTCTAACTCCAGGAAAGTGCAGCAGTAGGGAAAGTGTGGGATACTGTAGGGGTAACAATTACTATTCTAACTCCAGGAAGGTGCAGCAATAGGGAAAGTGTGGGATACTGTAGGGGTATCAATTACTATTCTAACTCCAGGAAGGTGCAGCAGTAGGGAAAGTGGAGGATACTGTAGGGGTATCAATTACTATTCTAACTCCAGGAAAGTGCAGCAGTAGGGACAGTGTGGGATACTGTAGGGGTAACAATTACTATTCTAACTCCAGGAAGGTGCAGCAATAGGGAAAGTGTGGGATACTGTAGGGGTATCAATTACTATTCTAACTCCAGGAAAGTGCAGCAGTAGGGAAAGTGTGGGATACTGTAGGGGTATCAATTACTATTCTAACTCCAGGAAAGTGCAGCAGTAGGGAAAGTGTGGGATACTGTAGGGGTAACAATTACTATTCTAACTCCAGGAAGGTGCAGCAATAGGGAAAGTGTGGGATACTGTAGGGGCAATAATTACTATTCTAACTCCAGGAAAGTGCAGCAATAGGGAAAGTGTGGGATACTGTAGGGGTATCAATTACTATTCTAACTCCAGGAAGGTGCAGCAGTAGGGAAAGTGGAGGATACTGTAGGGGTATCAATTACTATTCTAACTCCAGGAAAGTGCAGCAGTAGGGAAAGTGTGGGATACTGTAGGGGTAACAATTACAATTCTAACTCCAGGAAGGTGCAGCAATAGGGAAAGTGTGGGATACTGTAGGGGTATCAATTACTATTCTAACTCCAGGAAAGTGCAGCAGTAGGGAAAGTGTGGGATACTGTAGGGTTATCAATTACTATTCTAACTCCAGGAAAGTGCAGCAGTAGGGAAAGTGTGGGATACTGTAGGGGTAACAATTACTATTCTAACTCCAGGAAGGTGCAGCAATAGGGAAAGTGTGGGATACTGTAGGGGCAATAATTACTATTCTAACTCCAGGAAAGTGCAGCAGTAGGGAAAGTGTGGGATACTGTAGGGGTAACAATGACTATTCTAACTCCAGGAAGGTGCAGCAATAGGGAAAGTGTGGGATACTGTAGGGGTATCAATTACTATTCTAACTCCAGGAAGGTGCAGCAGTAGGGAAAGTGGAGGATACTGTAGGGGTATCAATTACTATTCTAACTCCAGGAAAGTGCAGCAGTAGGGACAGTGTGGGATACTGTAGGGGTAACAATTACTATTCTAACTCCAGGAAGGTGCAGCAATAGGGAAAGTGTGGGATACTGTAGGGGTATCAATTACTATTCTAACTCCAGGAAAGTGCAGCAGTAGGGAAAGTGTGGGATACTGTAGGGGTATCAATTACTATTCTAACTCCAGGAAAGTGCAGCAGTAGGGAAAGTGTGGGATACTGTAGGGGCAATAATTACTATTCTAACTCCGGGAAAGTGCAGCAGTAGGGAAAGTGTGGGATACTGTAGGGGCAATAATTACTATTCTAACTCCAGGAAAGTGCAGCAGTAGGGAAAGTGTGGGATACTGTAGGGGTATCAATTACTATTCTAACTCCAGGAAAGTGCAGCAGTAGGGAAAGTGTGGGATACTGTAGGGGCAATAATTACTAGTCTAACTCTGGGAAAGTGCAGCAGTAGGGAAAGTGTGGGATACTGTAGGGGTAACAATTACTATTCTAACTCCAGGAAAGTGCAGCAGTAGGGAAAGTGTGGGATACTGTAGGGGTAACAATTACTATTCTAACTCCAGGAAGGTGCAGCAATAGGGAAAGTGTGGGATACTGTAGGGTTATCAATTACTATTCTAACTCCAGGAAGGTGCAGCAATAGGGAAAGTGTGGGATACTGTAGGGTCAATAATTACTATTCTAACTCCAGGAAAGTGCAGCAGTAGGGAAAGTGTGGAATACTGTAGGGGTAACAATTACTATTCTAACTCCAGGAAGGTGCAGCAATAGGGAAAGTGTGGGATACTGTAGGGGTATCAATTACTATTCTAACTCCAGGAAGGTGCAGCAGTAGGTAAAGTGTGGGATACTGTAGGGGTATCAATTACTATTCTAACTCCAGGAAAGTGCAGCAGTAGGGAAAGTGTGGGATACTGTAGGGGTAACAATTACTATTCTAACTCCAGGAAGGTTCAGCAATAGGGAAAGTGTGGGATACTGTAGGGGTATCAATTACTATTCTAACTCCAGGAAAGTGCAGCAGTAGGGAAAGTGTGGGATACTGTAGGGGTATCAATTACTATTCTAACTCCAGGAAAGTGCAGCAGTAGGGAAAGTGTGGGATACTGTAGGGGTAACAATTACTATTCTAACTCCAGGAAGGTGCAGCAATAGGGAAAGTGTGGGATACTGTAGGGGCAATAATTACTATTCTAACTCCAGGAAAGTGCAGCAATAGGGAAAGTGTGGGATACTGTAGGGGTATCAATTACTATTCTAACTCCAGGAAGGTACAGCAGTAGGGAAAGTGGAGGATACTGTAGGGGTATCAATTACTATTCTAACTCCAGGAAAGTGCAGCAGTAGGGAAAGTGTGGGATACTGTAGGGGTAACAATTACTATTCTAACTCCAAGAAGGTGCAGCAATAGGGAAAGTGTGGGATACTGTAGGGGTATCAATTACTATTCTAACTCCAGGAAAGTGCAGCAGTAGGGAAAGTGTGGGATACTGTAGGGGTATCAATTACTATTCTAACTCCAGGAAAGTGCAGCAGTAGGGAAAGTGTGGGATACTGTAGGGGTAACAATTACTATTCTAACTCCAGGAAGGTGCAGCAATAGGGAAAGTGTGGGATACTGTAGGGGCAATAATTACTGTTCTAACTCCAGGAAAGTGCAGCAGTAGGGAAAGTGTGGGATACTGTAGGGGTAACAATTACTATTCTAACTCCAGGAAGGTGCAGCAATAGGGAAAGTGTGGGATACTGTAGGGGTATCAATTACTATTCTAACTCCAGGAAGGTGCAGCAGTAGGGAAAGTGGAGGATACTGTAGGGGTATCAATTACTATTCTAACTCCAGGAAAGTGCAGCAGTAGGGACAGTGTGGGATACTGTAGGGGTAACAATTACTATTCTAACTCCAGGAAGGTGCAGCAATAGGGAAAGTGTGGGATACTGTAGGGGTATCAATTACTATTCTAACTCCAGGAAAGTGCAGCAGTAGGGAAAGTGTGGGATACTGTAGGGGTATCAATTACTATTCTAACTCCAGGAAAGTGCAGCAGTAGGGAAAGTGTGGGATACTGTAGGGGTAACAGTTACTATTCTAACTCCAGGAAGGTGCAGCAATAGGGAAAGTGTGGGATACTGTAGGGGCAATAATTACTATTCTAACTCCAGGAAAGTGCAGCAATAGGGAAAGTGTGGGATACTGTAGGGGTATCAATTACTATTCTAACTCCAGGAAGGTGCAGCAGTAGGGAAAGTGGAGGATACTGTAGGGGTATCAATTACTATTCTAACTCCAGGAAAGTGCAGCAGTAGGGAAAGTGTGGGATACTGTAGGGGTAACAATTACTATTCTAACTCCAGGAAGGTGCAGCAATAGGGAAAGTGTGGGATACTGTAGGGGTATCAATTACTATTCTAACTCCAGGAAAGTGCAGCAGTAGGGAAAGTGTGGGATACTGTAGGGGTATCAATTACTATTCTAACTCCAGGAAAGTGCAGCAGTAGGGAAAGTGTGGGATACTGTAGGGGTAACAATTACTATTCTAACTCCAGGAAGGTGCAGCAATAGGGAAAGTGTGGGATACTGTAGGGGCAATAATTACTATTCTAACTCCAGGAAAGTGCAGCAGTAGGGAAAGTGTGGGATACTGTAGGGGTAACAATTACTATTCTAACTCCAGGAAGGTGCAGCAATAGGGAAAGTGTGGGATACTGTAGGGGCAATAATTACTATTCTAACTCCAGGAAAGTGCAGCAGTAGGGAAAGTGTGGGATACTGTAGGGGTAACAATTACTATTCTAACTCCAGGAAGGTGCAGCAATAGGGAAAGTGTGGGATACTGTAGGGGTATCAATTACTATTCTAACTCCAGGAAGGTGCAGCAGTAGGGAAAGTGTGGGATACTGTAGGGGTATCAATTACTATTCTAACTCCAGGAAGGTGCAGCAGTAGGGAAAGTGGAGGATATTGTTTTGTCTTATTTGTCATTTTAATCCACACAGTAAAATTAAACATTTTTTCTTCACAGATAATGTCTACTCAGGAAACAGCTTCCTACTTAAAATCCCGAAAAGGAAACAGATTACTTAAGCATGCAGGATACATGTATTGTAAAGAAAGGATAAGTTTTCCTAGAAATCATTGGAGGTGTGTGCAATACTACTCATCCCATTGCAGCGGCAGAGCGGTTACCCTTGATGATATCATTATTAAAACAATAGATCATAACCACTCTGCCTCTGCAATGGAGATTGATGTAAGGGAAACCTTAAATGAGATGAAAGAACTTGCAAGCACTTCCAATGATTCTACTGGATCCATTTTAAGAGAGGTTGCACAGCATCTCCCCAGTCATGTTGCTAGTAATATGCCTATAATTCCTAATTTGAGGCGAATTATACAAAGACAAAAGCAGGCAAGTAACACACAAACCACAACACCTCATACCTTTTCTGACATTGTTATTCCACATGAACTTACTATTTCTTTTGCTGATGAACCCTTCCTTCTCCATGAGAACGAAAACCCTCAAAAACGTATTCTAATTTTTAGTACACCCCGCAACCTTGTTAAGTTATAAAATAGTGAAATTTGGATGATGGATGGGACGTTTGAAAGTACACCCCATCCTTTCACTCAAATTTACACCATACACGCTAAAATTAACCATAAT
Organism: Triturus cristatus; assembly: GCF_964204655.1. Taxonomy (NCBI): domain Eukaryota; kingdom Metazoa; phylum Chordata; class Amphibia; order Caudata; family Salamandridae; genus Triturus; species Triturus cristatus. The sequence continues at coordinate 1,245,706,536 of NC_140582.1, read as the reverse complement.
GTGATCCCCTTAGTATATAGTTTGCTGCCTGATAAGACTTCTGCAACTTACACTGAACTTTTATCAGGTATTAAAAATACAACATCCAAAAGTCCTAGGAAAATAATTGTCGATTTTGAATTGAGCATGATCAATGTGATCAGTAAAACGTACACGGATACCCGAATTCAGGGGTGTTTTTACCATTTTTCCCAGGCATTCTGGCGTAAGTTACAGAAAACATCCCTGGTTGCAGAATACTCAAGAGATAGCAAACTACAATTTGAATTAAAAAAATTAACAGCTCTTTGTTTTGTTCCTCCCGAAAGTGTAGACGAATACTACACTGCCATTACAGAATCAGAATATTACAATGTAAATGAAGACAAATTGGCACCCATCCTAAATTATTTTGAAGACACATGGATTGGGCACCTAAGCAGATCGGGTCGCAGGAGGAAGCCACGTTTCCATGTGGAGTGGTGGAACTGTTACACGAGCTGTTTAGAGGGAGAAGCTAAAACAAATAATGCCATTGAGGGATGGCATAACTCCTTCAACCATACAATTGGCAAACCACACCCTAATTTCTACTCTTTTTTGGAAACTTTGAAGAAGGAGCAAAGTTTTCAGGAAATGAGACTTTCACAAACATTAACTGGTAGTCTAAACCCACGAGTTACAAAAAAAACCAAAGGAAATGTCTGAGAGACTATTGGGTATTATGCAACAGTTTTCGTTGTGTGTGGCTCTAGACTACCTTGAAAATGTTGCTAACATTCTAAGCTTCTAAATTACTTTTTCACCTTACTTTCCTACTTTCGCATAAATTTGATCAAACACTAATTACAATTGGCAATTACATTTTTCAAAAACATTTTTCCAAAATATACGTCGGGTCAGCCAACCTATTGTTGCCTTCTTTCTTTTTCTTCTCCTTTTTCCACCATAATAAATCCAATTTTTGCAACTTCCAAAAATCCCAAACAATCCAAAATGTAAAGGAGATAACAATTGTTTTTTTTTTCAAAAAGTGAAAATCCATTTCTTTTTTTTTAATAGATCCAAATGTACATCCTAAGAAAGCATATTCTCCCTATGTCAACCTGTGCTAGTTTCCCTTTTGCACTAGAAATAATTTTGTACTTCTTCTGACCAACCAAGTCAAAAATAAACAATTACTACCTCCTACCAAATCATACTCTCACTATAACTGCCTTAATACTTAAAAAAAAAAAAAAACAATGAAAATTATTATTAAACAACCTTTACATCCAAACTTTTTTATATTAAAAGTGTTTCAAACAAAAATTTCCTTATTATATCAAAGAAGCTTTTTTTCCATAGCAAATTAACCACATTTCTGACTTTTTTTGTAGAGCAAAAACAGCAAGATATTTTCAAAATTTAAACAATTTTCTATTCAGCTTTGCGTAAACAAATACGTATTATAAAGCACTTATATTACAAGTATTTGTCTTTTTTTTGCAACAAATTCAAAACACAAAATACTTTAAACTTTAATTTTTGGCGACCCCACATAGGCATACTCTAATTTCACGATCGGCGACATACTTTTTTTACCAGTTTAACATTACATTCTGGAACCGCAACCTCTCCTTATCCTTTCTTTACAACATATTGATATTTTTTTGACTTTACATGTATTAATAAAGTTTAAAATGTTTCCTACCTGGACGTAGATCAGCTTCCAGCTGCTTCCTCCATCGATGCTCTTCAAAATGGCCGCTTACGTTCACGTTTACGTGCTTTCGTCATCTGAAGCTACAAAGATTGAAAACGGACTATTTCATTATATTTTTATTTGATTTATTTATTGTATTTAATGAATACATATATCAAATTTTAAAAAAATTGGTAAATATTTGAAAAAATGCCAAAAAAAAGTACTTTATTTCTATATTTTTGAAATTAAAAAAATAATAAACGTAACTATGTGTTATTTATTTTTATTCATGTATCTATTTTATCTATTCATCTTTTTTATATGTTATTACTTGAAAAAAAATGTAATTTTTTCCTTACCTGAATGCTTATTCCATTTCCTTTCAAAAGATCCCCTTTCTTCTTTTTATACACCTTCCTTTTCAGTTCCGCGGGAGATACTGCTTCATCTATGGAAATAAATGAAGGACAATTTTTCCCATTGAAACAATACAAAAGCGTGGGAACATTTTTTATTATAATAATATCAAATTATTTGTCAACTAATTTATTTTTAAATAAAAATATATATTTCACATTTCACTTTTTAATATTATTTTTAATACCTAAGTATTAAAATAATATCTTTACACCACATTTTTAAATTAATTATTCCAACATTTAAATTATATTCCAAAATTTACACTGTATTTTGGATTCAATTAATAATACTAAAGTATTATTTCTCAATACTGTATTATTTTTACAATTTATTAATTTAATAAATTAACTAAACAACTTCACTAATTAAAATTATTTTTAATACAATAAATCTAAAAAATCACAAATATATTTCAATATTATTTATAATAATTATTTAATAATGTTTATAATACATTTAAAAAAAATAAAATAGAAAAAATAATACTTGTATTGTAAAGGTATTTGCGTTGTAAAGGTACTTACGTTGTAAAAGCATGCGTTGTAAAAGCATGCGTTGTAAATCCACTTGCGTTGTAAAAGTTTAGTTCTAATGGTAGTGCGTTGTAAAAGTTGCGTTGTAAAGGTTGTTTACCGACCAAACATGTCCCAGTAGGTGAAGCAATTTTGTAGGTCCTGTGCCACCTGTCAAGCCAGTGGTTAGACAGGCAACCACCAACATGCCCCTTAAATTTGCTTCCAGTGGTTGGGGTACCCTTTGAAAGGGTAGGGATTGACATTGTCGGTCCCCTTGACCCTCTAACTGTGTCAGGAAACAAATATATACTGGTGGTAGTTGATAATGCATCTTGGTACCCTGAAGCAATAACCATTACAATTACTACTGCTCCTGCTGTAGCCAAGGCCCTGATTAGTATCTTTACCAGAGGGTGTTTTCCAAAGGAGGTGGTTTCAAACAGAGGTACATATTTTGGGGCATATTTACAATAACTGGCGCATCCCTGCATATCAGCAGGGATGCGCCAGTTATTGAGCGTCACGGCTACGCCACCATGGATGTGCCGCATTTACTACAATGCGGCGCACCATGGGGCAAAAACGGACAGATGCGTGACGCATCTGTGCCGTAAAGGCAGCGCATTGCTGGAGTTGCGTCGCAAGCGCGACGCAGCTCCAGCAATGCTCAGGGGGGCCCTATCTTGACAATGCTGCGTCAATCCTTACGCCTGCTTCAAGCAGGCGCAGGGTTTTGACGCAGCATGGGCCTAAAAGTCACTGAGTGAAATCTTGTAGATTTCCCTCAGCCACTTTTAGGAGGCGTTCCTGTGACGGAACGCCCACCCCAGCGCAGGAACGCCTACATGTGGCGCAGGGCTTTACAACGTGACGCATCTCCCAGATGCATCACGTTGTAAATACCCCGCAGCATGGCGCCGGTTTTGCGCCGCCGCTGCGTCACAAAAGTGACGCAAGGGGCTTGTAAATCTGCCCCAAAATGTCTAGTTACCTAAAACACCTGTGGAATGAGTGTTGGGTGGCATACAAGTTTACCAACACATATCATCCACAAACCAATGGTCTAATTAAAAGGTTCAACAAAACAATGAAGGGCATGATTGGTGGACCCCCTGGAAAACCTAGACAGAGATGGGACATTTTACTACCATGCTTGATTTTCTCCTACAGGGAAGTGCCACGGAAGGGACGGTTTTTTTCCCTCATTTGAAGTTCTGTTTGGTCATCCAGTTAGGGCACCATTGTGTCTAGTGAAGAAAGGCTGGGAGAGAAATCTCAAAAAGCATATAGATATAGTGGACATTCCAGGATGGCTGAATACATGAAGAAAATATCCAGAAACCAAGGGGCCTATGAACAGAACTAATCTGAGATAAAATCCTAAACTTAAATGTAAATTCATATTTGTAAGGCGTGAACTACTCACCCTTACGGGTCTCAAGGAGCTGGGGGCCGTTGTGGAAATTAGATGAGCTGTTGCCCAGAGTCACATGGTGCTGAGCTGCCACCGGGGATCAAGCTGTGAACCCTGTGCTCTGAAGTCAGCTGCCCTGGCCACTGCGCCACACCTCTCTACCGCCATCCCTCTCCACAGAAGGCCTTTAGTAGTAGTAAAGTTAGGACTCCTAACTTTACTACTACTAAACTGAGATAAAATCCTAAACTTACTACTTTTGGTATTCACAGAAGGCCTTTAGTAGTAGTAAAGTTAGGAGTCCTAACTTTACTACTACTAAATGCCTTCTGTGAATACCAAAAGTAGTAAGTTTAGGATTTTATCTCAGTTTAGTAGTAGTAAAGTTACCTTTATTTCATCCCCAGGGAACAGCATTGGAGAGCCATAGAGTGGGAGGCCTTTCCTGTTGTCTGGTCCCTGAAGAAGCTGAGGCCATATCTGTTTGGCACTAACTTCCTAGTACAAACTAACCACAGACCTCTCAGATGGCTGATGCAAATGAAAGATGAAAACTCACACTGCTAAGGTGGTCCATATCTATACAAGGAATAGACTTTCAAGTGGATCATAGACCTGGCATTGCCCATGCAATGCAGATTGCCTTTCCTGGTTCTTCCACTTAGACGATGAAGACTCTCTTGGGTAATGTTAGTCTTATTCTATTTTGTTTGGGAGGGGGTCATGTAAGAAAGGGCCTTTTAGACATAGTCACTCCCACTTTTTGCCTGGTAATTGGTGCAACTTTGACTGAAAGTGTGCTGGGTTCCTGCTGATCAGGTCCCCAGCACCAGATTACATTCCATAAAACTATACAATTGTTCCCACAATTAGCAAATCTTTGGCACCCCCTGTAAGTCCCTAGTAACTGGAACCTCCTGTGAGCCATGGCAGCAGACACTGCATGCAATATATGTTAGTCACTTCTACAGCAGGCCTTACAGCTCTAAGGCAGGGTGCACTATTCAATATAAGGGGACATCTTTGCACGAACAGAGGTGCCCTGTAATATCTAAGCCCTTCTTAGATATTACCAGTGCTCATGGAAGTCATCTGGTCCAGACCAGCCTGCCACCACAGATGTGCTTCTGACCCCCTAGGAGGTGAGGGCTCACCCTCAGACGTCAGTAAACAAAGTCTGTTCTGGCTGGGGTATTTACAGACCTTCCAAACAGGATGGTTAGAAATTAGCATTCTAAGGGCCAACAGCTTCAAAGTATGCCAAAGTATGCCGTCTTTGTAATGCAACCCTAGCTCTTCCCCAAGTCCTAGAGATGCCAACCCACCTGTCTTTCTGCCCTTTGGTGCGAAAACAGGCAGGAAAATTAATATTCGACATAGGCGTGGCGACCACACCAGTCAGACGTTGAGGGTTGTACCACATGGGGAACAATCGTTGCTGCCGTATACATTAGGATACTCGGTACCCCTTCCATAGCAGTAGTTCCACAGGTATTGAAACAGATACAGCATGAGTTCGGGGCAGGACCTGTCCTGGACTTGGGAATGAAACTGATGGGTAATTTTGCCCAAGTCCCTGCAATAATGCTGAGCAAGATAAAGGGGGAGGCGGCAGCAGCAGCGGCCATACACAGCCATGGTAAATAGCACCCATAAATAAGGAGCGAGAATTACCACTTTTGAAGAAACCTATGCGGCATTTGGTAGAGATAATCTGGGAACCAAAGCAGGGAAGCCACAAATGGCGGGTAGTCCCAATTAGGCCTGGGCTAAAAAAATCTGTTCCGCTCGCGGAAATTGCGATAATTTAACATTTTCGCGTTCCGCGGAGAGCGCGAAAATGTCAAAATTTCCGCAATCCGCATTTTACCGGAAATTTTTTGCTTGCTCGCGCTGTAAAATAATACATTCTTGCGTGCGCGCAATCTCCTTACCTGAATCCCCGCGTTCGCCGACAAGTTTTCCCGATCCGGTCGCATTCTCCAAGAGATGTTGGATTGTTGGTAGCCATTTGCGCTGTCTCGCGACAGTTCGCGCCCGCAGTAACATCATTCGACGCGCGATCACGTCTTTCTTCTCGCGATCATGCACCGCGAGACAAGTGAAAACAAGATGGCCGCGCTTGCGAGCAACCGCATGGGTAAGTTGGCGAGCCGCGACCACGCAGAACATACCGCGAACGGGCGGGAAAAAAACTTCCGCATCTTCGCGATATTTCCGCGTGTTTGCGGAGATTTTTAAAATTTTCGCGATAATTTGCGAAAGTGAATTTTGCAAATTCCGCCCACCCCTAGTCCCAATAAGGACAACTCAAAGCAAGCACCCGCTTCTTCGAAAACGAAACAGAAAAATAAAAATTCTAAAAATCACAATTCAGAAAATAATTCACGATCAAGGGGTGGGTCTCCCCAACGGGAGTCCTCTGAAAAAAAGTCTCACCTTAAGAATCGTGATAACATGAGGAAACCTGAAAGGTATCAGGACACTGATACACTTTCCTCTCATTCCTTTCAGGGGTCATCAAAAAACGCGGAGAGGGCCGGACGATCAGAACAAAAGCAAGAAGATCAACCAAAGACAAAAAGGGAAACACATCGAAATTCAGATTATATTATCATACAGGAAGAGCAACCTAAATCAAAACCTCAATTAAAAAAAAAGAAAGTAGCTTGTTTAAAAAATAGACAGACCCAGGCTACTGAGAACTTAGCTTCTGAACAGGAAATAAACTCTGACAATGCTAGACAGCGCGAGGCAGAAGTAACAATAGCTCGCCAGAACCTGAACAATTTTCTGGTGACAGAAGTATTGATTTAACATATCACGGTGTCCCGCATAGACTGTATGAAATTACACTGCAAATAGAGGGGGGCATCTCAAGAAAGGTTAAAGGTCTCTTTTGGGAGAACTTAACATATGGATATGACATACTGCTAGCAGAAAAAGATTGTCCGCCTGAGTCTGTGATGGATTGCATAATTTTTCCTGCTTTCTCTGGCCTTGTTCCAGAATCTTTGAAATATTCATACGCACAGGAGTGGGTGCTAGCGCTAGCTCCGGCATTATACCGCAACCATGTAGGGTGGGACATAGAGTCTACCCACCACTAAATCCCATTAAAATCTACTCCGAATCCACAGAGTCAGTACCCTATTAAAACTATCGAAAAAGACAGGCCATAGAAATCTTAGACCAACTTGAATACCAAGGCGTGATTAAAACGTGCACCTCCCCAATGAATAATCCTTTGTTTCCAGTAATGAAACCTGACAACACATGTCGTCTGGTTTTAGATTAACGATATTTAAACACTTGCACATGAACAGTTGCAGTTCAAAAGCACACAGTGTCGCATTAATGAATACTATTGTGCGGAAAAAATACAGAACATTTATATATCTCAAATGGATTCTTCTGCCAAAATATAGCTGCAGAAAGCAGATATTTGACAGCATTTACTGCCCTCAGCCCTCAGTAAAATGTTGTCATTTGCCTCAGGGGTATAAGAACAGCCCAGGGCTATTCTCGGCAAGAGTGTCAAAAATATTACCATCATGCGACGAGGAGACAGTGTCCTACAAAGATGATATCTATCTGACAGACGATGAATTATTTGAACACTTGAGCAGGGTAAACAACATCATTGTGGGGTTTATTGAGACCAAGTCCTGGGCACATGTTTAGAGTAATACTTAAGAGTGTAAAATGCACAGTAATGGTGCTAGATTCGAAAAAATTGTAGAGGTCGACACCAGTAGGTTCTTTTTTATAGGATATAAATTCATCAATGTCTTGGAGTATGTCAAATAAGAGTACCAGCCGACACGTTTTTCGTCACCTGGGTGGTAACCCGTGACTCTTCAGGGCTGACATAACTGTGCATTTGACACTCTTAAGTATTACTCTAAACGTGTGCCCAGGACTTCGTCTCAATTTTCAATGCGGGTCCGCACCCAAATATTTTCAGGGGTTATCTGGGTTTTCCCCTGACCTGGCTGCACCATAACTATTCTTTGCACCAAACACTCTACCGCGAACAAGCTTGAGCGCCATTTTTCCTGTCTATTCAAAACCCCATGCAGAACCAGTACATCATTGTGGGGTTTGCCAATTTGGGCTACAAATTTAATTTAAAAAAAAAACAAAAATTGCCCATCTCAATGTCCTATTTTTAGGATTTGAGCTCTCAAGTGAAGGCAAGAGCCTGACAGCCAACCTTTTAGAAAAGTGCATGCTGCTCCAACCTCCTAAGACTCTCAAAGGTTTGCAATCCATCTTAGGGTTTTTACATTTTGGCAGAACATACATTCTAGATTACGCTGTAAGGCGACAGTGCGAACTACTGCCGTTGCTGCAATCACTCGTTTTAGCATGAGGATAGACGGAGACATATTGATAGCTGTCAACATCTCAAAGAACGGCTCTGCCGTCCAGAAGGTATTTCCACTCAAATATTCCTTTAGATCAGATACGCAAACACATTGTATGCTCAAATTCCAGGAGTTGGGGAAAGAGTTATACCAAACATGGATCACAGATAAGGTTTAATTCTAGCTGCACACAAGGTTCTAGGCTCTGCATATGCGGGAGTCACTACTACAGTTTTGTTACTGAAGTGGCGATTCTGGTGGCCAAGTTTGTCTAAACAAACAAAGACTTATCTCTTAAATGGTGACATCTGTCAGCAGAGGAAAGGTTCCACTGTAACACGACCACCACAAACACCATTACTCAATTCAGAAAGACCACTTGTATGGGTCTATTTGGATCACTGTGGCCATTTAAATTCAGTCGGGGCTTACAGGCACATCTTGGTGGTTGTAGATTCATGTTCTAGGGCCCGATTCACAAAAGTAATCTGAGACAAAATCCTAACTTTACGACTTTCGGTATTCACAAAAGGCATTTCGGAGTAGTAAAGTTAGGATCTTATCTTAAGTTTGTCTTACGTTTTGATCTTAAGACAAAATCCTAACTCAAGTTAAACTTAAGTTAGGATTTTGTCTTAAGTTTGTCTTAAGTTTTGGTCTTAAGACAAAATCCTAACTTAAGTAACATAAATGTGAGGTTTGCAGGGAATTCTGGCTAGGGAAATCTTCCTGGACTCTCCTAGGTCTCTAGTTTTCAGAAATGTGTGGGTTTGGTAGGTTTCCGTAGATGGCTGCCAAGCCCGGGACCAAAAACTCATGTGACCCCCAGGTCGTTTTCAGATACATAGGGGGCATCTGCGTTTTTGGTCCAGGTGTCGGCAGCCATCTAGGGATAGATGGCTGCCGACTTCTCAACCACTACTCAACCATCCCTCCTCCTATCCTTTGCCCCATCAAGCAGACTGCCAAGAACACACCAAACCCCAATCACAGAAGATTTCCACAGCAAACCATGAGATCAGGTCTTGTACGAGGAGGCCCACCCTCAAAACCAACTCAAACAAGTGCAAAAGGAGGCCCCAGTTATCTGAGGCTTCCTCAGATGACTGGGATCGCCCTGCCCTTCTTCAGCTAAAGATCCACACCAAATTTATTTTTCTGAAAAATGCAGGAGACACTCCTTTTAAGTACCACCACAATCCAGGGCCCCCAGACACCTCTTTAGCTGCTCAAATTGCAGAAATCAAAAACCTTTGAAGGGGTTCACTGATGCATCTGGTCCTTAAACCAACAAAGAAGAGATTGGCACGGAAGCTGGAATAGTAAAACACAAGTTTATTAACTTCACATGAGGGAGACTGACCTCACATGAGGGAGACTGCGTCAGTACGGTATCCTCAGGCCACTGTAATGAAACAGTCTAAGGAGTACAGAGAACATGGGTCTTTTTTTTTTTTTAATCTCTTTATTGACAGTTTCATTTAATGCAAGCAGGGAACAGCAATTATGTAACTAAAACAAAAAAGAAACACGACATATAATATCTTAACATAATATGGCAGATTATTAGCGAAGGTAAAAGACATCCAGACACATAATAAGTAAATAAACATTTTAGTGCATAATCTCATTAATCCAATTCTCTAGAGGCGCCCACAATTGTTCCCCCAACATTCTCCTTTTCCTGCCTTTAGCCCTATATATGGCCCTTTCCAGATTATATTGAGCTAATAGGCGTGCTCTCCAAAGAGAAAAAGAGGGGGGTCTAGGTTCACCCAATCATGAGTAATACATGCCCTCCAAGTTGCCATAGAAATAAAAAGAAAGTTTGTGTGACCTTCAGATAGATCGATAGAGGATACGCCAATTAGTACTAGTTCTCCTGTCAAAACAATTGTCTGACCTATCAATATTTTAAGAAAAGTTTGAATTTCAGACAATACTAAAGACAATCGAGGGCACGCAAAAAACATGTGAATTGCATCTGCTGCAAAAAGTCCACATCTGTTGCATGAGGTGCCTGCAGTAGTACCCCATTTGCTGATTTTGAAGGGCGAATAATATAGGTCAAATAGGGCCATATAATGTTGTGTACGGGCTCTCCCAGTAATTAATATACTATTAGCCAAAGCTATTGATTCATGGATTTTAATATTGGCAATACCCAATTTTTCGTTCCATCGGTTTTGATATAACAGAATATCATCTGGAAGTGAGGCCAAAAGTAAATTATAATACACACCAATCTTTTTTTTTGTAAAAAGACTATCAATAAGTGAGATCCTCTTTAAGCGAGATCGAACTTGCGGACAGAAAGTATTGAAAAAGCTATGTATCTGTACATATTTTGAATAATCATTACGGGTTAGATTATATTTGCTCTCTAATAATAAAAAAGGAATTAGATGACCCTCCTGCCAGAGATCGCCTATGCAACTGATACCAAAATTACGCCACCGAGTCATAACTGAATCCTGAAAGGTTGACGGAAAAATACTAGATGATTTAAATGGGGTGTACAGCGAAATATTTATCGATACCCATTTGTCTCTTGACCAGACACCGAACGCACCACTCAAGGTCTTAAACTTGTTTTTTTTTAAGTAGCTAGGCTCAATAATTCTCAAGAAGCTGCCTTGGCATTCTGTACCCATCGCAAATTCAAAAATTGATGGAGAATGACTAGGTGAAGTACATATTCTGGGCCCAACTATCAGTGGTGAAATGAACTGCAACACTGCAGCCAGGTAGTAATAAAGAAAGTGAGGGACTCCCCAACCTCCTCTTGATTTAGAAAGAATCATTTTTTTATATGACCTACGATGCCCCCTATACCCCCAAAGAAATCTAGCAGACATTCTTTCCAGCTGTTGAAAAAGGGTAGAGGGAAACGCTAATGGGATTGCCCTGAACACATATAAACATTTGGGTAAGATCATCATTTTTAAAACGCTACATCTGCCATATAAAGATAAGTGAAGATGATCAATGCGTTCTAGAGAAGAATTCACTTTTTTCAGTACAGGAGTCAAGTTAAGTTCTGGGATAGCTGTAACAGGTGATGTAATTTTTAGCGCCCAAATAGGTGGCCACTGAAACTATATTTAATTGTGCTGGGGGATACGATTCAACAAACAAAATTAGTGTTTTTTGCATATTTAGCCTGTAACCAGAAAATTTGCCAAATTGGGATGCTAGATCTTGAATTAATGGTATTGCCCCCTTAATATCCGTAGTCAAGACTACTATATCGTCCGCGTAGGCTAGAGCTCTATATGTCGTAGCAGCTACTTGAACTGTTTTCATATCATCAGCATTGTTCAGTCTATTTAAAAAAATATCAATGTATAATGCGAAAAGAAGAGGTGAAGCGGGACAGCCCTGTCGAGTACCACGGTGAATACTGAAGGGAAGAGATTTCTTCCCACCAATACTAATACTAGAAAAGGGGGCAACATATAGTGCTTTTAGGGCCGTAACCATTTTAGTACTGAAGCCTTTACAGGTGAGGAGATCCCAAAGATATGGCCACGCCACCCTGTCGAATGCCTTTTCGGCATCCAACAGGGTGATTCCCAGGTCTGTATTTGAGCCATGGGCCCAGTCCATTAAAGCAATCATGCGTCTGATATGGTCAGTAGTATCACGATTTGGGACAAACCCATGCTGCAAATGTGAGACAATTGTAGAAATAACCCCGGAAAGGCGAGAAGCCAATATTTTTGAATAGATTTTACTGTCTGCATTTAAAAGAGATATGGGTGTGTATGAAGCCGGTTGTAAAGGAGGTTTTTCCTTTTTCAGAAATGTCATAATAGTTGACTCACTCCAGGAAGGGGGAATCACGCCCTTCTGTGCTTCCAAACATATGAAAACTAGTGGCTGTTTTAAAACATGCCGAAAAAATCTGTAAAACTCAAGAGGGATTCTGTCTGGTCCCATGGACTTTCCCACTGGTAGAGAAAGAATAGCTGCTTCTATCTCCTCCCAAGTGATATCCTTATCTAGCAGGGCTGTCTGTGTGGATGATAACCTAGAGATATTATTATTAGCGGTAAAATTTAAGATTGAGTCTGATGTATACGATATCACTTCCTCTGTATATAGATTCTTATAAAAGAGGCGGAAAACCTCCAAGATTTCATCGGGCTGATCATGGACATGGCCGAATTCATCCTGTATTTTATTTATAGAATTGAAAATTTCTTTATGCCGGATTGTTTTTGCCAAAATATGACCTGACCTCTCGCCCAGCTCATAAACCTGTGTCCTGAAAGCAGTGAGCTGTTCTGCAAGTTTGGAAGCAAAATTCTCATATAACCTAGACTTAAATATGGCTAAAGTTGCTTTGATCTGTTCCGTATCTAAGGAGTTCTTAATGGCTACAGTTAGTTTTGTTTCATATTCCCGAACCATCTTATAATAAGATGTTAATTTACGCTGATAATTACTTTGTTTATTAATTGAAAAAGAGAGAGTATCCCCTCTCACCCCTGTTTGAAAGCATCCCATACTATCTGAATGGAGGTTGATCCAGTATTAAATTCAAAGAAATCTTTAATCCATTTTTCCATATGCTCAATGTAAGCTGGATCTCTTAAAAGCCTCCGTTCAAATGTCCATGTTGTTGGTTTACGCAGTGACCCAGAGTCTATTTTAATCTCTATTGCAATAGGATTATGGTCCGAGATTATTTTTGGAAAAATCTCGTACTTGCAGTCAGACATCAAAATGGAAGATATAAAAAAGTAGTCCAAACGGACAAATTTTTGATGGGGTGCTGAAAAGAAAGTATAGCCGGAAAGAGAATTTCTTTTTATAAATCCTACATCTTGAAGCTCCAATTCAGAAACCAAACTAGTTAATGCTTTGAACGTCTTTTTTTTTTATCCTGTATATAGTGACTCGTGAAGGATATCAAAATCTGCTTCCAAATGAATATTTAAATCACCACAAAGGATAAGGGTGGAAGGCCAGCCTGCGAGCTCTGTCCTTAAAAAATTAAGGAGGTCTGGATCATCTGTATTTGAGCCATAGATAGAACAGAGAGTCCATGAGAAGCAATCTAGTAAGATTTCGGCTATCACCCACCGACCATACTGGTCGGTCTTAATCCGTTTCAAAGTAGCTTTATTTCTTCTACTGAGGATAGCCACCCCCCTAGTAGTAGTACCCTGTTTGGTACTGCCAATTAGATGCATGCCCAAATCAGCCAACCATGCTCTGTTATTCCATAAAAGATGAGTTTCCTGTATGCATAGAAAATCTAACGGCATACTCTGTATTATTTGTGCACATATTCCCCTTTTCTGTTTATTATTAAGGCCACAAACGTTCCAAGAGCATATCCTAATACTAACCATAACAGCAAGTTAATCCATGTCTAAACAATAGATCACATAATGTCATATTATGTAGATTGAGTATAAGAAATACTAAACAGTAAAAAGAAAGATAAAAATAACAAAGTCCTTCACAGTCACAATGTTTCTTAAGAATACTAAGATTACTAAAGCTGTCCCTGCTTGCCCCCGCACCAAACACCGAAACCCCCTCCACCCATGACAAACCCCCCCCACCCTTCCCTACACCACCCCACAAAGGGCAAAGGGACTGAAAAGTCCCTCTAATGATGGATGAGAAGCTTAGAGCTGCTCACCATTCGCTTCCAACCACATAGGGTATCATTAATAAACAAACAAAGTGAAGAATAAGATATATGAAATGTGAAGTCTGAACTTCCTAAGACTCTACAAGATTGCAAAGGAAGAAAGAACAAAAAAAAAAGGAAAAAAAAAAAAGCCTAAAAAGAAAGATAAAAGAAAGATAAGTAACTAGGTCACATCCTAACATGCACCGGCTACAGATTTTTTTTTTTTTTTATAAAGTTTGGACGTATAACTTTCCCTTTCACATCCTGAAAAGGCCATGATACCCCTAATGAGCCAGCTAATTATTTTTTTTCCCCCAGTGAGATCACAGCAATTGTAAGCAGTCCTTAGCTGCTTTCTCTGTAGTAAAAAAATATGTTCTTTCCTTATGGATGACTTTAAGTTTTGAAGGATTAAGTAGAAAAGCCTGAGCGCCCTTAGCTTGAAAAGAGGGAATCAGTTGATGTAATTTCCAGCATTGTTGAACCGTAGCGTGACAATAGTCCGGGCGAACAAAAAAATCAAAATTTTTTCCCCTTACGCTTTCGATCTGGACGAGCAAGATCATATAAAGCCTCCCGGGCCAAAAAGTTGTTAAGAGTAATGAGAATAGCTCTAGGCATCGCTTTTGCAGTACCTCTGGGTTGCTTCTGTAGGAATGGAAACCTATGAGCTCTTTGTATCTCAACTTCCCACTGCCACTGGGGGATGATCAGGGAATGCGTCTGTAAAGAGCTCAATGACAAACTGTCGGACATTTGACCCTTCGCTGGATTCGGGAATGCCAAAAATTCGTAAATTGTTTCGCCTAGACCTATTTTCTAAATCGATCAGCTTCCAGTTAATGTCGTCCTTTAATATGTCAAGAGAAGAAAGCTGGGATTTCTGTCCAACTAAGACGTCCTCGATTGCCGAAATTCTCCCCTCAGCTTCCAGAACTCTAGCAGTGGTTTCATTGCAAGTTTTGGCCACCCTCCTAAAGTTGTTTTGAAGTCGTCGGACTGCTCCTTGTATTCGCAAGTTCTCTACCTTGGTTTCCTCTCGGTGTTGAAGCATAAGTTGATATAGCATATTAAGTGTGACTTCTGGTGGATGGGTTTGATCTTCTGCAGTTTCCGTTGTAATAGGTACTGACAAGTGTGGAGAAGTACGGGGGGAACTCTTTCCTGGAACTTTACGCACCGTATTATCTCCTTCACCCCATTCTGTTCTAGCTGAGAAGGGTGTTTCAATATCAGCCTCTTCTTCATTTGATGACTCCTGATCATCTTGAAGGGAGGTAGTTAAGCTCGTGTCATCACCCCACTCCTATGCCGCGGCGTCCATACTACCCATCTCCAAAGCATTGGAAAGATCGGACGTCGAGTAAAAGTTACCAGCTGAGTCAGCAGATTCTGTGTCCGCGTTAACATACGTGGTTGAAATATCGGTGGATATGGAGGCAGCCGGCAGGATGGGAACTACTGGGTCAGTAATAGGTGAGTCTTTACTTGGTTCTGAATAGTTTCCCTTTAGACTGCTTTGTGACAGATCAAGCAGTAAAGACTCTGTCAAAATCTGTCCTGCTGGTTGAGAAATGTTATTATTAGTATGAATATAGGTTGTTAATTTGGCAACCGGTTCAGATACTTTGTGAAGTACAGTTTTTAAAGAGGTAGCCTCGGTAGGGGAAGAATCTAGATGAGGGTTCAGCGAAGTCAGAGTTTTCATTTTGAACATTCCCGGAATTTTTGGAATAGCCCCAGAACTACCGATCCCAGAAGGCACCACACCAGCGCTTTGCTTAGACATACCTATGCCGCTCTCAGCATTTTCAGCGTTGTCAGCATTCTCGTTGTTCTGCAAACAATCCGAAAGAAGGGGATGGGTTGCCAATCGTCTTGATGTTGTAGGCAAAATTATCGGTGAAGATGTTAACGATGAAGTTTCCGTTACGGGCGGTGAAATATTGGCCTCGGAGACCTGGGTATCCATTACCGCTGCCGTTACCGACATCACCGTAGTTGCCCGTGTCTTCAGCTTCGGCTTTCCCTTCATCAACTTCCTTACAGTGCTAGAAGTTTTCGGCGGCATTGCAGAGAGAGATGCCGAGTTCGAAACCGAGCACCAGTAGCTCCGCTCACAATCTGCGCAAGATAGAGATAGAGAGGAGTGTAGACCCCTATCCCTCAGGTACGACAAACCGGCAGACACCGACCGCCAAAGCAGGGTAATGGATCGACGATAAATGGTAGCAGCCTTCAACATGTCAGAAGCATCTTAATTCTGGAAAAGCTGGCTCAGCAAAGCGATGTAGTGCATAGGGAAGCGAAATGAGGTGAGCACAGCTCAGCCGCTCTTATGGACAAAAGAACATGTCCGCCATCTTGCCCTCCTGTTGCAGAACATGGGTCTTATATATACATTTGTTGCATAGTCAGCATAAGACCAAGGGGAGGTACTGGCACATACAAGAATAATTATTGACTAATATGGGTATACAAAAATTGCTTGCTCAGCAAAGTGGGAGGGGAGACATTTCTCCTTACATCAGTAAAAACAGCCTGACAGTTATACACTAAGAGCAGGTGCATTCTGGCAGCTACAGGTCTTTCTGAGCATGTGCAAGGCTCTGGCTCAGTGCTGAAGGAGCTAACTATATCACTTGACACAAGCAGACTACAAGGGCAGTCAACAGTGAAGAGGAAGAAAGCACATGGCGAGCACATGGCTAACTAAAATGGCTGCCACAAACAAAATGGCTTCAGCTGATGTTCACAGCCATGGCAGCTAGTTTTCCACAGATGGCCGTTTTAGCATTACCTGAAGACATCCGCTATGATCTAGAAGCAATAAAGGAAATATTTTGCACATTAATTCTCATAAATTAATATCTTGATCCATTACTAGGTGGGTATTTACATTCTAAACATTGTTAAGCGGGCATATATAAGATATAGACAGGGGCACAAAGGGAACAGAGCATTGGGTCATAATGAACACACAGATAGCAGGAGAAAATAATGGCTATTATTATAAAGAGAACTATCAATATTTTCCAACCCCAAGCAGAAAGCAAATCCCCAAACCATCCAGTCCAATTCTATATTTCAGGGCTCCTATGTATTTTTAATAGACCTTTCCAATGTTCTTTTCATGAGGGTTAGAGTACCAATTAATATATGCAGGAAGAGGGCAAAGAAGAATTTATCAACTGTTCAACAAAACATGGTGTCCCTGTTCAGGCGCCATTTGTAGAACCAAGAAAAGTCCATCTCAAGGAGGAGTGGTGGCTTGGCGGTGCAGGAATCACCCGAGTCTATTCTTACCCTCCTTATATAATAAAGTGGACCCGGAAACCTTCGTCTGCAAAGAGAACCACCTTTATTACAATAGCCCGGGCTATGGAACAGAGTCCCTAGCTAGTCAGAGACAAAACCCAGGAGGCTGCTGCTTTACTCCACAGCGAACAAGCCTTATATACATTTTTACTCCATTCTTTTGGCATTCAGTCCATTGTTCAATCAGGGCGGTGTTTGCAGTTGATAACCTGATCAGGGCGATGTTTGTAGATGATGACCTGATCAAGGCGATGTTTGTAGTTGATGACCTGATCAAGGCGGTGTTTGTAGTTGATGACCTGATCAAGGCTCGGCATTCAGACCATTGTTCAATCAGCTTGATCAAGGCTCGGCATTCAGATCATTGTTCAATCAGCTTGATCAAGGCTCGGTTAGTCAGACCATTGTCCAGATAACCTGATCAAGGTGTCAAGGATGTTTACCAAGCAGGAAGCAGAAGATGAAAACAAGCTTGTTTACACAGGGCGTAGGTGTCTCATGGCTTTCTGTTGATGAATTAGATAACTGTAAAGAACAGGGGGGCTTGGGTATGCAATAGTTTTGAGCGTCAGCAGAAATGGAGGCTGTAGGCAGGGGTTTGTCACGAGATGGCAAGGAATGGATGAATGTAAGGAAATTAATAGAACCTAGTAAAAACTCATTTTCTTCAGACCTTTCTAGTGTTCATTTTATGAGGGCTAGAGCATCAATTAATATGCTTCAAGAGGAGGGACCAAAGGGGTACATTACTAACAAAAAGTCCAGGAGGAATTGAAGCCGCTGTACAACCAGCCAGAGGGGAGTCTTCTCCCTGTGTCAGTCTGAGCCTCACAGGCAGGCTCTTGTTGTTCCCACTGTGGAGCTGCACAACTTGCAACTCAAGAAAACAATCACGGCCCAGTTTTAAGGGAAATGTTTCTTCTTTCAGGATAGGGCAATCACCCTCCGGGGCAAATGCCCTCAGCGATCCTGTCCAGTGTCTCAGGCAGTGCACCAGTTTTCTTCACTTTAATCTAACAGGCACCAAAGGCACAGCACCTGTACCCTGAACTCAAGTCCTTCCCTAACTCCTGTGTTGCTCCGTTGACGCACTGCTCTTTTGTTGGGGCCACAGATTGTACCCAGTATGCCCAGGTGTCTCTTGATCAACAAACAGAGGTGCAGACTTGCATTCACTTGGAGACCAGGACTCAAAGTCTTGATGCTGGGATATCTGAAGCAACCCTTGTTTCAAAGGGGGTCACCTCAAGCCAAAGCCTCCTTGCCGTCCTTGTCGGTCTGTGACTCTCTCAGCTGGGCATCAAAAACTGCATTCACAATTTCTCCATTCTGATTTGTGACCCCGTCTTTAGCCCAAGACAGTAGCAGGGGTACACACTTCACGTCCCAGTGCTTCCGGCCTTCTACCTTCACTGCGGTCCTGGTTGCCAGCAATGCCTGTGCTGGTTCCCTTCACCTTGGCTTCAAGCTGGACTGGCGCTGACTCCTCAGGCTGGATCTGATGTCCGCGCCCCTCTGGCAATGGTTGTAAGGCAGCAAATATCTATTGGTGGACACAACAAAAAATCTTTAGACAAGGCATACAATTAATCTATCAACAGAGAGGATCGTCTCAGAATACTCTCTTAGTCTTGGGGCGCCCCATACATTATCAAGGCACCCAAGAACCACTTCATCTATCTGAGAGTAAAAAAAAACACCCTGGACCTATTAGCGAGTATAAAAGGAACTTTTTGGTGAACTGGCAAGAGTAAAACTTTACACTATTTGAAGCAGCCAAGGAATTCTATGTTTATTTACTAAATTCTGAGGGAAAAAAAAGAAAAACAATACAGATATATTCTAAATCCTTACATTTGTGTATTCCTATATTATTCATCTGAAGAACCCCAAGAAAGGGAAGTTTTAGAACAAGCATTCTTTTGTGCTTCTTGTCTTAACAAGCTTGTGTTTCATTAGTCATAACCTTTCACTACTTGTACAGGACTGCAGACACTTCTAAAATGATTTTTCTTACATAAAAGCACCTACATTTTACTCTTAGGACCATCCTCTCATCTTATAGGCGCAGCGGGAAAATCTAAAACTGCTATTTTAACAGGGATTCTTATTACATAAATAACTAAAAAAACCTCAACATAGTGGGTACATACATTTCTCCAGCAGAACATGTTGTAACAAACAAACTCCTATAAAACAATATTTTCCTTCAAAAATGTTTGCTGAGGATCACATGGGCGTCTTTCCTGACATTATGAACCTTGTGCATTCTACTTTTCACGATCTGGACTATGCAACATCATTTTCAAAGAAAAAAACCCATTCACCAGCTCTAATAAGGGCTGCCAGATTATTTACACAGACTAACTAATAAGTGACTAGCAATGCCCTTACACAAATGTATATAGCATGAGAATAACATATTGTTCCCCTTAAAGGTGGTCAAATAAGGGAATAGCAACCTAGACTACTCATCCTTTCATAATTTCATCAGACAAGATGGGCAGTAACATGACATATTTATTTATTCATTTTATTAATGCTAACAATAATTTCAAAACAGTTTTATTGAATAGCCAATTAAATGTCTCATGGCCGTTCCTAGACAGCTTAGACAGTCTCAAAAGAGAGTGAGAAAAAGAGAGAGAAAACATACATTGGCTTACCCTTAATTTGCCCAGGAGCTAACCTCCTTTCCCCAATTTCGACAGTAGGAAACCTATACAGGTGACCCTCTGTCGAAAGACTTATAGGAGGTAAATAGCTATGGAATCCATATCAAGGAGGCCATATCTAATATATTGAACTGTACCACTTTATACATTTTGGTGTACAAACTGTTGGAAATGGCCCTTTTTTCAGTGTTATCCCCAAACTCTTTAGCTTCTTCTTCCCTTTATTTTAATTAATTATCTATGATTGACTTATTTGTCTTACCAGTATGTTCCTAGTAAAGTGCATAGAGTATATCAGGGCTGGTGATTCAAATGCTGCTAGTGGGCCTGCAGCACTGATTGTGCCACCCACGTGAGTAGCCCTAAAATGGTGTCTCAGGCCTGCCACCACAGTGCCCCTGCGCAGTCTGTGAACTGTCATGTTGTCCTGGCCAGTGTACACATGTGCCATTCCTGACCCTTCCCTTTTCTCACACATTGCGCACTCCCATGATAGGCCCCAAGTACCCCTCTGGGCAGGGTGCAATGTGTGTAAAGGTAGGGCATGTACTAGTGTGGGTAACATGTCCTGATAGTGAAATACTGTCAATTTCACTTTTCACTATTGAAAGGCTATCTTGGGCACAGAATAACATGGGAATGCTCTGTAACATGTTGACCTGCATATCTCCCCATAAAGGCAAGATGGACATATAGCGTCTGGTATCCCTGAACTCAAAATGTAATAACCCATCTGTCAGGAAGGATTGTTCCTAAATTCTGTGATTGAAAATAGCACTTTAGAAAGTGGCTATTTTCTTGTTCAGCCTAACACAAGCACATTCAGTTAACTTAGAAAGCATTAATAACCAATTATCAATTCCCTTAGCAATTGTACTATTTTACATGAGGGCGCATGAATGCAAACTAAATCCCATTGCCTCCTTATCTCAGCCCTTGCACAGTAATCTTTAAGCTAAAACCATTATTTTTATATACATGCAGAGCTATGCTCTACACAGGGCCATATACGTTACTACCTTTCCTGCTCTTCCTATGACTGCGCAAAACTTGCTTGGTCTTTTGTCAAAAATAATAAGCAAAGCTTCTCTTTCTCTCTCTGCGCTGTCATTTCTTCTTTCAGAATCTTTTCAGAGTTCGAAGTGCCAAAGCACACCTTGCCCTTAGCCCTGCTAGGCTGCTAAATGCAGAACTCGACCCCTTGACCCTTAAACCAGCAGTCCCATCTCTGTGCAAGGGCTTTTCCCACGTAGCTATCACAACTCAAAGTAACGCTCGCTCGAGAAACTTGGCTGAAAAACATTCCTGCTCTGTGCCTGTGTGCTGACATTTTAGAAGGTAGGCTATAACTTATATTCCATATTATTATTTGTTTATTGTGCACTGTGTGTTCTAGCACCTAAAGAACTAAAGTTTTCATAATGCCATAATGTGCCCAGAATTCTTGTACAATAAAGATTGCATAAAGGCTTGCAATGTAATTCACATGTCTGTGTACTCTTTGCATAACTTTGTAAATGTATTTGAGACTGCAGCCAACAGGCCATACTAGGAATCATTACGTTTGTCCCTAAGATTCAGTAATGTTGTCATTGTTAGAAAAACTAATAGTCACCTTTTAAATTCTGATGCACAGTATTTAACCATCTAAACATTGAAATTTAAACGCACAACGTGCACAGAGTAATTTTCTGCAGTACTAAATATTATTGAATTTTCACAATAGTGGTATTAGACATTAGAACAATCCTGTTAGTGCAAAAACGATTTTGATGCAATGGCTTTTAACATTTTTTTCATGTAGTTATCTTTCCTGAATAATGATCACTAACCTCTTTTGATCGTTCCACATAAGAAAAGCAAGCCTTATTCCTTTCGCCTTTAAATGCATTTATTTATAACACTAAGCACAGAAGCTTTACTGAAACATGAAATAGCCTGCGCCACTTTTTAAAGGGCAGTAATTATTTTACCATCAGATCCACAGATGTACTTATGTAAAAACCAACAAGAAAGAAAGTCCTACACATTTAATCCTTTCTATTTTATCCAAAATAATAAAACTGTAATTCTAACTTTTCAAAATCAGTAGCCTTTAATGCACGTGCCCTCATACATTGTTGCACTAACTTAAGATCTAGTTGACCCACCATTTTTCCTCTGTGGCTTGTGGCCAGGAATAGCCATGTGTTATTTACTCAGCTGTCCTTTTTACGACCAGCAGGTGTCAACTTCTTAAGCTTTTTCAGGAGAAAACCCCTTTTACTGTTTTGTAATGTCCTGAAAAAGTTTCCAAACCATTTCTAACCTCTGCTGTTCAGACAGCTTTCTTCGATACAGACAGCTTCGTACAGCTGCAAAAAGAAAGGCTCTTTTTCTGCTGTTGAAATGTGAGCACGGTTTAATCTATTTAAAACTCAGGCATTTCAAGCCAGTCAAAATCTATCGTTTTGTAATGTGGTACAAAAGAGGCACTTTTATTTTACAGCAACTAATTACTCAAATAATGTTAATACCTTTTAGAATCTAATACAATGTATCTAGGGAGAATGCTGTAACATTTTGTATTGAGTCCTAGGTGTGTAAAGCACACAATTTCGTTTTTTCTTCCTTTCTATGATGCCTATATTTTCCTATTGAGTGGGAATTCTAATTTATCTTTAACATTGTTGCAATTGTCACACATCTATAGTTTCTTACTTTTTCACTGTAATGGTAGCATGCAGCTATTTAGCATATGTTACATAATTAATTTCTTGAATTTTAAAATGTAATTCTTTCAATGACATTTGCATAACAGAATGACAACAACAAACCAAATTGAGTTCATTCCAGACATTTTCAAGAAGGGGGTCATACACTCAGAACACACCACACTGCTTGTGACAACAAGCCATTCTCACACACAAAAACATACTTTACTTACTGAAACAAGTACTTCACAAGTGTGTCAATCCACAACCACATACAACAACAAAAAAACAATTAACCCACAAATTAACACTTAGGAACAAAGCAAGAGACAGCCCACAGACTGTACTCAAACCAAACCAATTGTAAATACCAATTATAAGTCATATTTACAAACGACAGGACTCTCAAACAAACGTACAGAGATTACACCAAGGCAAATAGACAGCCAAAAGACTGCCATGTTCAAAAAGACAGGCTCACGCCTAAGAGCTTTTCCAATAATACACCAAATTACCAGTTGGGCTGACAGAACACTCAAAAGATCTCCATGTCACCACTTATGAATTTTACTAAGTGCGCAGATCCGGATCCGTTTTATATATATATATTTTGTTCCATGTTGTACTAGTCAGCATGGAAGAAATACCATTTTTTAATATATCTAAACCTATTTAGGTATCCCCTCTAGGGGAATCAGCTGAGTACTTCCTAAATCCATATTGGTACCCCCAAGACAACAACACTTTCTACGAAGTGTTCTAAAAACAGGCCTGCCAAGAATATTGTAGCATATACAATATTATTCACTAAGGGGCACTTAACTCAATGTGTGCCGTTCAAGATTTCAATATTTAGAGAAAAATCTCCTCATTACCTGCCTTCATTTGCTGCAGCAAACAAACAAACCAAAAGCTTGGCCAAGTCATTCCAAAAAGTGTTGCTACAGCAACCTTACCAAACCAAAGTCTCCAGCTTCCTCTGCCACTCCAACCACAAGGCAGAGGCAACAACAGGGAAAGCCCAGCAATTGGGGCCGACCCATCTACTTCAGCTGCTTCTGGACTGAGTCCACAGAGCCAAACCGCACTCAGAAACCTCAGCATCCGGTCAATCTGGTTGTGACCGAAGTAACGATAAACCGAGAACACGGCCCCAAGCAAGTGAGGCAATCTTCCCCTGAGTGGGTTGGTGGCAGCGAAACAGAGCTACCCACTCCTGGAAGAATGTTCTGCAGCAGTAATAGCGAAGGCAACTGCATCACAACCGAAGCACTGACAATAGTGGACCTGGACAGCCTAGAGCCACATAAACTGCTGCACAAACTCAACTAGGCCTTCTCCAAAGAATAAAAAGCCCAAAGCCGCACTACCAATGAACGGCTCTGAAGTAGAACGCCAAACACCATCACTGCCAACCAAACCAGTGAGGACACAAAGATACACGACTGAGGACCCAGAAAAGCTTTCCTACCTCGGCATGAGAGAACCTGCTGGCGACCTACACTCAGGACTCACCAATTAAATAAGACAGTGACTCCCTAGGAGACTCAAAAGCACAGGGGGTCAAGGAAGCAGGAGAGAACCAGGCATCGGATGAGCCAATAACAGACACAGGGACAGGAGGACCACCTGAGGAGGTGCACAAAGCAGACCCTAAAAAATCTTGGACAAGCCTGCTAAAAACAAAGCAACTCTTCAATATCAATCAGACAAAATGGACACACAGTTAACTTTACTGAACACCCTGGCAGTCTTCATGGTAGCCATCAACGGGAAGCTAGGAGCTCTAACTACTTCTCTTCAAATCACACAGGAAAACTCACAAGCCAACAAAACAAGCTGTGGATGTGACCCAATTGCTGACAAACTAGCTTCCCTCCCCTCCATGCTGAGCAATCTGTGCACACAACTAAAAAGAGCATCCCAGGACTCGAACAAGCCACCCCAAGAAGACAAACCCATTAACACGACACAAGACACCATGGCAACACACCACTCAACAACCCAGAAAGAAACGCCCGACTCCACCGAAACCGCATCCAAACACAATGTAATAAACGATGGCTGCAAAAAAGTAACAACACTCAATCAACCTGCAGGCCCTTTACCAAGTTACCCACAAGATAAAAAACAAATGCAAGGCAAAGACGTGCCCAAAGGAGTAAAGGCTGAAATCAAAATCTGAGCCTCAACCAGTAAGGTTTCTTGCGCCTTTTCAGGCCAATATCATCTCAGACATCAGACCAGGAACACGAGAAACCACAACTACACCGGAGGAGAGAAACTAACATCCCATGGATGCCGAAATGGGATCTAACCAAAACTATACTTGGGAAACACCCTGCGAATAAACGTTGTGCCTACCCATTAAGGACATGAAGGAAGACAACTTTCCACTTTAACAGCAACATCAACAACCTCCAAGATGCTGCAGGAAATACCACTAATAGCACACTGGCTGAAACAAACTCACCGCATCTGCAACCCAGCAACAACGATAAGCCTGAATAGCTACAACCACCTACACTCAGACTCTAGGGAGCAAAACTGCACAAAGAAAAGTAAAATATACCCTACAAGTTTTAGCAAAACTCCAACTGTATACATTACACAACCAAGCTCCCAAGGGAGGTTGGAAGCCCCGGACCTACTAAAGCAAGATCTGGACAGCTTGGGAACCTTACAGCTGGGACACATGGGTTAATTACTCAAATTCGAATCCAACCAAAATAACAAAAACAGAGAAGAAGGCATGGCCAACATCAGGCACCTGCCTCACCAGTAGCATCTGGTAATGAGATTTGCATTCTGTCCTCAAAATAACCCAAGGCCACCTCGACTGGAAAACCCAGGCAGGGAAGCCAACACCCTCAGATTCATACCTGAATATACATCAAAAGGCCCACACAATATCTTGAATCGAAGAAACATACCCTGCTTGCTGTCTTGTATGCCTCTTCATTCTTGTATACCAACTATGACTTCGGATCTGGACTCAATAGAATTCATTCGATGCAAATTCTTCTTGAGGGGAAAATGCAAAGACCACATGTAGAACGTCATTCATTGCACAAAAAGTACTCTCAGACAGCTGCATTTTCAAAAGTTGGGGATAAACATCACTCCATACACCGAACCAGGCTACCCAGCCCTGCTAATCCCAGAGATCAAAAATTCCGCACAAGTAGACCCAAAAAGCACTGCAACATCTGTGCTTAGAGGAGCAGTAGGACACTCTCCA
The DNA here is from genome assembly GCF_964204655.1 of Triturus cristatus. Lineage (NCBI taxonomy): Eukaryota > Metazoa > Chordata > Amphibia > Caudata > Salamandridae > Triturus > Triturus cristatus. The sequence goes on along the minus strand of NC_140582.1, from coordinate 1,245,680,571 downwards.
ACTCACAAAAAGCAAGCACAAGATAACAACAGAAGCTGCTTGGACCCGCAATGCCACTGACTTGAAAAGCGGACCTGAGACTGTTCTCAAGGACAATTAATAATACAAAAAACTGACAATACAGCCATCAATCACCAACAATCAGTGCCAACAGTTCATGGAACATAAACAGACTGGCTATCAAAATGTCAGACCCAGATTTTGCCAACTACCAAAGGACATTCGACATCATAGCACTACAGTAAATCTGGCTGACAGACCCGCCGCACCTTCAAGGATATCTGCGGTTCTTCACCCCAGCTGTCAAGGGGGGGGCAAAATTCGGTCACCTTCAGGGCGGTCTTGCAATTTATGTCTCCATCTCCAACACAAGTACATCAACAGCCCACACAATCGGCCTAGCCACAACACAAGGAAACAAGCATTTTTTATGCAAATAGGTCTCGCATTTGTGAGTTAGAGCTATTGACGTTGTAAACAGCAAAGTTTTTTACCTACACGTTTTTTCCTGGAGTGAATGTTTGTAGTGTGCAAAATCCCTTGGAAAGCTCCTGATCTTCGTGATAAATATATTGAAAAAGACGCAAAGTGTGGATTGTGTCAACAATTACTTGGCACGGACCTCATGGATGAAGTGTTGCCACACATGCACACCGTGGTGCTTTATTAATACGAAACTCATTAATAAAAGTACTGCTTACAGACTAACCAACGCGATCGGGATCGGAGCATGTGAATCCGAATCCCGGCTTCTCTTTCATTTTCTAGACTATTTGACTCACTCTCCTGCGTCTTGGTTATCCCCCAAACACTGGGAGGCAATAAAGTTTGCCAAGGGGGCGGGGGTCAGGGGAGCTTCAGGGGTACATGAAAATGTATTCATTGCCTACTTGTCAAAGGTCGCCCAGTGCTATTAGTTAAAAGTGTGCAGATTTCATCAAGATATTAAGAGTACTTTACTCGTATATATGACAAAATCGACATTAACTAAGCAAAATGCCAGAATGCGTGTCAGTTTTCACAATGATTTAGACAGTACTGGTTGCTTAGTTTCATTGCACTAATTTTTGTATTTACTCTTTTACACAGCATCCAAAGTAAGTTAGCTAGCCCCCAAGCTGTTAAATGACCCATAGAAGGGAGTGTTTTACAGTTGAGCAAATGTGTCCAAATTTATTTTTGGTAGTGCCATGGAATGAGCAGCCAATGTGGTACTCGATGAGCAGGTATTTAACAACATGTTCAAAATGCACTGTATTGTGGCTGTTGTTTGTTTGTACACAACCACCTCTCTGAATGTGTTTATTAACACAGAGTTCCACCTACCAGACAGCGCTCACAGAGGGACGACTAAAGCACAGAACAAAATGTATTCATTCAATCTGAGTGTGAAGGCACCCGGAAGGCTTAGGTGCCTGCCCGGGAAGGCTAGGGATCCCAGCACTTCTACAGACTCTGCCATGCTCCTCTGCACCAGCAGGGCACAGCTCAGAATCTGCCGCTTCTGCTAAGAATAGGTGAAGGGGCTGTGGCATGCGGGAGTTGCTGGCAGATTTCCAGGTTATTGAAAGTGATGATTCTGACGTGAGGCAATGGAGACTGACTTTGACTGTTTGTCTGCACCAGTCCATTTCTCTACCATCTACCGGGCTCACTGTCATGTATCCATTCATCTCTCTTTGTTAGAGATGCGCGAGCCAATATATTAATTAGAAGGTAGAGCCAGCCGGAGATGAGCCAAGCGTATACGAGCCAGTGGGCGAGCCTTGAAAATGATCGACATGTTAATCATACAGTAAACATGATGTAAATGTGCGATAATGTCTCTTCAGAATTCAAGAAAGTGCATTTCTTTAGCGCGCCACCTCAGTGCACAAGATTATAGCACTGAATAGAGAGGAAGTTATTAAAAGTGCTCGTTTTAAGCATGAGTTAAAACACTGCCACTCCTACCGCCCGACAACAATGCCATTTGTGAACTAAGAGGCGTCAGTTGCCATGCATACCCCGAATGTTGCCTAGAGTCTTATTATATTTAGAGTAACATTAAAATCTAGTTAATTAAACTCGAGAAGTTTTAGTACAGCATGCGTCTTGAACTCGCATATTTCAAGGTGGAAATAATAAAGATAAAAACGGAAGTGCCGGCAGGCAAAAAAACATGAACGGGATTGGGGGGTGAGAAGTCACAGACTGAGGGAGGGGGCGGTGGGGAGAAAGGGAAGAAAATAGTGTTAGGAGTAAAGGGGCCAATAGCCGTGGAAGGATACAAATTATGAATGAGAGGGGACCTACAAGCCTCAAACCAATCGGAAGGCAGAATTTAAGACAAAAGCCAATGGGCAGAGAGTGGGCGAGCTTCCATGAAGCTTCCACACTACAGCATATACTGCATGCCTCGCAAAGCGATTGCAGCGCATTTGCACTGCAACGCTAGGCGAGACCTAAAAGAGAATAGTGTTAGGAGTAAAGGGGCCAATAGCCGTGGAAGGATACAAATGATGAATGAGAGGGGACTTACAAGCCTCAAACCAATCGGAAGGCAGCATTTAAGACAAAAGCCAATGGGCAGAGAGTGGGCGAGCTTCCGTGAAGCTTCCACACTACAGCATATACTGCATGCCTCGCAAAGCGATGCAGCGCATTTGCGCTGCAACGCTAGGCGAGACCTAAAAGAGAATAGTGTTAGGTGTAAAGGGGCCAATAGCCGTGGAAGGATACAAATGATGACTGAGAAGAGACTAACAAGCCTCAAACCAATCGGAAGGCAGCATTTAAGACAAAAGCCAATGGGCTTCCATGAAGCTTCCACACTACAGTATATACTGCATGCCTCGCAAAGCGATGGCAGCACATTCGCGCTGCAACGCTAGGCGAGACCTAAAAAGAATAGCGACATCATAATAATAAATGCTTACGTACACCCAAAAAGGAAAACCAAGGCAGCGAAGAACCGGAGTGATTTCCTGAAGGCCTGCATAAGTGAAGGGGCAAAAACAGACATCATTCTCGCTGGGGACCTAAACCTTAAGCTGACAAAGTGCCCATTCAAAACTCGATCTGGAACTTTCCACCGCAGGGAAAAACTCCCTCAGGGCGACCAATCAAAACCAGCAAGCGCTTACTTGAGGACCTTGAACACCTCAACCTCAGAGCAATCAACTGTAGATCTTCCGGCGTTAACCCTTCAGCAATCACCCACTATTCTTCAACGCTCCTTATCTCTATTCAACCAAATCGACTCATCTCAGCAGGGCAAAAAAGCTGACAGCGACCACCGCCCTCAAAAAGTTACGCTTAAAACCTAAAGGAATCCCCAGCTTAGTTCTGGGATAAATCCGTATTTGTAAAGCACAAACTACTCACCCTTACGGGACTCAAGGCGCTGGGGGCCTTCGTGGAAATTAAGTGAGCTATTGCCCAGAGTCACATGGTGCTGAGCTGAGCTGCCGCCGGAGCCGGGGATTGAACCATGAACCCTGTGCTCTGAAGTCAGCTGCCCTGGCTGCTGCACCACACCTCTCCATTGAATCTGCACCAGAATCTGTATCAGAATATACATATCTAGGCGTGATTATTGATAAAGGTGGTCACTTCACTGACCAGAAAAACTCTATCAGACATAAAGGCCTCACCCTGGCAGTCTCATTAAAGGCCCTTAACTCCAAACTGAGCGGTCCATCTATACTGCCCTTAGCTCAAGTAGCGCGTGCCAAACTCCTAGCAACTGTTGTCTGTGGCAGTGAAGCACAGAGGGGCAGGGATTCAAAAGAACTGGACAACACAGTCATAACAGTGTAAGGGAACATCCTCGGCCTGCCTAAATATATCTCGCCCGCACATATCAGGCTAGATTTCGGCCTAGAGAAACAGTCCCTGGCAAGATAAGGGGCGTACATTATCACCTGGAAGTCCGGAAAGTCGCACCAGGAACACTCAACCAATACTTATGGAAAGAGCTACAACAGAAAGCTGTATCACCTGCTTTAAACTATCCTAAAAACAGCCTGATCCACATGGGGTACACCGATTAATAATACTACATTCAAAAAGCTTGTATGGAAAACGGTCAAGTATCTTTCATAGATTGAGGACAAGGTTTCCCTCTCAAAAAGGGCTCATGGCTGGATGAGTCTGAGTACCTACACAGCCCCTGCTTCTCAGAAATAGTTTGACCTGGGGTACGCCAAAGTCACCAAAGTTACGTTTTTGAAACACCGTCTAGGCCTCTTACTCTGCATACACAACTTCCCTCGATGGCTTAAGAAAAAAGCGGGCTCCACCTGGAGCCTATGTGGCTCAGCACCAGAAGACCTGATGCACCTTTTATGCACATGCAAAGATCTCATGGAAAAAAGGAAACAACTACTAAAACCTAATTTAAATCAACAAGGGATTCGCACCTGGAGACAAGTAGTGCTGACTTGCTTTACACCTGGAGACCCACAGTTGAACTGTTGCCTGGTGAAGTTTCTGACACTGGTGGGAAAAAAAATGCCAATAAACGGATGAGTCTTCGTCCAAGGGAAATTCTCTTTGGAACAAACACAAACCACCTAGTAGTCAGCAATGGGCCTCACAACGCTCTACCTCCACCTAGTGATCACAGTTGAACATTACTAAGCAAATTGAAACAGAAGAAGAGGCTCCAACTGACTTTTCAAACACGTATTATGCACAATTATAACGCTGTGCATCTTTCAGATTGTAAACGTCTTGTCCTTAAAGCACCGGGTTTCATCAATCATGCAGCAAATCTATTTTAGCCAACCTACTTATTAGGCAGTCTGCATTTTTAGTGGGGGGGCAGCTCCATACATCACACTCAGCCCTGATTAACTTCACTAAGCCTGAGCAAAGCATACTGGGACAAACCACAAGATTAGCACTTTAAATTCACCTCAAGCCCATTTTGCACTAAGAGCACTTTGTAACTGTCATGACATCAGGCTGCATGTGAAGAGCTGGTTTTTAACTGACAATGTTGCTTCCTTTAACCAACAGAATGTGTTATGATGAGTTATCAGCATTGGATTTTATTATTATGTGTATTACTGGTTTTAGAAGTTGTCTTATTGTATTGCAAGGGTTTTTGGTAACTATGCAAATAAATAAATAAACTAACTAACTAAATTGCAGAATAATCAAGGATACCACAAATATTATGTACTGCGAGTGCTACTTTGCCACTATATAAGTTTATGTGTATAATGTTATGTGTTACTGTTTTGCTAAGAGTATTGGTTACAATTGTATTTTTTCTTTCTTGATATAGCTACTCCTTCCCAACCCACCAGGCTAGAGTTAACAGCCAAGACCTGGCAACAGAAGCTGGAAGCCATCCAGGCAGAATATTGGCAGCTGGTGCCCTTAGATGAGGAGGGGGAGGCGGCAGCAGCTGCAGCTTCCAATGCCCCGGTCCCCATTCAGGCTGCCCCAGTGCCTCCGAGGGTACAGGGCCGTGGTCCGGCAGCCGCCCGCCGAAATCTTCAACCACTGCTGCTCCCCCTGTACACTTTGAACCTTTCACCGCTGCATGCTCGTCAGGATGGCATGCCTGGAGGCCAGGATTGAGGTGTGTTTTGACCAGCTGGACAGGATGATCCGAGTCCTAGCCCACTGGCAGATACATCTCTCTTACCCCTTTTTAAATATTTTTTGGGTGGGTTGTACTTGTTGGGGAGAGGGTGGTAATGTGGGAGTTGGGGAAAACTGGGTGTATAGTATTTTCTTTAAGGGAAATTTGATTTATATAGACAATTTTAATTTTGGACTTGCTTTACTGGACATTGGTTGGGGTTAGGGAGAGGGGTGGGTCAGGTGTTGTGGGTTTCTTTCCTTCTAGTTTATAATTGTTAGGGAAATACATGTAAATTTTTACATATGATGTAAATCTTTTTTGTGGGAGTTACTCTTTTACCTCGCACTGTTTCCTTTGTTGCAGGGTCACAGCCAGTTTTAAAAATCTGCCGATAGTGTAACACACCCTCACTTGTCCTACTATTGTCAGTCTCTCCTCCTAGTCTATGCAGTCTGCAACTATATTAACCCCTATGGACTCAGAAGTAGTGGGGGTTTGTGAATTTCCATAGTATATAGATTATTGCATCTTGAATGAATCCACCACAAGTATTCTCTTTCCAATGATAAGAAACCCTGGGTGGTGAAATCAGCTCGGTTCGCAGAGTTTTTGGAGGTTTCTGCACTCCGTGTTCCGCGGGGCTCGTGAAGTGCAGAAAACTTGAATACAAAAGCGGCAGGAAGATAAGCTTTCCCGCTCCTGATCGCCAATGGTAAGTTGGTGAGCTCGAGCTGCTTCTCTGGTAGAATTTCTACCTGAGCGGCAAGAAGATCGGCACAAATGGCAGTTTGCGCCGCACTCTGACTTTGCGGAACTCCTCTGAGTATTTCTGTCACTTTTCAGAGTTCCACGTACCGGAACTCTGCGAACTCCACCCAGACTTAGTGATTAGGCGGAGTGATGGCTGCATGGTGAGGGTTTCCTCAGGGTGCCATCGTGGTGGTAGTTGGAAACAGTTACAGTATGCTAGAGGACTAGTCGAATACTAATTAAAGCACCAGATTCTGTAGCGAGGTTCCAGTCCTTCCTAGCCGAACTCAAACTGTAGGATGAGGAATATTCATCGCAGGGAACGCATTAAATTGACAAACTGAGTTAATGCCATTTTATATGCAAGCTTTGCAAAAAAAAGGAGACAGTCACCTGAAGGAGACTAGACTGAGTACGACTAGTAGCAGTACACAAGAAGAAGACTGCCTAACAAGTAAACATGATAAGCAATGATAAAGTAATATAACAAATAATCAAAATACTGGGCTAGTACAAGTTACAAACTGAAGTCGACCCGAGCTATGAAGTAGAGTGGACAAGCGTAAACTTTAGTGCTGGAAGGATGATGATGGTGGCAATTATGATGAATTATTTATGTTTCTCTGAAAGGAATTTGGATATCGAATACTGTGCATGGGTGGGCAATCTAATATATATAATATTGCCAGTGTTTGCTTTACTTAGAGCAGAAGAAGATCCACGCCCTACCTTCCCTTGAGTTAGTGTTGCTTTCACCACATCCGCCCCACCAAGTGTGTGATCAATTAATGGTGTTAATTTGATTTGGTCACACCTCAATAAATCACACAGCTTAGGGGAAGAGGGTTAAAGGCTCGATGAATGGATGGAAAGGGGGAATCGAGGGAAAGAATTTACAAAGACAAACGCTACTACACAAGGACAACACATTCATCTTGGTGGCTGACCATCATAAATCTGTTACGGGAGGAAAAGGAAATGCATGCATGATGATGAGTACTAGACTAGTACAGGTAAATCAAATTGTCCGTCTGCCCCCAAAGAGACCCAGGTTGCACTATGTTCTGTTGTACCGGGCTTTGAAAGATAGCAGATAAAATATCTGTAGGAGTCAAGTAAACAAACATAAACAACACATACAATTGTAATGATGAGAAAAAATGACTGTATTGCCAAATTGGAAGTTTCACCTCTTCATTTCCCTTGGACTGTCCATTAATCTTGGGTGTCTGGCGGATGCGGTTCGGTATGGTAAGTGTGAGTTGTTTTTCCAGTATGGCGCAGGGTAAAGGGCTTGTAGATGTAAAAACAAAAATAATATTGAAGAATGAAGGAGAAAAGTTAAACTGCATAAAGGAGTACAACAAGAAGACTTTCAGAGGCAGCATGGCTAAATGTCTGTTTCCGGCAGTTACCTCCAACAACAGGTTCCCCACCCAACCTCCACTTAGCTACCAATTTGAGCAAGACAGCACTGAACAGTCACACACAGCAACTTAGCATTTTCCCAATTAAGTAAAAAATCAATGCACCGCTCTCAGTCAGTCACACCACACTCACCACCACAGACATGTGTAGGCCTGCTCTCCTGCTCCCCGCCGGACGCTAAGCTTCTTGGCGCCTTTTCCCGCCGCCGCTGCCCCTGGTGAGTCGCTCCTCCCGCCGCTGACCCCAGACCCGCCTCCCCTCGCCTCCCATTGGTCGCCCAGCCTCCCGCCTCCCAGCCGACCCTCCAACCCGGCTACCTCCTTATGACGCCCCCTCAGCGACCGCGCAGCGGACGCGCGCAGCGGGAGCGCCGACTGAGCGCCGAAGGTGCGCCAAAGGTAAGCCCGTCTGCGCCCGTCCGCGCCTGGACCGCGCCCAGCGCCAGACCCCCTGGCCCCCGCGTCCGCCAGCCCCCCCGCAGGACCTACGATGCCGCCACACTCATCGCACTCAACACCGCCCGAGCCCCCGGGTGCTACCGAGCATCCCCGCGACGCACCCATGGACCCTTCAGCTGCAGAACCTGCAAGTTCACTTGCCTCCAAACCTGCACCGCACCCGCCAAGCCAAGCTCCAGCAGCAACCTCAAGTGCATCCTGCTCAACACCCGCTCCGTCCACAGACACGCCGTGGAACTCTGGAACCTCCTCGACACAGCATCTCCAGACGTCGCCTTCCTCACGGAAACCTGGATGAATGACTCCTCAGCCCCCGACATCGCCATAGCCATCCCGGACGGCTACAAGATCATCAGGAAGGATCGCGTAAACCAGACCGGAGGAGGTATCGCCATCGTACACAAGAGCACCATTCGCATCTCGACTGACTCCATCGACGTTTTCAACGCCGCCGAACACCTGCACTTCCAGATCCACACCGACCCCAAGACTACCCTCAGAGGCACCCTCATCTACAGACCCCCGGGACCAAATTCTGCGAGGACATCACGGACTTCATCAGCCCTCACGCCCTCCCCTCCGCCGACTACATCCTCCTCGGGGACCTCAACTTCCACCTGGAGAACAACAATGACCGCAACACCACCGCCCTGCTGGACAACCTCGCCAACCTCGGACTCCAGCAACTGGTCAACACCCCCACCCACTACGCCGGCCACACGCTCGACCCCCTCTTCTCATCCAGCAAACACGTCACCTTCAGCCACTCCACCGGACTTCACTGGACTGACCACAGCTGCGTCCACTTCAGCTTCAGAAAGAACACGGTCCACCATCACCCGAAGCAGGTTCCCCACAGAAACTGGAGCAAGATCACCGCCGACCAGCTCGCCACCTCCCTCAGCCAGAGCCCACCTGTCAGGACTACGGACCCTAACACAGCAGCCCTCGACCTCACGCAGTGGCTGACCTCCTGTGCCGACGACCTCGCCCCACTGAAGAACCCACTCACCAGGCCCAGAAGCAAGAAGGCCCCCTGGTTCACCGATGAACTTAAGGACTCAAAGAAGGCCTGCTGCACCTTCGAGAAGGCCTGGCTCCTCAACAAGACCGCCGACAACATGACCGCACTCAAACTCGCCACTCGCAGACATCACCAGCTCATCTGCACCACCAAGAAGAAATCTCTGAAGGAACGACTAGACAAGAACGCCCATGACAGCAAGGAGCTCTTCAACATCGTCAAGGAGTTCTCCAACCCCAGCACCGGCAACAACGACATCACTCCCTCACAGGACCTCTGCGACTCCCTCGCCTCGTACTTCCACCGCAAGATCGCCGACATCCACAACAGCTTCGGAATTCCACCCCCGCACCCATCGGTCGAACCTACGCACCCCGCCGCCACCTTCCAGACATGGACCGAGGTGACCCCCGAAGACACGTCACGCATGATGAACACCATCCACTCCGGATCTCCGACCGACCCGTGCCCCCATCATGTCTTATACAAGGCCGCCTCTACCATCGCACCCCACCTCCGAGACATCATCAACACCTCCTTCAACACAGCCACCTTCCCGGAGAGCTGGAAGCACGCCGAGCTCAGCGCTCTGCTGAAGAAACCAACAGCGGACCCGACCGACCTCAAGAACTTCCGCCCCATCTCGCTCCTTCCTTTCCCCACCAAAGTCATCGAGAAGGTCGTCAACAAGCAACTGGCAGCCTTCCTCGAGACGAACGGATCCCTCGACCCATCGCAGTCCGGATTCAGAGCCAACCACAGCACCGAGACCGCCCTCATCGCAGCCACCGACGACATCCGAGCCCTGCTCGACAACGGTGAAACAGCGGCACTCATCCTCCTAGACCTCTCCGCAGCATTTGACACTGTCTGCCACCGCACACTAGTCCAACGCCTCAACAACACCGGCATCCAAGGGAAGGCTCTGGAATGGATCATCTCATACCTCTCCGGCAGAACACAGAGAGTACGCCTCCCTCCGTTCCGCTCCGAGGCCACCGAAGTCATCTGCGGCGTCCCGCAAGGATCGTCGCTCAGCCCCACTCTCTTCAACATCTACATGAAACCCCTCGCTGCCATCGCACGCCAACACAACCTCAACATCATTTCCTACGCCGATGACACCCAGCTGATTCTCTCCCTCTCCAGAGACCCCGACACCGCCAAAGCCAGCCTACACGAAGGGATGACAGACGTCGCTGAATGGATGAACATAAGCCGCCTGAAATTGAACACGGACAAGACAGAAGTCCTCATTCTGGGACCATCGCCCTACGCATGGGACGACTCCTGGTGGCCTCCGGCACTAGGCACCGCACCCAAACCAACGGACCACGCACGCAACTTGGGCGTCATCCTGGAATCCCTATCGATGGCCAGACAAGTCAACGCCGTCTCCTCAGCTTGCTTCCACAACCTCCGCATGCTCCGGAAGATCTTCCGATGGATCCCGACCGAGACCAGGAAGACGGTCACCCAGGCTCTCGTCACCAGCAGACTAGACTACAGAAACACCCTCTACGCCGGTACAACAGCCAAGCTTCAGAAAAGACTTCAGCGTATCCAGAACGCCTCCGCTCGACTCATCCTGGACGTCCCCCGACGCAGCCACATCTCGTGCCACCTGAGAGACCTGCACTGGCTCCCTGTCAACAAGAGGATCACGTTCAGACTCCTCACCCACGCACACAAATCCCTCCACGACCTGGGCCCAGGGTACCTCAACGACCGCCTCACCTTCTACACGCCCACCCGCCAGCTACGTTCCGCGAACCTCGCCCTCGCCGTCGTCCCTCGCATCCAGAGAGCCACCGCCGGAGGAAGATCCTTCTCCTACCTGGCGGCTAAGACTTGGAACTCCCTACCCGTCCACCTGCGGCTGACCCAGGACCACCTGGCCTTCAGGAAACAGCTCAAGACCTGGCTGTTCGAGCAGTAACAGACCCCCTTCCCCAAGCGCCTTGAGACCCTTCCGGGTGAGTAGTGCGCGATATAAATTCCATGATTGATTGATTGATTGGTGTTGTTGTTATTTATCTTTAGGCCACTTTAAAGTCATAATGATCCAAATTGGTTGGTTTCAGTGAATTTGAAAACTTCCATCTTCTTCTGGTGGCATCTCTCGAAGTAGACACACTCATGCCCTGAGTCATTCCATCATCTCTGCTCCTCCTGAGTCTGACTCCGAGTATGGTGTACAACTCCATACCAACAGTGTACCGAGTGAGTCGAGGCTCCTGACTCAAAATGCAATGGATCAGCCTGCAGTAGTAAAATGTTGTTATTGAACAACAAGAAGGGAAATATTGACTTGACTGAGTCACTTTTTGTGTGTAGTAGACTAGAGTAGACTAGATTTGTGTTTGCAAGCTTTGTATTAACTAAGTGACTGGTCGGGTCTGAGTCTCTGAGGAGTATAGAGTAAGCATAACCCAATTTAACAAAGCAGTGTGGATAGTGGGGAGTGGAACTGGTAAAGAAATCTTGCAATCCGGTGATATCGCAATGGGGAAGGAAAAAAAATAACCTTCAGGGAAAAATTATTCATCAGCTGTTGGTAGGCTACCATAACATTGTGAATCTCACTCATTATCATTCACTAGCACATTAAGTGTAACAAACAAACAGCCAGTCTCACACTTCTTGCCACTACACAAATCATCTCTTCTTCTCAAGTCTCAACTCAAGTTGACACATGATGATGACATATCATTCACAACAAGTTGACATCACAACAAACAACAATCACTCAGCGTGCACTGCATGTCATAATTTACCTGTTCTTCCGGTGTACTCAACATGATCCATTCCTGGCACATTGCAGAATGCAGATCATCCATTTCTTCTCTGTAAATCAAATTATATAATGCCACATGTGGGGCAGTCCCTCTAGACTAGGAGGAAAGGATCGATAGATAGTCAGGGCCCAGGGTTGGAGACAGAGGCAGGCACACATTTGTTTGTATTCGCCATCCATTGTCTGGCTTGAGGGAAATGGCTTTAGAGCGAGTCGGGACTTCTTCACAGCATACAGTTGCAACTCCTATACGGCAATAAAATGTGTCTAAGAGTAAGACAATGGGGATGGTTTGGTCAACCAGACACACACAAATATAATAAAGTAAATAATGTCCCTTAGCTTTATTTTTGAGTGTTTTTTGGGGGGCATCAAAGTAAGATACTAGAAAAGCTAAGTAGTTAGCTCGTCCTCAAACTGTGGTGGTTTACCCAGAAGTAGGTGATCTAACACACCACTTCCGTGACCTGAGTCGCCATCATCTTCCTCCTGTGATACTTTAGGCATGGTGTGATTGGGTGGTATAAAGTGCTGATTCATTTGGTCATTGTTTATCTCTCCACGGTTTGGGGTGAGAGACTGGTCCTGCTCCTCTCAGAACCGCACCAGCAGCACTGAAAACTTGCTCACCAGAGACACTGGCTACCGGGCAAGCTAGATAGTTTATCACCAGCCTGCTGAACACTGGCCATTGGTGCCTCTTCCCATACCAATTCAGCAATGAGTTTTGTTCAAGGTAGACCTCTGTTGGGTCATCCAGATAGGCCTGCACCATCCGCTCAATGGTAATGGGTGCTCCGCCTTGCTCGGCCTCTTTTGCCTTTGCCTCAGCACTGGGCTTGAGCCCTGCCAGTAGAAACCATTCCTTTGCCAATTTTGGGGCTGATGCTCCTGTTCTTGCTATTGATGTTGTTCTTGCTTTTGGTGGTTTTGGCTGCTGCGAGCTAACTACACTGCCCTCATGCTCTGAAATTGAATGCTGCCCTGCAGTACTTGTTGTGCCCTAGAGGAGTGGGCCTCTAATTCACAGCCATTTTTTTCTAGCTGAATTACTTGGACAGCTATCCAAGTTTTGTTGTTAGCAACATCCCGGTCTGAAAACGGAATTAAAGTGGCATGTAATGATTTGTACCATTGATCAAGAATTGTGGCACAAATTTCATGATTGGATGACACAATGTCTCTTTGCACTCTTGTATTTGCAGATAAGCGAAGGATTAAGCTCTCCACCAACTCATATACTTCTTTTTTTCCTCCACACCTGCGTCCATTGCAGACACCCCCTTCAGTTGTTCCTGTATCATGTGCAACAATGGCATAGCTTGGCCCATGATACTGCCCTCCTTGCTGATTTCACGTGTGAAGTGCTTGAAAGATAGTAGCGTCTCTGTCAGGAATTTAACTAGGCTCCATTGGTCCATCTCAATGATCATGCCTTTCACAGTAGCATCCCCTCTTTGAATAACTTATTCAATTATTGGTCTGTACTGCTCATACAGACATTCAAGCATGTAATAAGCTCTGTTCCAATGTGTTGGCACCTCCTGGATAAGTGCTTTAACTGGCATTCTCTTATCATGTTGAATGATCCGTGGCTGCTCCCGGGATTTAAAAGAATGGCTAAAATGTTTGCAGATTCTTCTGCAGGTGGTCAATAAGTTGCTGACTCAGTCTTCTTTTTTCAGAAAGTCTTGAACAATGATATTAATGCAGTGCGCCAAACACAGGACCCTGAAATAGCCACCAATGGCCAGGGCCTTAACTATATTACTTTCATTGTCCGTGGCAACAAAACCAATGTTAAGCCATCTCTGCCGCATCCATTCAATGAGCGCCATTAAAAATCTCAGCAGTGTCACAAAAGAGCTCCAGTGTTCAGTGATGAACATGTAATCAGTGGCTTGACAACTGGTCCTCATGTCTGTTGTCAGGTGGATAGTGTGAGTAGTACTCTGCTGCAAAGCTTGTCCTAGGAATTCCAGAACATCGTGATGTAGTGCTGGAACAGCAACTCTGGCCAAATCGGATCAGCTGGGAACCTTCCATTTCGGGCAGATGGCTGCCACAAATTCAAGTAAACCCATCCCTTCCCCAAAATAAAAAGGGAGGGGGTCCAGCACTAACATTTTATCCTGCTTCGTGTTGTACTAATATGCCGTTAAGTGGTTGTGTTCATACTGCCCCTCTGCCCAAAACATGCTGAGAATGGTAGCCTAAATTCTTTCTTTTCTGGTTCCACTGATGCAGGTGACTTCTTGAGAGCAGACATTGGTAGGCTCAATGCGCGTTTCTGTGTGCAGTCACTGTACTCTCATGCCTTGGGCCCCTTGCTGTCTTGACCCAACTCTTGTGCCATTACGATGTTGCTGATGATGATGTGGGCAATACCACTGCACTACTGGGGACAGGGCTGCTTTTTACCAACAACACTTGCAGTTCTTTGGCCTCTAAAGTGCGCCTCCCACTGGATCAAGTGGTGTTTTCTCAGATGGGTTGTTTGACCTGCGGTACCATAGTTTGTACAAAGGTTAACTCGACTAACACTTGCTCCAAAAATTGAGTAAATAGCAATGGTCACCTACTTCCTGCTAACCGAAAAGAAGTCCCAAACTGGGGAGGTCAACTTTTTGACGCTGCTGGTGCCATTTGCAATGCTGTATGAACTGGTAGGTGGGCATGACATTTGATTCTCTGCAGTACCTACTTCTACTGAGATGGTTGTGGTGGATTTAGGTTGCTCCCAGGACTTTGTACATATGGCAGCTGGAGGTGGTGTTGGTGGTATCGGTGTTGGTGGTATCTGTTGTGCCACATCCCTCATAGCAACTTGGGATGAAGTAACGTTGGTCTTTACTGGGGCGGAGCTAACACCCATGATG